>NC_058135.1:265339906-265421456 GCF_016433145.1 Gracilinanus agilis
TGTGTATAAGAGACAGGAGAGAGAGAGAGAGAGAGAGAGAGAGAGAGAGAGAGAGAGAGAGAGAGAGAGAATCAAATACATAGAAACAAAAGTTCCCTGATATTTTGGTGACTTGGGATGTAGAGAGTTTCGGAGGGGTAATTCAATGACCCTCCCCTTATTTTTTAGTGGGAATTGTAATCAGTACATAAAAATCACTTCAAAAGCATCAGGATTAGTAGTAATAAATATTAAGGGGATACCACTAATACTGATACAAAATCTCATTTTATTGCATTTTAGAACTTACCAAAGCAATTCAAAAAGCATGGAAATGAATACTGGCAAAATCATCACCCTTTTACAGATGAAGCATGGAAGAGTGAAGTGACTTAGCCAGTATCTGGGTGGGGATTTTAAGTAATCTGAAGGAGAGAAAGTAGCTGGAGTAAGCAATAGACTTCAAACAAGAGTAAAATATTTAATCAGAGCCAAAATATGTCATTTTGATTCAAATGTGAAAAGATCAAAGGAATTACCCCAGTGTTCAGATTTTTCTATACTGGGAATGCATCACACCTTTAATTCATAGTTCCAAACCAAAACAACAACAACAACAAAACATAGAAACATAATAAAGTCATAAAGTAATTTTCAGTTCAGTTGCAGCCACAGATTTAGAACTGGTTGTGATCGAAGTGAGCATCTATATCAACTCCTTCCCATTTTACAAATGGGAAAATTCAGCCCCATAGAAGTGAAGCAATTTGCCAAATATAACAAAGCTACATATTAGCAAGTATGGGTTTTTAATCTAGATCCTCTGATTCCAAATCCCATGGTGTTCCTTGCCTTTCATGTCCTCTCTATTATCTACAGTTGTTCTTGAAAGTGGGAAATGTGGAATGGGTTGAATTTTGCTGAATTCACCTTAAGTAAACTCTTTGCCACCCCTAATGACATTAAGGGGCATGCCCAGAGACAGACCAGAGCATCCTGACCTCTTGTTAATCTCAAGACTGTTGAAGAGCTTGGGTGAAAGGAGCTTGACTATGGATCAATACTTCTGGGTTTTGCTACTACATCCTTGATTATAGTCAGAGTTCTGAGGGACAATTGGCTTCAAACAGACTAACAGCATTGCTAAAGGACTGTGTGCTAAGGAGCCAAGTTAGCAACTCCATGACAACCACAAAAGGATTAAATTTAGCTTTTCTCAGTGTGAGAGAAATCTCAGTCCAGAATGACTGGTGTCAACCTCTTTTCCTTACTCTGCAGCATTCTGCTTCTTCACACCATCCCCACATAAACTGCCTGGCTGCCCCTGTAATCAAGTCAAAGCAGGGCTTTTCCAATGGCCCCACACCAAGGTGAGCTCCAAATTGGTTCTATTTAAGGCAAATTACAATAAGCCTCTTTCCTTCCTTTCTACTTCCCAATGCCTACTTAAGAACAAATGCAAAGTCAACACCAAAGACTCTTTAAAGCTTGAGACCAATAAAGGACATTAAAATTCTAATAAACCATATTGCCTTTTTGCTGCATTTTAACTCTAAAAAAGTAAATGATTTTGAGGTGGTTGCAGCTTTTAGTTCTTAAAAGATTTAATTAAAAGAGAAGAAGAGAAAATTGGATTTTTATTTTTATTTTTTTATTTAAGATAAATTTTTATTTAAGAGAAAAAAGGGCATTTATTTGCATTTTAATAAAATATGTACCATTTTACACTAAAACAAAAATCAAATGAATTTCCCAAGTAGTACACCCTGTGTTTCTCTGATTTGAGATATGGAAAAGGCCACATTGGAGTAAGTAAATAATGCCTGGTCAGGATTATGAATTGTCTGGTTCTGATATAATTAGTTCATAGCTCCAAGTGGGAATCTGGTACACACGGCATTTTGTACCAAGTGTGTATTTATGCACGAGGGCTCATTTGTTTCTCCCCATGGTGGTCAATTCAGAGTCAGAAGACTATCAATGAAACAGGGCTCTCCAGTTCTTGGGAGATGGGAGGTCAGCACAGATTCCAGCTGCACTGATCACAAAAGAGATCCCTGTTTGTCCACATCATCCAGTTCCCAAGGAAGCTGGCTCTATGCCCACTTGACACAGGCTGAGTAGGAAAGGAAACATCTGAAATGCTTTCAGAAAAAAAGTATTCCCTGCCACCACCAAAGAGGAATTATTGGTTGAGAGGTGACCCCAGAAAAAAAATCAGTTGTAGATATAAATAAAGAGAGGTGTCTGAAGTGGTGTTCAAATTATTCAAATGTTTATCTAGCAGCTATGAGACTAAGGGCTAAGTTTAAGGTGTTAGAACAGAAGCTAATTCAGATCTTCTCAGGGAATCACAGGTTTGGCTTTAACATGTTAATGAATTGCTTTTTTTCATTTGTTTTGCAAGCATTTATATAAGACTTTAAAGTTTATATCATACATTATAAAATTCATTTTATTGTATCCATATAACAAACTTGTGAGGAAGGCGTTATTTTTTCTCCATTTTATTAATGAAGAAACTGAAAAAATAGGTTAAGTGACAGAGGTTGGATTTGAATTCAGATCTTACCTACTTTAGGTCAAGCTATCCATTGAACCACCTGCCTGCTAAATGATTCCCTAAGAAACAGATGTGTTAGCTAGAACTGAAGGGATGAGGTGTCAAAGGTAGGTAAAATTGAGAGGGTTTTTCAGTGAAACTATGGGACAGAGGGACTAGAGATGGATGGAATGGGATGACCCAGGGTAGATATGCTGAAACAGTCCACTAGAAGAACCTGAAATTAGTAATGCAGAGACACAGGGCAATTCTAAGAGACACTCATGATGAAAAAGGTTTTTACTGCCATAAAAGGAAATGACTTCTAAAAGCAGGTTGAAACATACCATTCTTCACTATTTCTTCCATGAATTTCTTCCATGTATTTTCTTTCACAACATGATGAATATAGAAATATGTATTGTATGTTAGCATATATACAACCTATATCACATTACCTGACATCTTGGGTGGGGGGGGGGAGGAAGAATGGGAAGGAGGGGAAGAACATGAATTGCAAAATGTCAGAAAATATTTATTAAAAATTATGTTGACATGTTTAAAAAAAAAGAGAACCTGAATCAAAAGAGAAGAGAAAGGAAATAGGAAAAGTAGTAAAAGGGGAATGAAATTCAGATGTACTGGAAGACCAGAGTAGCTCAGCTCAGGAAAAGTTAATAATGGTCCAGGATTCTTGTAAGCAAGAGAAAGACTAGACAGATGTTTAATGACTCAAGACTCTAAGGGAATTCATCAGTTTTATAGCTCTGATGGTCACCTAGCCCATCATTTCCATCTAAAAGAAAGAGAAATGGACCTAAAGCTCAGAAAGGACCAAATTCTATCTCTCTTGGTCCTTGATCAGATTATGGTTATATAGAGATGGTAGGGGAAACAATTATCCAGGAGTCAGACCTTCTGGGTACTAGTCCCACATATTTGAAAATTATACCTTACATACCTTTAATTAAGGTGCATGATTTCTGTGGATCTTATTTTCTTTATCCATAAATCAATATGGATCTATACATATTTTTACCCTGTATTAGTTACTTTGTAGATGCAAAGTGTGGACTAGATATGAACTCTAACCACAGATAAACAAAGTGAAGAAGCCAGGCTAGAAACAATGTGGTTGCCAGAACTTATCTGGGTCAAGAAAGTGACAACATTATTTTACTTAATCCCATTACAGCCTCCCAGTGGTTAAAATAAATAATTCAAAAGACTGAATTGATTGAATTGACTAGGAATCCAGTTTTCTCTAGCTCTGGAAACATCCCTCTGCTCTGAGAGGACTGAATTTAAAAGACAACTATCAAATCTGAAGAACCAAAGATCTAATCCCAGTCACTCTAGCCTCCTAAGGAAGATCAATTCTGAAGGATGTCTCAATTGCCCTAGCCTCTGATTATTCACTGAGATTATGCTACTAGACTGTTACCCTTCCTTCTCCCTTAAAATCCATATAAGCATCCCACCTTCTGTAGTTCAACAGAAAATCTCAGATCTTTAGGCTAATGTTCCTCTCCAAGAATATGCTTATCCCATAGTGGTGGCTCTGTGTGGTGTTTCTTGGATAGATTTTCCTTGCCCCCATTTAAAGACTGTTGTTATTACTATACTAGTAATTCTGATTTTTTTTCAGGTTGATATAAGCATCAGCATGACTGACTCTAAAGCTACACATGTCTAGAAATTCCTCATGGTGCCTCTAGCTAGGAATATCATGATTTATTCCTTCATGCTTGCCCATCCTGTTTAAATTTTTTCTATCTTCTTCTGGAAGTTCACTATATAACTTTTCTTTGTCTCATGAAAACTTTTTGTAGTCTGGTGAAGCCTATGGACTGTTTTTAGAATGATATTTCTAAATGAATAAAATTAAATAGATAGGATTCCAAAGGAAAAGAAATATATTGAAATAAATTATCAGAATGTATCAACATTTATATATACGATGCATATAGATACAAATATATTCATGTATATATGTATATATGTACTTGCATATAACACACACATGAATATATTATAAATATTATACATATGTGTGTGTATGTTTATAGCCCACATGCTAAGAACACTTCCTGTAATGGGATCACTCCCATGTTCCTGAAGTACCACTAGAATCTTCTGCTCACAAGCTGTGAAATGGAATGGATCATGAAGCCAGTATGTTAAAAAATTGCAAAAATACAAAAGTAATAAGAAAGAAGAAAAGTTTAGACATAACACGGGTTCTCTCCAAAAGCAGTGATTAGAAATTATTGATCGGGGTAAACTGAAGGGCTCCAACCTTCTGAAACTCCAGGATATGGAGCCAAGAAGCCTGGGCTTGTGATGACTTGGCTCCTTTTCTTTTTTACTCTCTGTCTCTATGTGGCACATGCTTAGAAATGCTGGCAGGGTGTACTCAATAATATTCCCCCATAACGATTAACATAAAACCCCCCAAATTCATATTGCTGCTAAATTAGACCTGACATGGTTTAAAATGCAAGCCAATCTGTTTTCAGCTCCACAATCACTCATCACTCCAGTTTTATTAAGTCTAAAGACAGGACAAGCTTAAAATGTGTTAACTTTGTTCAACAAAGTCTGATTTTATGACTCAAATGTCAGTCTTCACAGTTCAGCAATTTCTCTCAAATGGTATATTGCTTTTCCTATATTACCTCCGTGGACGTTTATTGATGGTTTTCTTTCATGATTTCCCCCTTCACGGTTTTCTTCCCATCTGCCTACAAACATGTTCAGGTCTCCTTCAGCCCAAGGCAGTCTTCTCTCATCCTTAGATGCTCTTAAGATCCCATTCCAGTTCACAGGGTCATATAGAGAGGGAAGGGACCTTGCAAAAGATCCAAGTTCACCTTTGTGCATTTTGTTAATGAGGAAAAAGGTCCAGATTTGCTCTGTAATTTCCCCAAGGTCAGACACATAGAAAACAGGATCTGTGGTTGTTCAGTCATTTCAGTTATGTTGACTCTTTGTAATCCCTGGCAATGATACTGGAGTAGTGTATCCTTTCCTTCTCCAGTTCATTTTACAGATGAAGGAACTGAGGCAAAAAGAAAAGTTAATTTCTCAGAGTCACACAGCCAGTAGTAAGTGTCTGAGGCTGGATTTGAACTGAGAAAGATGAGTCTTTCAAACTCCAGGCTTGGCACTCTATCCATGGTACTTCTTAGCTGCCCACTAAAAACAAGATACTTGAGATTTAAACTCCACGCCTCTGATTCCAGATTGAGAGTTCTTCCCTCTATACAACTTGTCTCATATCTGCTAAAAATATTTAACTCCCATACTTCTTATATCATAGTTTCTCTTCAGTTATTTGCGATCTGGCATCTACAAAATACGGGTACTGCTCTCAAATGTCACCAAATAGACTTCCTAACTGATTAATCCCCTGGTATTCTTGTTTGTTTTGTTTAAGTCTTTCTCCTCTGTTATCTTTATGAAGCCATTTACACATTCCCAAATAGTCATTCTACTTGAAAAACTCTCTAATGTTCTTGGTTTCTAAACAACTGCCCTTTCATGGCTCTACTCTACCTCTCTGACCACCACTGCTCTGGGTTTTTATGGGCTTCTTGAGCTTTTCCTGAATCCTTCATAACACAGATGATTACAATGCCCTAGGCTGAGATTGGGCACGTATGTTGCACAGTAGATAAAGTGCTGAACTTGGAGTCAGAAAGACATGTTTTCCTGAGTTTAGATCTGGCCTTAGACACTAGATGTGGGACTCTGGGCAAATAATTTCACTTTCTTTACTTCCTATTACTCATCTATAAAATGATCTGGAGAAGGAAATGACAAGCCATTCCAGTATCTTTTTATGAAAACCCCAAATAGGAGCATGGAAAGTTAAAGGAGACTGAAAAGATTCAACACCAGGAGACTGAGATCTGGTAAAAACCTTAGAGCAATTCATCTAGTCTAACTTTTCCAATTTATAGATAATTAAACTGGAACACAGAGTTTCAATATAAGTTATTCAAGATCCCAGAGATCTTGCATAGCAGATCTAAGCATCAAACATAAGTCTTCTCACCCCAAATCCAACAGTGTATCAGTCTATCATTTTTGGATGTCAGATTTAGAAACAGAAGGTATTTTAGGTCTAGGCTGATGACTCCAATAAGTTTACAAATGAGAAACTGAAGCTTTCTCAGAAAAAAAGGGTAGCAATTAGAAAAATTAGAATTTGGTACTAATATTGTAACTCCAAATCTAGGGCTCTTTCCAGTCCTATTTTCTGAATCTATTTTCTCCCCATTAACAAATTACTAAATAGAAATGCCCTCTCCCAAATTTCCCAAACACTAAATCAGATAAGGGCTTAAAAACCTTGGAGAGGAAGAATCCTCCTATTAGAATCACTGGTTTACTTCAAATCATGCTTTCTGACTGTACCATTTATGGGTAGCCCTTCCACATTGTGGGGGTTAGAGGTATGGTACTTTGACAATCTTGAAAATCTATGTAAAATTTTTGTATCTTTCCTTTGTACCAGATATGAAGTCTGAATTATTTCTGTATCTTTCATAGGGTATTTACAGTACCTTATTGTAAAATTTGAGTTAAGTATTTGTCACAGTCTATATGTAGGTCAACATTAAGCTATCTAGCCTTTGTGGATATTTGCCAGCTTTTGTGTTCTTTGCACAAACTTTAACTTTTGACTTATTTTAGCTTTAAAAAAGATTTTGTGTATATTTATAGTATTAAACAATGAAAGATGTGCATATTATACAATATGATACATATATTTTATGCATTTCTGAGTTTTAAAATTTTTCTGTGTCATTTGCTGGGCTTCATTTGTTCACTGTGGCTTCCACAAAACTCTTAAAAATGCCCATTTAATTTCTTATTTCAACCTATGATAGATCAAAATTGCAATGGAGAAAGTCATAGTATGGAAAGCCACAATGGGGAAGGGATGCCTATACTTTTTACATGTTTAAATTTACATGTACAAGTATATTTTATTTCCCTTGACTTATCGAAGGGAAGAACCTTGCATCTTTTTCTTCTTATCATTATCACCTAGGATAATTCTTAGGACTATTCTTTTTCATGGCGAGTTCTGGCATCAGTGAAGATTGCTAATGCAACATTTTTTTTTAACCATAGGTCCAGAAAGTGCCAGGACTGTCCTCAGTGCATTGACCTGCACAACTTCAAGCCACTATGTATAGTTTAGTGCTAAATCTGAAGAATGTTCCATTCTATCTGTGGTTCCCAATTCATGATGGCAACACAAGGCAGCAGGTCATCTGAAAGGGTGTTCCAAAGCCCATAGTTGCCACATAGCCAATAGTTGCCCACAGTAGTTGACTCTAGCTCAAACTACCTAAAAGCCAGGAAGCCAGGTAATCAAGGGGAAGAATCCTTTGGTATCTATACACAGTATACCTTCATTCCTCTTTTCTCTCTAGACTCTCCCATTTGATAGTCGAGTTAACTCCATTGACATCAACTATCACTTCAGTGCAGATGTCACTCATCTTTCTCTCTGATCCTGATCTCTCTTTTGACCTTGGTATCGCCAATATTCTACAGAATATAAACATCAAGATTTATCAGCAGCACTTCCTATGTGACATGTTTTCTTCATCTGTAAGGTCAGTATAGAAGATCTTCTAATATAAATCTATGAGTCAAAGAGAAAGATAATTTGAATTTTCTCCTAAACCTGACTCTTCCTATAATTTCACTATTATTTCTAGGGTATCACCTTTTACTTCATCTTCAATTCACAAAGTATTTTGTCTTCCTTACCTATTTTTTCTCATATCAAATTGGTTCCTAGCCTTTTATGTTTATCTTATATATGTATATTTACAAATATAACATATATATTTATGAGACATATGATGGATCACCATCAGTATCCTTAGAAATGATTAAGGCAAGGGAGACATAATAATTCAAGCATAATTCTTTGAACTTCTGTACCTGCTTGTTCTGGGGTTAAAAAAGATTGTTTCATGCTTATTTGTCCCCAAATCTAACTGTTGCTAGTGTGGCCATGTGAAGAATAAGACATTCTGATGACCTGTGTGCACTGTATCAAACTAGTAACAGTTGTATTTGTTCTCTCCTGATGAATGATGCATACACTTTGTAAAGTTGTTCAGGATTCAGAAACATTAAGTGTGTGGCTTCTTTATTGTCTAATAAAAAGATTTAAAAGGGTTTTTAGAAGTAATGAAATGTACAGTTGGATTCTGTATTCATTTAATTTTTCATTGCTTATAAAGCACTTCTGCTTCATTAAAATGTTGATGCATACTCTGTTTTGTACATGTGATAATTTAAAAAAAAACACAAATCTATAATATAGTATAAAATTATATATACATATATAGATAGATAAATGCATATATACATATATACAGGACCGTAGCAGAAGGAATAGAGTTGTCACATTACTTCTGGACTGTTGCAATAATCTTTTAATAGAGTATTCTACAACTAGTTCTTACCTATTCCAAATAATTCTTCCTATTAAACTTTTTTATATTAATCTAGTTATTTCATAGCTCAAAAAAGTTCCATGGGTCTCTATGCCCTATTAAGTAAAGTTAAATTCTCTTCCTTGGAATTTCGAATGTCTACAATCTTACATTGGCCAGCTAGGGGGTAAAGTAGAAGGAGCACTGGGATGGGAATAAAGAAGTCTTATCTTCTTGATTTCAAATCCATCCTCAGATACTTACCAGCTGTGTGCCCTTTGGCAAGTTGTTTATATCTGTTTGATTCAGTTTCTCATTTGTAAAATGACTTAGAAAAGGAAATGTCAAAGAACTCCAATATCTTTGTTAAGAAAGCCCCAAATGGAGTTTCAAAAAATAGGACATGACTGAAATGACCTAACAACAACAATCTCCTATAAACTTAGGTTTTTTTGTTGTTGATTTTTGTTTATTTTTACTTATGTTTCTCTTAACCACACACTTCACGGTTCAGAAAAACTAGCCTCAGACATATAATGACTATGCGATCCTGGGCAAGACACTTTATCTGTGATTGCCTACATTTCCTCTTCTATAAAATGGGTATTATAATAGCACTCACATCCTAGGGCTGTTGAGTAGATCAAATGAGACAATAATTGTAACATGCCTAGTACAATATCTGGCATATTGTGAGTACTACATGACTGTTATTTTCATTGGTATCACCATCATCCTCATCATCATCATGCAAGGAGTTGACATTTTCTCCCTCCCTCTCTAATCCATCCTTAAGTTTTCATTTTTGCTCCTTAGGCTGATCGAACAAATTCTAGTTGTCAGGCATTTCACGGTTATCCCTAGGATGGGTATTTGACATATCACCACCTTTGCATTCAGAATGCCTTAGGAGAGTAGTTCAGCTCAGCCATTACAGAGGAGGTTTCATTCTGTGAGATGCAACAAATAGGAGTACTGGAGAAATTTGTCACAACACAAAACACCCTCCTAAACCTTAGCGAACAGCATCTCATTTGTTACACAGTTGACTGCTTGCATCTACCACCTGGGACCCTAATCACAAGACATTGCCTTTTTTTCCCCTCCAGTTATTGGACTTGGTTTGTCTCTCCACTGAAATAGCCCTGATACATTTCTCTGCATTAAGAGCTTGTCCTATTAACATCGAAGAAGCTTTTCTGTCATCTCCTCTCTTATCACAGATTTCTTCCTAGTAAATTATTCCAAGCAATTTAGCCCTCACAAGGTAAAGTAATTTCATTTTTTTTTTGGTGGGGGAGGGAAGTATTAAAAGGAAAAAATAAAGCTTCTTCCATGATGGCATTTTATGGGGAAATTAAGGATAATAAAAAGGGCAAAATTATCTCAATCTAATTGATTAGAATAGACAAAATTTGACTAATTATTGTGGACTAGACTCATGATTTCATCTGTATAGAGACCTCCCTGTAAGATTCCTATACCAATTCCTATACCAATACATATTATGCAGCAACAACAATTCAGAGATTTGGCTGGAGCATTGAGTTTAAGTGAGTTGATCAATATTTGGCTAAATAAATTAGTTTTATTAATTACCTTTACTACTTCATTATGACAGCCAAGTTTTAGTATCAAGGTCTTTTTCTGTGGAATAGAACTGAAATTCTTAAAGAGACAATGAACAACTGCATGATCTCAACCACATATGTAAGCTGCTCAACACCAGTGTTCCAGGGTGCCATTTTTATAAACATGTTTTATTTGTTTTAATTATAATTATAATTTATTTATATACATAAATATATAATATAATATAAGTATATATAATTTAACTTAATTTGTTTCAATATTTTTCTCCGTGCTAATTAGGGGAAAATGAAAAAAGTGAAGCTATTCCTTACTTGAACCTTCATATAGAAGACTGATTGAACAAAGATTTAAGAACACAGGGGGAAAACAATATAGCTGGATTTCAATCTCTACTATTGAAAATTCATACTGATTAGGTTTCAGAAGTATTGACATCATGAAGATATTTTCTTATTCTTAACATTGGAGTCAAAACATGTTGCTGAGGAAATAATATTTGTTCAATAGAGCAATAAAATTTTGAACCCCCATGTGTTTTAGCATATCTTGGAACACAGGCTCAGTAAGGGTGCTGGTTTTCATGATAAATTTCCCCTAAAGCCAGAAATAACAACAACAAATACAATTTAATACACAATATTTCTCATTTGAAAGTCTTTTTTATTTTTCTCCTGGAAAAGGGCTTTGACTAAAACAGAATCAATCATAGTATTTAGAGGTGATAGAAATCCTTAAGAAAATCTAGACCAGTTGTCTCATTTTACTGAAAAGAAACTGACAACTGAGAGCCATGGAGTCACTTACCAAGTTCCCATGAATGGCAAACAGAAGAGTCAAGATTTGAATTTGAATCATAGTCTTGTGATTCCAAATTTAGGGTTATATTTCAAAAAGAAAAGCCCCCCCAAATGGTTTTCAAATCACCCATGAACCCACAGTCCTGTTTATGCTTCCTCAGAGCAGAATTCTTTTATGTTGTTCATGAGAGCCTACATGAATTGTGAGTTTGGCTTAGATTTAGTTACTGCAAGAAAAATAGTGTCAAAATCCCAAAGCGTCAATGGTAACACAGTCAGATCATAAGAGTGTGATCACACATTACATTATGCTAATGTAGGCTCCATGTAAACACTCACATTAGTAAAGGAAATAGAGGACTTTCCTAAAAGAGACAGAGCCTATGAGGTTTACCCAAGGGTCGGACTTTCTAAAAAGCTAAAATGCTAGTTACAGTATTTAAGAATCCATAGGCTCAGCTGGATAGTCTAGAACAATGGTTTCTGTTCAGAATGCTTGTTTAATTGACCAGGTAAATTGCATTGAGTCGCTAATTGAGTTGAGGAGGATTAGTTTTTAATGCATACAACCCATGAAACTCAATATTCACTCATACATTGGCCTCCATATCCATCTGTGAGGCATAACACAGAAGTGGGATAAAGGCTAAAATAAAGAATTCTGAGGTCTATCATATTAGAGTTCATTTTCTATGTAGACACAGCCTTCATAGCAACTCAGATATGGTTACTAGACAAAACTACAATATATTCATTGGTTGAGAGCCTTCTAGCAATCTAATTCAATACTGATTATTTCTCAGAGTGTCACCACTTTGGAGGAAAATTATTCTAAAAGAAAAGAAAAGCATCCCCCAAGTAGCTTTATGTTGTTAGATGATTTATTACAGGCAAAATTCTTATTAAAAAATAAACAACTTTCCAATAAAACAGAAAGGCGATTAGGTGTCAAAGTTGATAAAGCACTAGATAGAAGACCTGAGTGCAAATCTCATCTCAGAGATTAGCTAGCTTTGTGACTTCTAGTAAGTCCTTTATTTCACTTGAATTTCCTCAATTATAAAATGGAGATAATATTGTCACAAAATTTCCAGGTTTGTTATGTTAAAGGAATTAATATTTGTATCATACTTTTCAAACCTTAAAGCACTTTGTGATATGTTATTATTAATTATTGCTATTATTATTAATTAAAGCATGTCAATGCCTTCATGTCAACCATCATACAAAAGAAAGAAATACAAAATAAATAGTGAAACCAATACCTACATATGTCTGGATTCTGGATAATTTTAGTTTTTCTTTATTGTTAATGACAAAATCTAATATGTATTTAATTTTAAAATATTTAAAATGTCCTCCTTATTTCTCCGAAGATCCTCACTAATTAGAATTAACCCACTGAGAACAAAGCCTGTGATGGACTCCCTGTTCAATTCTTTCATCATTCTTCATCAAACCTACAACAATTATATACATGGGTTTTTATACCTGAGAACATTTGGGGCTTTGCCCCATGTAGCAAGTATACTAAAGATGCCCTTTATTTCTCTGCTAATTAGATTTATTTTCCCAGAGTTATTTACTTTTAACCTTAAAAAAGCTCTTTGCCTTTATTATCTAAAAAGCTTAGTGCTGCATGTTGATTAAAAGTTATTTTAAAAGACTTATTTTCTAGCAATGGAGTGATCCAATAATGATCAGAACTCAAAAAAACCCAAGGTACGACTGAACTGTGAACAAGGTTGACCAAAGGGGAAAATTAAGGAATCTCCACTAGCTTATCCAAGATGACAAATCAAAAGCTAGACAAATTGAGGCATATCAAGGTTTCAGTGATTTAATGGATAATCCATTGGCCTTTTAACCCCCTTTGGATACTTCTGTGTATTCATCTGAAAGTATCAGGCAGCATTTTATAGTCCAAGAACAATTGTAGTCCTAGTCAAAGGGGAGCCTATCATAGAGAATATTTACTAAGGGCTTTGGCGATCTTATTTCCATTATTTTTTTTCTTGTAACACTCTATGGAGAAAAAAAATATATTGGGGCACATAGAAATATAGAATAATGTATCATGTATAAGATTTAAATTAATATAAATACCTCTAAGTATTATATTTTATTAGATTTATTAGTAATCACTTGAAGTAGAAGAAATAATAGAACAAAAGTATAAAACCTAAGTAAAACCACGTGAGTAAAATTATCCTGCCTGGCTCTTACCCAACTTCCACAACCACCATCCCAGGAGAGAAAGTGAGGGAGGAGCTACAACCACAAGTTTATCTTAAAAGCATAAGCGGGTAATGGTCAGAAGGAAAATGGAAATCTGGGAAAGAGAAAATTCTAATAACACACATGTAAGCAGTGTCCTCGATTTACAAACAGGTCTCTACTAGTCTTATGTTGGGAAATGGCTTCAGCAATTGTTTTCTATAGAACTAATAAGTTTCTCACACAAAACACTCTTCAAGGAACTCCTCAGGCCATCCATACTCACTTCTCCTCCAGCTCCATTCCTGACTCCTTTAGACCTCAGCCACCTTCTCTCTCTGCAGATGCCTCCACACTACAGCTCCCTTTGCTGATTATTAAGGTCCTGTCCAAACCATCCATGCTTTCTTCTCACTTGGCTACAAGCAGCTTTGCTATTTCGACCCCACATAGCTCCCTATCTGTCCAAATATTTTTTTGTTTATTTTATTTTATATCTTGAGGCACTCATTACATATGTGTTTGTGTGTGTTTGAGTGTAGGTGTTATTTTTAAATTTTATCTTATTTTTTTTCTTTCAGTTTTAGCAAAGTACCTAACACATTTAATAAATGTTATCTATCAATATTAACAGTTGGGTCAAACTCATAAGGAAAGAGATATCTGCAGTCTGCATATTGACGTAGAAAAACATGAATTAACATTATCGATGAGTTAAAATATGGCCTCAGATGCTTACTAGCTATCTGAATTTAGGCAAATTCCTTAACTTCTGTTTGCCTAGAAATCAGTCACTTGGCTCAGTGGAAAGAACAATGGACCTGGAGTCAAGAAGCTATTGAGTCTTTGTGACCCTATTTTGGAGGAGTTTATTTATTTATTTTTTTGGGGGCAAAGATACTAGAATTTCTTGCAATTTCCTTTTTCAGCTCATTTTATGAATAAGGAACTCAAGACTAAAACATTTAAGTGACTTTCCCAAAGTCACACAGCTGGTAAGTATTTGAGACTGGATTTGAACTCATGAAAATGAGTCTTCCTGTTTCCAAGACTAGTGCTTTATCCACTATACCACTTCCCTCTCTGGAGTCTGTAACAACTGAGTTCACAGTTGTGTGAATTAAATATCTTGGAGAACTTCATTCTAATTCAATCCCAGAAAGACTCATCACAGGAGTTGAATCCTCAGGGCCTGACAACCTGAGGACAAGGAGGCTAGGAGGCATGACTTTTGAAGGCAGTTGGCCAATCAAAGGATCCAGGGTAAGAGGCTGGAGCAGGTTTGATCCTCTCCTTCTCCCTAATCTGACTTTTTCTCTCTAACTGTCCTGGTGGATCTTATCTCCTCATCTCTAACAAGGGTCAGTTTGGAGGAAGCTGGAATCTAGGACCTTATCTTACTTTTAGCTCAGAAAGTCTGGAAACTTTTTTATCTCTATTTCTTTTCTAATAAATACTTATGAATTTAGTACAAAGTCTCCTAGATTAATTTTTATTCACAACACAGTGGACAGCTGAAGTCTGGAAGAATTGAGTTCACAGTGAAAATCTGAACAACAAGAATTCGATATTGTGTTTTTATCTATTTTGCTAACCACTTCCTGGTTTGGTTTTAATCTGGTTTAAGGCACTCAGGAATATTACTGGGCACTTGAAACATTTGACATATGTACTTGTTTCATAATGAAATTTTCTTATCACTGTCTAATCAAAACTATGGCCCCTTCCTATTCTTAAGCACACATTCGACACCTTCCATATTTGGGTCTTAATTCTCAACCTCTAAATTTATTTCAAGTTATACCTCTTGAGATGCAATGTTACATCAATTCAGTGAAATCTGTTCTGATAAGTACTGCTAAGATCCACCAGGACAGTTACAGAGAGAAAGTCAGATTAGGGAGAAGGAGAGGATCAAACCTGGTCCAACCTCCTCCCCTGGATTTGGTTGACAAATACATGTTGTTGAATGAATGAATCAAGGAATCTACAAATATACAAACAAGAAATATACAGATATATAAATGTGAATCAATTAAACAAATATTTATTAAGCTGATCATTGCAAAACAGAAGCAAACTGGCCTTGTGAATAGTGCCCAAATCCTCTCAATTAGGAATGAATAAATTGAAATCTCACCTGTGATACTGAACCCCTTCAGTGACTCTCCTTGGTAATTTATTTGCTACTGTCTTTGCTCACACCACCAATGACTTATTTAATAATAGAAAATGAGTTATGATCAGGTTTGGTGAAGGGAATTTGGACAATTTGAGTTACTTACATTGTAAAAGTTATAGAACCTTGCTACAAGAATATATAGGTAAGACACTGTGTTACTTAGTAAGTATAGAAAGATGAAATCAAGCATTTTTTGCTTTCAGTGAACTGCCATACTAGTAAGGGAAATGATCATATGCACAAATAACTATAATATGGAACAGCAAATAATTGAGAGAAAGACAACAAAGCAAAACAAATGATAGAGACTGAATGCATCAAGTAAAGGAGGTGAGATTTTTCTATAGCGTTTTGCAGGATGATATTATGTAAGAGGTGGTGCCTAATCTCAGTCTTGAAAGAAGAAATAATTTCAATTGATTGAGATTTGTGGGGAAGAGACAAGTTCTCCTCTAAGTATGGGGGATAGCATATCTAAGTGGTTGTAGGCAGGGACTGAAGAGATGAAATTTGGAAGTGGATTAAGTCTAATTCAGGTTGTTTCTCTGGTAGTTGTTTTCAGATATTGGAAACAATTGAGAAATCTCAAAAATCTTTCAATAGTTAACAAATCTTTACTTAGTCATAGAATAGAAAGAATACTCAGTAAGAAAAATAAACTCAGTTTGGAATGTTTCCAAGGCAAGATGAACTCTCCTTGAGGTATCTATAAGGGTAGATCATGATGACTAGTATGGCCTTGGGACATCCATCAAGTCTGAAATTCTCTGGCTCCCCAAAGGAGGACCTATTTAGGCTCATAGGTGACCAGAAAGTCAAGTCAATAACTGCCAGAAGAAACCAAGAAGGTATGTCTTTAGCCAGGTGGATTGATCCTTAGTCCTTTGAAAAACTCAAGACGTAAGACAGCTAATCCTTGGCTTTTAAGGAAAGAATCAGACTAATCTAAGTGGAATAGTGGAATGAAGCAAGAAGGAATATCATCTCAGCACAGGCAAGTATTCCAATTTAACTAGGGAACTGAGAACAAATTAGGGGATTATAGGATCAGAGATTTACTCCTCAAATAGAATTTAGAAACCAGGTAAAGCAAGCCCTTAAATTTACAGATTAGGAAAGATTACAATGAAGAAAGATTCCCAGGAGTGGAAGTGACTTGCCCAAGATCACAAAGTTAAAAAGTAATAGAGTTAATTTGAAACCAGGTATTCTGATTCTAAATTCAATACAGAGTTCACTGCATTGTTGTAACATTGCATCTCAAGAGGTATAATTGGAAATAAACTTAGAGGTTGAGAATTGAGACTCAAATATGGAAGGTATGGAATGACATGCAATGGATTCTGTGTTTTATTTGATAATGCAGTTGGAAGTCACTGCATTTTTTTAAACCCTTAACTTCTGTGTATTGGCTCCTAGGTGGAAGAGTGGTAAGGGTGGGCAATGGGGGTCAAGTGACTTGCCTAGGGTCACACAGCTGGGAAGTATCTGAGGCCAGATTTGAATCTAGGACCTCCCATCTCTAGGCCTGACTCTCAATCCACTGAGCTACCCAGCTGCTCCCTCACCAAAGGTTTTTGACAGAAGAGCATCACAATTTTACTTTGACCTCAGTGGGAAGCATAGATTATTAAAAAGTGAAGAGCCAGAAGGGATGATATTTATGACACTATTGTAAGAGTCCAGATGGGAATCAACAACTATAGATATCACCTATTTTGAGATGAACATGTCAACATCTTTCTCATCATTGAATAATGGTATGCATTCCAAGAAATATAAGTAAGAATGTTAACAATATAAAATAAAATATATTTATTTGAGGATGGTACCATCAATTAAGAAAGGCAAGGGGAGGAAAGGAGTTCATGTAAAAGACATAAAAAATTGTCAATAGCCACCAAATGTGACACCCTGGGCCAAAATCTCTGTTTTCCTTATCCTTATTTTGAATCTATGCCTTAATTATATCTTGCAATAGCATCTACATGGAAAAGTAGAAGGGATTTTAAAATCATCTTTTTTGACTTCTTCCACCCAATTTTAGACAAGGAGACTGGAACCTGGGGAGATGAATTCATTTGCCTGAGGTGACACAAGTAATAAGTAGAAAAAATGAAATCTGAACTGAACTGTGTTGATTCCAAAGCCAATTTGTTTTCTTTTGTCTAATACTTACCTCAGACCTAAAGTTGGTTAATTATGAAGACTGAGTTGACCTCCTTGATGTTACCCATTCATGGCATAAAGGAATTGCATAAATTCAGGAGAATTTGAGTTCAAATCCAGCTTTTGGAACTTCTTTTTGTGTGACTCCAGAGAAGACACTATCTCCATCTCCTGAGGAAATCTCTGAAATTCTGGTTTACAGATCAATATTTATAGCAAGTATATTCTTATTTTGGAATCCCCAGACTGATAATGAATTTGCATTCCAAACCCAAACCTGTCAGAAGGGATTCCCAGAGTAAGATCAAATAGATTTCTCCTCCCCCTTTCTCTCATTTTCTGAATGGTTATCTAATCAGAAGCTGCTTGATTGGCACAGTGTGTTTGCTTCTTCATCCAAAGTCTTCTCACCTTCCACAGGAAAAGCACAGCACTGCCAACAGACCCACATGGTTCAGTTACTCTGGATGAGATCATCACAACAGAGAGCACAGAAAACAATCAATCTGTCAGTCAATCCAGGGAAATGAGCAACTTTCCCCCTTAGGGGAGGTACCATGCTCAAGGTTTTATTTTTGTGGACACTCTTCAAATTGGTAAACCAAGGAATGATGTCTACCAGTATGGAAGATTAAATGATAATTGCATTGTTTAGTCAACTGTTCCTCCTCACTAACAAAGTAGAAGCCCATCACGAGGACTGGTGCTCCATCTGTGTAGTGGTTCTCTCAGAAAGATCAGAAAAAGGAAAATAGGTCAGGTAACCCTGGGGATTAGTGAAAATCAGATATACTATTTATAGAAATTATTAGTCCTCATCCAAGAAAATTGCCACAGGCCTAGTGAAGAAATGGGTTCTCCAAGAAGTTAGATTCTAAAGAAATGAATATGACTTATGTAATAAAGAAAAAAAATTATCCATGAGCCACTGGGGTAAAATTTCTTCTGGATCCTAATATATTACTTCTATTGGCTACATCATTGCCATTGCAATATTCCTAATTTTGCTTTAGTTCCTTGTTCAACAGTCCTCAGTGGCTCCCCTTTGGCTGTCAAGTAAACTACAAACTCCTGGAATTAACTTTTTTTTTAATACCTTGCCTTCCGTCTTGGAGTCAATATTGTGTATTGGCTCCAAGGCAGAAGAGTGGTAAGGGTAGGCAATGGAGGTCAAGTGACTTGCCCAGGGTCACACAGCTGGGAAGTGTCTGAGGCCAGATTTGAACCTAGGACCTCCCATCTCTAGGCCTGACTCTCAATCCACTGAGCTACCCAGCTGTCCCTTGGAATTAACTTTTAATACCCTCTACAATCTGTCCAAATTAGCAACATTCACTTGATTTGTGTGTTTTTACCAATTTATGATATGAAGGTGAATGGAAAACACATAGAATTCATCCACTAGTACATGGGACAGCTAGATGGTGCCATAGATGGAATGTCAGGCCAGGAATGAGGACAACTTTGATTCGAATCTTCCCCTAGATACTTTTTAGTTAAGTGATACTAGGCAAATCATTTAACCTTGTTGGTTTCTCTAATTGTTTCTCAGTTTCTCTATTTGTAAAATGAGCTAGAGAAAGAAATGGCAAATAACACCAGTATCATTGCTAAGAAAATCCCAGATGTGGTCACAAAGAGTCAGATGCAACAGAAACAAATGAAAAATGATAAAAATATTACATGTATCTAATATTAACATAAAATTGGACTATAACTTTTGTCAATAGTTGAATAAGAAGAGATTCAGTTTGCCTGGAGTAGTGAAAATTCACAGTTCCTTTAGCTTCTTCCTGGAACAATGGTCCAACCTCATAATACCACTATTTGTTAGATATTTATACTTGGCTATATACTACCAATTATTATATACACTTGGCAGATAGGTGATATACAGGGTAGAGTTCTAGGCTTAAAGTCAATAAAATTAAGTCCAAATCTTGCCTTAGACATTTACTAGGCATGGGAATCTGGGCAAATCACACAACTCTTCAGCCTCAGTTTCCTCATTTGTAAAAATTAAAAGGTTGGTCTCAATCTTGAGCTCTAATTCATGATCCTTTGAAAATAAGAATTGCTCAAAAGTCAAGTAGAGGGGGGCAGCTGGGTAGCTCAGTGGAGAGAGAGTCAGGCCTAGAGACAGGAGGTCCTAGGTTCATACCCGGCCTCAGCCACTTCCCAGCTGTGTGACCCTGGGCAAGTCACTTGACCCCAATTGCCCACCCTTACCAGTCTTCCACCTATGAGACAATACACCAAAGTACAAGGGTTAAAAAAACAAACAAAAAAAAGTCAAGTAGAGAAGCATTTGGAGGATATGAGCAAATTGAAATTCATCACAGAGACACAAAGGATGACCCAATAGAGAGAATGATCAGGAAAAAAGGGGCTCAATTAATACAGTAGTGAGAAATAGGTACACTTCAAAATCAGTAAACACTATAAGTCAGGGTCTGATTTATTGTTTTGTTGATTGTCTGGACTTAACAAATTGTTACTAAAACAGATGAAATGGAAAAGTATACCTGTGTGTGTTGCAATATATATATATATATATATATATATATATATCTCCCCCATTTGGAGAATCTAATTGTTAAAGAGTTACCAGAACACTCTTGTATTTCCCTATAAACACTGTCTGAGTTTAGCAGTTTGCTGAAGAAAACCCAAAGAATGAAATTATCACAAGACTAGTAGCCTGGTGCCTATAGGGCAATAATCATAATAACAACTGTCATTTATTTAGAACTTTAACATCTGTTATGTACTTTACATCCATTATCTTATTTGAGTCTCCCAACTCTTTAGAGTACAGAGAATAGCAAGTAGACAGATATGTCACACAAAAGCTACAGACATAAAGGCATAATTCTCATCCTTGTCATAGAGGTGGCGCTGTGGGGGTTTTTGTTTTATTTCACGCTGATCATTAAAAAAAAAAAAAAAGTTTGTTTACTGTCCATTAGAGAGTTTAAAAGTATGGAAAAAGATTTAAAATTTACCATCAAAAGTACCTCAGATACACCATGATCAAATATGATAAATAACAATAGGGACAGCCCATTTCTTGGTAGATTTCAAATGAAGATGGATGGACAATCATTTATTAGTTTAACAGATATTTCTTAAATGATCTGCTATGTCGCTCATATTCTGCTAGGTGCTCAGAAGGATGAGATGTGCTTTGTCCACAAAGACATTAAGATGGAGTCAACAAAAGAGGACTTACAGATAGGTAAAGACTAAATTGAGCAAGATTTTTTTTCCAGATTTAGCACTTTTTAAAGTCGCATTTTACAAGTTAATAATTCTGCAGTGCTTTCTGTTTTACACAACATCAAAGTCATTCCAAATGTCAAGTAAAAGCTCTGTGAATAACAGCAATTGTGCATCACCTGCAAAAAGAAAAAAAAAACTATTTGTAGCAAAGAAAGCCAAGCTTAATCTTAACTGGAAATGTACTCCACTGAAGAGAACTCGTGAATAAAACTCATACTGGAGCAAACGAGATGTAAAGTACATTCCTTTGGGAATCCAAGGCGCTGAATTTTATAAGCATTTTTCTTGTTCAATTGCTTTTGTATCACATTATTTTAACATATTGCACCATCTCTTGGTGTCATGTTTTTTAATATGCTTACTAATGAACTGCCTGGCATCACAGTATGTCCTTTCCTGGCATCCAAGAAGAATCCCATGGAGAGATCAGTAGATTACGATGACTTCATATATGGGTCCAAACCATATTTGTACAAGAGGAAGAGTGTAAAGGACTGACTTAGAAAGATGTATGAGAGGTAAAGAAAGTGAGATAGCCATGTGGTGAAAGCATAGAATAGTCAGTGGACATATCCCATTTATACTCTTATTTTAACAAGCAAATTATAAGAAAATTCTAGCTGAATTTGAGTAGAATGAGCACGAGATTTGTAGTCAAAAGAAGTGAGTTAAAATTCTGAATCTGCCAATTATGATCTGTGTGACCTTAAACAAATTAATTTCTCTTTCTTTCTCATTTCAGTTTCCTCATATGTAAAAGGGAAAAAAAAAGGCAAGTTGACTAAATATCCTCTAAGGCTCTTTCCAGCTCTAAATCTGTCATTCCCAACATCCCTAACACATGAGGTAAATTAGAGAATTTCCACTTTTTTGTGATCAGATAACCATGCAAATTATCCTTTTTTAGTTTTCTATTTTTTGCTAAAACTGAACATAGTTAATTACCATCATTCAGTTAGGAATTTTTTTTTAATACTTCAATGCTCAGTGGCTTCAGAAGTAATGTGGTCTGACCTCTCTCATTATCATTACATTGACTCTATATAGCCCACTATAAATGACAATATTTTGAGCATTCATTAATAAAGTCAAACAAAAAGGCAGTTAGAGAATTACAAGTTTCTGAACATTCTTCCAGGAAGAACATTCTAAAAATATGATTTCCATTTACCAAGATCAACATCTGTAATTAACTAACCCATGCAGAGTATGGCTAGCCCAGTAGATTCACTGTGGGAAAAATCACAGTCTTGGGACTATTTCTAGATAGGATTGTGTCAAGGACTCTCTAGAATTGTAGCTTTATTTCTTTATTTTTTCCCTAGAACCACAGGGATAATTATCACCTGCTAACTCTTAGAAAGAACAATTGTAATACAGCTCTAGGGTGAGGGGAAAGGATAGATTATGGTTAAGATTGAATTTTAGTCAAATTTGATTTATGCCTGATGTTTTAATGGTATACATCAATGGATCTTGCCAATGTGAATCGGCCCTCCATCTGCGCAAATCACAGCCCATCCTGTTCTTTTATTGTATGTAATTTTAATGTATAAGAATCTCTCCACCATACTCGAGTCTACTTTTTTGGTTCTTTAATTTTAAATTGACACAAATACTGTGATCCCTCAATCTCAGATCACTTAGTATAGGATCAAGCACATAGATGGGTGCTTAATAAATGATAGTAGATTTCTTATTGATTTACTATCAATTAAACACTAAATTTGCCTTGACTGTCTACTATGTGCTAGGCGCACAGAGAGAGAGGTACCAAAAAAGTCCAAAAAAATCCTGCTCTTAAGGAGATGGCAGTCTAATAAAATGTGTCTGAGACCATTCTTGTGGTCTTTTCTCTAGGATAAATAACAGTTATTCCTTTGAACATATCTTCAGAATTCTAGTCTCTTGCAAACTTTCACCCAGCAACCTGTGTATGTAGCTCGTCAGAGTATGAGCTGAAAGGCAGCTTTACATTTTCCAGTGATTGTATTGATTATATGCCAAGTAAAAGCATATCATCTTCTTTCATAACATAATAAACATGCAACGGTATATTGTGTGATAACACATGTACAACTTATATCCTATTAGTTGCCATCTTGGGGATGGGAGTAGAACTAGAGAGAACATGGATTGCAAAATGTTAGAAAATGATTACTAAAAATTGTACATAGAACACTGTACACTGAAACAATGAAAATGTGTGATGTTCACCTGTGAATGACTTAGCTGTTATGAACAGAACTACAAGAGACTCATGAGGAAAAAAAAAAGATATTCATTGTCATTTAAGGAACCTATGGAATCTGAATGCAAATTAAAAAATGTTCTTTACTTTATTTTCCCCATGAATTATTTTCTGGTGTAAACAATATGTGTCTTGTTTCACAACATAATGAACACAAATATATGCATTATATGAAAATATACATACAATCTATAACATTTCACCTACTTTCTTTGGTAGGGGGAAGGAGTGGGAGAAAGAAAGAGAGAATACAAATTGCAAAATATAAGAAAACAAATAATTTTATTGACATTAAAATAATTAAAAACTGTATCATCATGTAAGAAAATTAACATGAAAAAATAAAATGAGAGAATTGAACATCCTGAAGAAAGAAAGAAATACAAATGCTGTCCCTTCATGTAATTGCATTTCATTTACATGGGTTACTGCTGGTAAAGGGAGGAGGAAGGTAGTACTTGTGGGGAAAGTGGTGAAGACAGAGAGAAATATTTTAGTTAATGATTAAAGGATTAGAGGACTTTATGATTATAAAGTTAAATATCCATTATTGGTGGTCACCTAATTCCACCCTTCTGTTTTACTGATGGAAAAAAAAATTAAGCTAAGAGGTAAAATGTTTTATTTGTCCATAGTCACACAGCCAGTAAATACCGGAAGCAGGATTTGAATCCAGGTGTTAATGATTCCAAGGCTATCTTGGAATAGCATTCTGCCTCTGATTGCTTCAGACAGTTTAATTGACACTTCAATATATTTTGGCCAAGACAGTCTACCTGTCCAAATTCCCAAAAAGGTTCAGATTGTTACTGTTACTCATTTTCTATTTCTATTCCAAGTTAAAGAGAAAAATGTAGGGTATGGTTTAAAATGTTGAATGAAAATGCACAAGTTCAGAAAGCTGTAACACTTGAAAGGGAAAAAAAAACACAACATGACAAGTTCATAGTAGCTTCTATTAATGTCCAGCTAAAATCAGACCTTCTACAAGAAGCTTTCCCTAACTCTTCAATCTAGTCCTTTCCCTCTTTTTAATTATTTCCTGTTTATTCTGTATATAGTCTGATTTGTATAAATTTGTTTTTATGTTGTCTCCCCTATTAGATTGTAATCTCTTTAAGGGTAAAGATTGCCTTTTTCTTCTTTTTGAATCTCACAGCATCTGCCACAAAGTAGGCTCTTAACTTTTACTGAATGAATAATGAAATGAATTAAAAATGTTGGTGTTTGTTTTGACAATGGTTATAGCTTACAATTCTTGTTTCCATTCTTTCTTTCTCCCATCCATCCTTCCCTTCCTTCCTTCCTTTCTCCTCCTTTTTCTCTAAGGTCACATGAAGAGTATAGTATATATTGAGGTGGGATTTGAACTCAGGTCCTCTAAAAGAGTTCTTTTTTAGGTCCGGCTGGACTATACTAGAGATCTGTAAGATCCAGACATTCTTTACATCATTGGAATCACTATTTCATTGATATGGGTACACTCTCCACGAGTGAGGGGACTTGTCATCCAGAACTCATCCTATAAGATGAGATAAGATATTAACTCTTACCCACATGCTGATATAAATTCTCTCTATAATAGCTACCCCAAAAATTGATGATTTAATGAGGGTTAATTATGGGAATACCAAGGCAACATTCAACATATTTTTCTGTTATCCTTCTCTCTTTATATGTGACCAGCTCACCTCCATTTCTTATCCATATTTCTTTGAAGATTTCTTTTATATCTTATATAATCAGCAAAATTAATATATTAAGATATATATTAGCAGATTATGTTTGTTGCTTGTCTTTGCTTATTTATTTTGTGTTGCTTTGATTTATATTTACGTTATGAGAGAGATAGACCTCATGACATGTCTGGTATAGAAAACTCCAGTTCAGTGACATAAGATCAAATATACTACTGACTAACAAAGTGGCCTGGGCCAATCACTCAACCTTCATCAGTTCCATTATTTATCTCATCTGCAAAATGAAGAAGTTAATCTCAAAGAGATTTCTTTTGGTCTAAATAAATAATTCTATGATCATCTTCCATTTTTAATCTGAACGAGTACTTATGGGCACTGGGAGATAGCATGAATTGGCCAGGATAACAGATAATATCAATCAGAGATGAGATTTGAATCCAGGTCATCCTGACTTGAAAGTTAGTTCTCTGCCACATTGTTTCCTACATTGCTTAAGTGAATATTAGGTATTTATAAAGTAAATATAATATATTAATTATATATAATATTAATAGTTATATAATAAATATATACTTAAATATAATTAACTTCAAGTGAAAAGAAAGAAGGAAAATAATATGGAAAGACTTCAAGTGAAGGTTCAGTTTGTGCTATGAGGAAATAAAGGGTTCTAAGAGTTGAAGGAAAGGAAGATTTTCATTTCTGGGAAAGGAGAACAATTAGACAAAAATACAGTGGTTCAAGATACAATATTGTACTTAAGGAACAGCTACAAAGGTGAATGCTTGAAGGAGTATTCTAATGTCACCTCCATAGATATTATGATTAAGGATGTTTTAGATGTAGGAAGAAGACGAAGTAAAAAAAATGGGAAAATATGTCAGAGGATTTTCTTTAGTCTAGCTAATATTTTCATTGAACTTGGAAGGTTTAATATGAGTGGTAGAATAATTTCAGGAAACATTGATGGGAAATAAACAGATTGGCAGACGCTGCTTGGGGAGATGGAGAGGAAAAGAAAGGTACAATGATTTGGGTATTAACATTATATCAGACAAGTCTCCGGAAAAGTGTGTGTGTGAGGAGTGGGGGGAGGTAGTGTAGGAAGTTGGACGACACTGAGCAGGCTTGCTAGCATCTGGTGTACCGCATGCTAACCACAGGGGTTGTGTAAAAGAGGGAGAAATGATCCACATGGGATCCATGTGCTGACTTCCAGTTACTCCTTTCTTTTCTTTATCAACATTAAGCCTGAGAAATGTTGTACTGAAAAGGGAATTAGGGGAGTCAGTATCATATTCCCTGTGAAGTAGTGTGAGGCTCAGAAACCACTCCACTGGACCCAGGAATATGGATTCTTTTTTACCTTAGAAGGTTGGTGACAGACAGGAAAAGCGTGCTTAATAGTATGTCCTAATATTGGAGATTATCAACTAAAGTACCAATTTATTCATTCCCAGAGCAAAATGATTTCAAAAAGTGCTTATAAAATTCCTAACAGTGCATGGAATTGTGGATTGACAAAGACAAAGAGAATCGTTCCTGCCTTTAGGAACTTTATATTCTAAAAGGGAGTCATACAATATTGTCATAGATAATTAAACATTAAGTGATATTCAATATAATGTAAAAGCAAAGTAACTTATTTTAAGAGAGAAGAGGGATGAGGGGAAATAACAGGCAAATATCTCAGGTAAGAGGTAGAATCTAATTTCAGTAGAAAGATAGGAATTCTAAGAATTGAGGAGGAATATACATTCTTATAAGGCAGAACCACTTAAACAAAGATACAGTGGGGTTTGAGATGAAAAACTGTGTTTGGGGAATAGTTGGTAGCCTACATTGATGGGAGGATAAAGCATTTGAATGATGAATAATAGTGGAGAACTTTAAATAAGAATTCTCTGTTTGTGGGTCAACATAGGCAAATGGATTGAAAATCAAGTAGGCACTGTCACATCCTTAGCTCTGTCACCATCCTTGGCAGGTTTTTTTGTAAAAGGCACAGAAAGGATTTGATAGCCCTAGTTTAGGTTATCACAGTGCTGATATAGAAAGTGTCAATGAAGTAGAGGTTAGAAATACTTAATTCTTTAAAAAAAAATTTAAAAATCTACAAAAAAGCAAAAATAAAAACAAATAAATTTCTTTAAAATATATAAATGTTAAAGTATTTTAATTTTTTCAAACAACAAACTTGTGTCAGGCAGTAAAAATCATGGCATCTTCATTTTTTAGATGAGGAATCAGGCTCAGAACAGTTAAATAACTTGCCTGTGATCACATAGCTAGTTATTCTCTAAAGCAAAATTTGAACCCAGTTCAAATAGTATCTACTATTTCACATTACCTTTCTAAATTACAACTTCCCATCACTGTTTTCCATTGTTTCAACCACACATTTCCTTTCAATTAATTCTGTAGAGCTCTTTTAAGATTCATATCAAACACAATCAAATGAGCTGATGCAATAAAGACTGTAAGTCTCTCTTGGCATTCTTCCCCCAATTTTCACACAGTGCTCTGTCAATTGCTACTCTCACCCAGAAGTCGCCTATTTCATAATTACATTTTCTGAGGAAGGATAAAAATCCTAAGAGAGTATCTGGCTGCTTTTAAATGGGGGCTTTGGATGTGCAATGCCTTGCCCTTTATGTACCCCTGGACTGATTGCCCAAGCTGCAGATTGCTGAGTAGGATCCTAGGTATTCTGTCCTTGAAATTAAGTGTCAAGGAGTTCATTTGCGAAAATTAAAGGCAAGGGACACTGCTCCTAGCTAGAACCAAATAAAACCAGATGCACACACTTTCCAAAAATGATTTCTGAATGGATCAAAGAAACAAGTAGCATTTCTCAGGGTTAGAAATCAAAATGGGGTTGGGGGATAGGAGAGACAGACAGACAGATAGACAGATAGAGACAGAGAAAGAATGATATATCATGTAGTTGATCGATTATCTAGAAGGTGTTACACTAAGAATATGGCAAAAATTTCCACATTTTTGTATAGAGAGGGATCAGTCCATATAAGATATGGCTCTCACTCTTACAGTTAGCTTATAAATATACTTACACACACATTTTGCAATGTAATATACTTAAATATACAATATCAAATAATTAACCATTAAGATAAATGAATAAGGGAATAATAATAAGTTAATATGGGAAGTTAAAATAATCTTAGATATAATATAGTTCAATTTCCTTACTTGATAAAGGACACAATTAAGCTATAGCTTTAGGAGAAATATCTTATCTAAGATCACACAGTTAGTAGGAAAGTTGGGGCTTAAATCTCGGTCCTTCCACATCCAACTCAATGTTCATTCTATCTTAATATAGTACCTCTCATGATGTAATGAAAGAAACAAGATTAGATTCCCACTCTCTTCATTTCCAGTTGAGTCCTACGCCAACTCACTTCTTCAAACATCCAGTTCAGTGTCCATTCCACTATCCCTCACTACCTAATATATATGCTATGTATATCCCTTAAAAGGAAGATCAGAGAGGAAGACTTTCCTGAGAAATTTTCATTTAATCATCTTTGAAGGACAGGTAGGATGAAGGTAAGTGAAAGTATGGAAAATAATTATGACCTATGGATGGGAGAGTGACTTTCATTCCTGTGATAGAAAATACCTCCTTGACATAAAGGGATCAGATACATCCTATAAACCACTCACAAATATAGATCACTGATATCTCTCAAGAAGTACCTGAGGACTTCAGAATCTGGCACAGCCATGATGGTTTGCAGCAGATCTTCTTATGAGCACTCAGATTTACAAGGTTTCTGTGAAAAGAGAATTCTCCTCCCTTTGTTTTGATGTAATCAATAAACATTTACCATTAAGATATGCAAGGATACACATACCCACAGGGAAAGGATGTTGAAACCAAGGAGACAGAGAATTGATTCCACAAGCACTGCCTCCCTTAGTGATGCCAGGCAAATTAAGGAACTATGATTGGTTCCTGAGATGTGATATGGGAGAGCTAATGAGGAGAAAACTACTTATAAAGGCAAGAGCAAGGGTCTGCAGCACATTTGCATTGACATTCCCATTCTGATTCCCATTCTGATTCTGATTCTAGTTCTGATTCTGGTGTTGGTGACTCTTGCTGAAGAGACTCTCATGGACTTCTGGCTAGAGATTGGAACCCTGGCAATGGCGAGCTGGATTCCATCAGAACAACACTTAGGGTGGTAGGCTAGGCAACTCCTTACCTCTTTCCAATATTTCCCTCTCATTACTATCTCTACTTTGATGTAATAAAGCTACTAAGGCTACTAACAGCCTCATAATTTCATTTTAATTATTTTAATTATTACACTTCAAAATATAAATATTTTTTATCTAAAACACAGAGGACATAAAAAAAACCTCATCTGAATTCAAAGACAATGCATAGATCTTTTCATATGATGCACCAATCCCTATTCATGGAATTGTTAACAATCTCCTTGAGGCTACTTTTACTTGGACTAAAATATAATAGTGCACTTTCACTGCCTGTTACTCTTACTTTGTTATTTATATTACCTCCTCTTTAAGTATTAGCTTTGGAGCAGCTGGTCCTTGGAATGATATAAATGGAAGGTGTATTTTTTTTTAAATTTCTCTTTCCAACTTTTAGGGGTTTTGATCATTTCTATCCTATTTCAAAATTCTGCTATTTTGCAGCAAGATCCTCTAGCTTCACCAAAGTGATTTTAAGTCACCAAGGGACTGCTGATTTGGGGGATTTCATAGCTGGGTTTCTATTTTTCACTTTCATATCCTAGCAAATCAATTCCTATATACCTCCTCTCTCCCCTAAGATGTGGACAGGGTACTTCTGATTTATCTCAGATATTACCATTTTGTCCTCAGGGAACTTTTCCTGAATTTACCTTTCTAAGGTCTATCTTCCTTTAGAATACTTGTACTTTGAAAATTATGTGGAAGTGCTTTTTTGACACTCTCCTAAATGAACTGGGGATACAGCTTAGGCATGAGTCCTCTGAATTTGTGTTCAGTTACTGCACCTATGCCCCAGAGGGAGAGATGAGATTCCTGGTATGACATATTATTAGAATAGTAGGGATACTGGTCTCTAAAATATAATACTATCCTTTGGGGAGGAGCAATATAAGATTGGAAGCAAGGTTCATCCATTTTAATGCATTAAGTATACTGTGATCGTCCTGAATAGTGATATCCAAATATATTTTACAAGTGTAAACAATGTAGTTGATCTTTTCACACATCTTTGCAGAATGGGAAAACTGCAAAATACTAGAGTTGGAGTGAACTTTAAAACTTATCTGAATAAGAATTCCATCTACTTCATCAATAAAGATAGGCACAAAAAAGAAAAAGAAAACAAATATAAGTGTACCTAGAAGAATGGACTACTGGTAGCACCATAATGACTTTTGCATAACCATTTATTTCTACTAAGGAAAAGTGGATACAGAAAGGAAAAAGAACAATGATAACAATAATCCAAACATTAGATACACATCTGTAGTCAATGGTTACTATTAGTATATTTTTTTCCTACACTTAAAATTTAAAGAGAGGGAGATAGAGAACATAATACCTCACAAAGTAGCTCATTATGAGCTCTAATTTTAGGAAGTTCCTTTCTTTTACTCTCCATTAAGCTTAAATTTACCTTATTGCACCATTTACTGATTGTTCTTGATTCTGCTCTATGGGGTCAAAAAAGAAGAAAACATCAGTCCTCTAGGAACAAAAGTTTTTATCCTGCATCACACTGATCTATCACTTTTAGTAAATCCCACATGAGGTATGCTACTGAACTCATTTGATTCTTTTTATAAAATTTGTTTTCTGCTCTTGGTGTACCCATATCTCATTCTTTATTCTAGCTTCATGATCAATGAAGCTCCTTTTGTGTCAAATTTATCCTACATATCCTTTAATTTCTATCACATACACATGATCTTTGTCAGTATATTGTAGCCACCCTAATCACATTCATCAAAACTCCTTGAGGTCATGGATCTTATTTTGACTCTGTATCTTCAGAGCTTGACACAGTGCCAGGAACATAGTAGGTGGTAAATACATCTTTATTAGCTGATTGACTTAACCAGGAGTTCTGACATTATTGTGGTAGAGGGAAGAAAAGAGTCTCTAGGTCCAAATATATATTTATTTTACAATTAACAAAGGGTGAATAAGTTCCAACATTTTTATGTGAATTCTCCATATTTAAACTTCCAAACTTGCCTAGATAGGATGAACTATGCTGTTCTACTATGATATTAATCAATTTCTGCATTTCTTAAATATGAGGTAAAGAGTATATTCTCTCTCTCCCTTTCATTTTGATAAAATTTTATGACTTTACAGATGAATGTATATGAAACATCAATTTACCACATTCTGACCTTTTCCCACTCTGCTATTTCTGAACAAAAATAATTTATGAGATTTGATTATTTCAAAGAGGGGAAAAAGCCATGAAAAATGTTGGAAGTCAGATTGGTTCCAATTATTCACAAAGAAGAAAACTAATAGTACAAATGCAACAGAAAAAGTGAAAGGGGGTCAGAATTAAATAGAAATGAAAAACGACTGGATGCCCCTTTCAGCCTCTGCCGGGTCTTTCTTAATTCATTCTCTGAGAAGCATGAAAAAGAATTCTTTCTTTCTCTTGATTGTCTAAATCCATTTAAAGAAATTTGAATTCTCTGCTCCAGAAGTCATATATTGCCAAATGCAAATCTTTTACTGTTTATCCATAGAAATCACTCTCACTATCAGTGGCTAGATATAAGGAGTCACCCATATCTCACTGTCTTTTCCAAATCATAGTGATGATGCAATTATTTTAGGTTTCTCTCTGTGAATGAATGATCACTTGAATAAAAACTGCGAATCTTGAAATGCCTGTGAAAGAGGAATTTTAGACTTTTCTAAATAAGTTGCCAAAAATAGAGTACTGCGTGCCATATTGGTCTGAATGTGGGCAGCATCTCCAATGTAAAGTTTTACCCCTCAAATAAAATTCAATGAAAAATACACATGGATAGTGACTGCATCTGTGATTTCACCAGCATAAAGAAGTCCTGGAAAAGGAATCTCTTTCTATAATGCAGATTGGTGTTTTCTCTTCCTAGAATATGGAGAGGTTAAGCGAATTGCTCAGGTTTACATAGTCATTGTATGTCAGAAGCTGGACTGAAACCCAGGTTTTTCTGGATTTGAAGACAGCTCTCAATGTACTATATTGTGTTCTACTTCTTTCTCTATCTATCTCTAAGTGTGTGAGTGTATACATGCATACATATATATATATGTGCATGTGAATGTATACATATATGTGAATATACATATATATATGTACATAGAGAGAGATGGACAGACAGAGACAGATACAGAGTATTAAAAATCAGATCTGGACTCGGGAAGATTTGAGTTTGAATTTGGCTTCTGACACTAACAGTACGACTATGGGCAAGTCACTTAATCCTTTTTGCTTCTAGGTTTCCTTGTATGTAAAATAAGTTGGAAAAGGAAATGGCAAGCCACTAGAGTATTTTGGCCAAGAAAATAATAAATGAAACTCAAAGAGGCAAATATAACTGAAATGACTAAATGATGACACATATTAATATAGATGGATAAATATGTTTGTATGAGTCTATATATCCATATTTCTATGTATATATAGAGATATATTTACTTAAAGATAGATACCTGCTTCTAGTTATATCACAATCATATGTACACACACAAACATATGCTTTTTTCACTGTCTTTTCTTTTCTGAGAATGTCCTCTCTGTCCCTTATTCCCCTTTCCATTTAGAGACCATTGATATCCATCCTGAAACGTTTACCACAGTTATTGCCTCCTTCCTGAAATTTTCCTTCTTCCTTCCTTGCTCCCTCCAGTTTGACATGATCCACCAATTCCTTCCATTTTGCATTCCTCCAAGTAATTTTATTTTTATTTGTTGATTTCCTCATTCTTATATTTAGGTCCTAATCTATGAGCCTCTTAGAGAGGAAATTCCTTCTCTAAGCTGTCTTTCAATTGCTCTTTCAGAGAGATGTCTGTGAATTTGATAGAATAAATGACTTGCCCAGAGTCACAATTATGTTTGGTAAAAGAGATAGCCTAGGTCTTTCTGAGTCCAAGGCCAGTTCTAAAGGCACTACTCCATTCTTCTTCTCATATAGGCTTATATTCTAATTTTACAATGGTATTCATTACTAATATTATCAAAAGAAAAGTGTGGAAACCCAATGGATGATACCATCTGATTGGAGAAGGAGATAGTTATATGAATGTCATGGCTCTAAGGTATGATTGATTTAAAGATTTCCAAAGAACAGGGGAAGACATATGTAATAATGCTGAGTTAGAGGGGAAAAAGATACATACTGGCTATAATCCTGTAAATGTTAACACTGAGAATTTGACAAGTTATAATGAACAATATTAGAAAAATTGAAATGATTGTGAAGCACACCATCGTCTCAAAAGGATGATGAGGGGATCAAATCTTGTCTCCAAGGCTTACTAGTTTTGTGATTCTGGGCAAATCACTTTACTCAGATTGCCTAGCTCTTATCGCTCTTCTAACTTAGAACTGATACTAGGAAAGAAGGTAAGAGTTAAAACAATAAGGAAACAGGAGACTGTGGAAATAGAATGAGATATATATTGTCAAATATGATTTGTGTGAACTTCTGTGTTTATTTCTTTGTTATAAGAGAAACCATAATGATATGGAGCTTGGGGAAATAAATAAAATTGATTATTAAAAATTGTATCAAAAGAAGCTACATGCATAGAATTCAAATAAAAACATACCTTAATAAATCATTCAATTTATATTTATCAAGCCTCTATTCTATTTGTTTGGCCTGGGGTATTAAAAAATAAAACAAGACCTTCTATGAAGGAGCTTGATTTTTTTGGACAGAGATATTGACTGAAAATATTCATGTATTGATTGAATAATTAGGATTATTGGTGAAAGAGTTACAAATTGAATTAGGGTGATATTTTGATTGCAAATATTGTTTGAACATATCAAGCACATATATGAACAAAAATATAAAGTAAATACAAGATAATTTTGGAAATAGCAGCTTTGGGACCAGTGAAGGCCTTGTGTAAAACGTGACAAGAGCTAAGTTTCAAGAAAATCTAAAAATTCTATGATGATGGAGTGAGGAAGAAGAGCAAAGACAATGAGATGTTACATTGAAAGCTGTGTGGGAAGCACAAGCAGCCCAATTTTACTGAACAATAGAATGCCCCAAAGGGCGTAATATAAATTAAGGCTGAATTGGCCAATGGGGTCCAATACAGTAATCTATATTTGCTCCTACATACAAGAAGGAGGCACTGGACATATATGAAGAGGGTACTAACATGGTCAGGGGTATCTGTTCGATATATCACCTCAGAAGCTGTGTGAAAGATGGACTGAAGTGGAGAGAAGCTTGAAGCAGAATGCCTCATCAGGAACAAATGATCAAGGTCAGTGATGGCAAAACTTATAGAGGTGTAGTGGTGGGACCCACTCCCATCCCACTCCCAACAGACCGAGTGCTGTGCTCACCTGCCCCTAGAGATCTTTTGCCATGCTCCCCCTCAAGTGCCAGGTTTACCCTGTCCCCCCTTTACTCTATACAGGGAAGGGAGAAAACATTCCCATTGGGCTGCGAGGCAGAGAGGTGGGTGAAATGAGGAATGTCCTTGTCTAGGGTAGAGAGGGAGAGAGGAGCGGCTTTGCCTGGGTCCCTCTGCATTTCTAATAACAAATTGGAGTGGGGAGGGTGGCCATGTGCCTGCCCATAGAGAGCACTCTGAGTGCCATCTTTGGCATCTGTGCCAAAGGTTCACCATCACTGCACTAGGTGATAGAAGAAGATTTTAATAATGGCTTACGATTACTGCAATAGATTCAGAGGACTTAAACACTAAAAGAAACCCCAGAATCCTTGCCCTCCAGGAACTTATATTCACCTGATGGGAGAAGACAGAAAAGAATAAAACTATGCTGTTACTGATTAAGGACTTTAGTGTATTAGAGAAAGTGACCATGAAAAATAAAAGGAATGGGAAAGCACAAAAAAAATACCCTTAAAGCACAGAAACAAGTAGCCCTTGGAAGGAATCTATTATTTTATAGGTGCTTAGTATGATCCAGGGAAGGACTAATTATGGCCAAAGTATGGATTATAAATTCCACATTCTTGGAGCCAGGAAAATGTCTTAACTCATTTGGAATAGGGTAGAATAATGATAATGTGCAATCTGAATTGTCTTATGCAGGATGACTTCTTGTGAGCAAGAGAGAAAGCGCTATATAAATGGGATCCACTCAGAAGCATCCACCAAATTAATTGGTCCCAAATATAGCACTGCTTTTATAATAGGTAAATTATAATGGGTGAAATTCTAGATGCTTACCCAGGGACTGGGGAGAATGGGCAAAGATATCAAAGCAGAATTTCACACTGAAAGGGAAAAAAAAAGGAATGTGTCCATCACCTCCAGGTACTCTGGGTTATTTCAAGGATTCTTCTAAATTGCCTTGCTCATAGTCTGGACACACATAGACTGAGAGTTCAAGGCACTGAGATGAGAAGTCAATGACCCTGTCTAGGATTTCAAGAAAAAGACAGAGAAAAGGGAATAGTTTATTGAAGTAGGACATTCTGATTTAATTAGTTTTAATGCCTAGCTTAGAAGCAGATTGTCAGCTCTTGACACTGGGAAGACAGAAGTCTTACAGTGGCAGAGGGAAAACTGGGGAGAAAGATGATGAAGCAGCTATCTTGGCCATTTGCAATCCCACCAAGTGCAGGTGCTAGCTAATCTGAAAGTATGAGAGCTGGACAAGATGACTTTTTAGTTCCTGCTTCAAGAGTTGGTCCCATAATAATCATGTGCACAAAAAAGCTGGCTCTCCTACATAATGTCTTTCCCAGCTATTTTGACAATCATTATATTTGGCAATATTGCTCAATAAATGACAATCTGTCAGCAGATGATTCAGACATAAAGCCCACTCTGGAGACAAGCAGCACTCTGTCTAGTGGCTGGGCTCTCAACAGAACAGAGGTCACCCTCTCCAATCATTCTAAGAACAAAGGCCTGGAAAGCCAGGCCACATTGCTATCTTGACAGCAATTTCCTTGGAAATCCACCTCTGCTTCCCAATTCTAATCCAGAAAAAGAATCAGAGGTAATTCTATCCCTGGCCACTTCTTTTCATCCAAAGCCGTGAAGTATAAGTCTGAAATGATTCCCACCAAATCATCAGCTAAGCATCGAAGGAAAAAAAATCTCAAAAATGTTTTGATTTTTACAATATGCCAGATATATAAATATATATTTTATGATTATATGTGTACAAACAATATTACATTACCTGCTGTCTTGGGAAGGAGGAAGGATGGGAATGATGGAGAGAAGATAGATCTTAAAATGTCAGACCAAAATGATTAAAAACTATATTGACATTGTTGTGTGCAGATGCAAAGCATGGAATCCCTGCAAAGGTACAGGGATAGCCTCACCCAGAATTCCAGGGGACCCTCCTGGAGAACTTTGGGTGACGGGGCAGTTGAGAAGGGTTGGAGACAGTTAATTACCCCAAGTAATCTTCAATGATCTTGCTATATGGATGGAAAAAATAATTTTTTTTTTGTAAAAGAGCTTGTAAGTTGGTGTTCCGTTTGATGGAATAGATTCTTTTTATAATCAGCAAAAAAATCAATATAATAGAATCTTATTTTTTGACATTCCATTAAATTTCAAATGATAATGATGTGATTGATCCATTTTTGATCCATGAAGTTAAGATTAAAGCCAACTGAGAAGCAAGTTATGTTTCAAATAAAAGGATATGTATTTAAAGCTAAAGGCAAAAGAAAATCTCTATGACTTCTTGATCGTGGGAGTGCTTATCATTTTCCTAGTCCTTCATCTTAGTGCTTTTATTATGAGCCCATCCCCAATTTATCCTATATATACTTTATATGTACCTATTTGTGCTTTTTTTATGCATTCTCTTTCATTAGATTGAGTGCTCTCAGATCCATATCTATCTTTTCTGTATCTAAATATGCATATTTAGATACATATCCAGTTAGGTAAACTGATAGAAAGATAGACAGATTCATAGAACTGATTTTAAGGTTTAAAAAAATGTGGACAGGAAGCAAGGAGACCAATTAGAAGGCTGGTAGAAGGTGAAGAAAAAGTAAATGTTGGTGTGGGTCTCTTGAATGAAGAAAAGGGGAATAATAGAAGAGAAATTGAGGAGGTAAAATTGATAAAACTTGGAAAGGAGCTGATTGGGATAGGGTAGGGAAGAGTCTCCAATGACTTCAAGGTTTTAAACCTGGGAAATTGGAAGATGGAACCCTCCAAAAGAATAACTGAAAACTTTTAAGAAGAGTTCTATTCAATGAGAAATCAATTAATCAATGCTCAAATAATTTATTAAGCATTCTGTTAGTCAATAGAGTACAAAGAAAGAAGATAATAAGATTATTTTATACACGATGAGTTTGAGATTCTTACAGGATATCCAGTTGGAGATGTCCAGTATGCAGAACTGGACTCAGGGGAAAGATGCAGCCTTACTTTGTATATCTGGGAATTGTCTGTGTAAAGATGATAATTGGACCCATGGGAGCTTAACCTATAAATATTACATAAAATGCACAAATACTAAATAATAACCAACCTGTCAGTAAAAATCACCTCTGTCATTTGTACATGGAAAATGTTAAAATGGTTTATTATGTTTCTGTTCTAACTCTCAGGGGTTAGGCAAATAGAAGAAGGAACAGGATGGTGTGGGGAGAGGGAAACAACCAACTTAACTACAAATTAGCCCAAAATAGCTTTGGTGGGTGTTTGCTTTTCATATGGGCAAATTTAATTAGCATGGTGGGTGGCTAGGAATTGAAGTTGCCCTCCTCCCCAGTGCTAGGAGAAACCAGCCAAAGCTACATGTAGCATCTCCTTTACCTTTTCTCCTAAATTCTATTAAATATGTCATAAAATATGATCTCAGGTTCCTCAGTCAGGAAAACACCGAATCAGTGGAGAGAATCAAATTCAATTGGAAGAAATTGGGCAAGGTAGCTCCTCAAATATGAAATCTGCTGTGGGAAAACAAGATCACTTGCTGGTACATGGGAGGGCAAAGGGCATACTTTTTCAAATCATATTAACAGATAGGATTTGTTGATAAAATAGATATGGACACACACACATGCATATGTGTGCATGCACACACATACTCTGCAGGGAATTTTACAACATAAACTTTCAAATGATGAAGCAGTTTTTTCCCCAGAATAAATATGAGATTAGTCCTCTTAGGAGAGAGGTGTCTCTCCCTGCCATCTCCTCTCTTTCAAAGCATAATAATCAATATTCTTGTGTTTTTAAAGCAACTATTCATGGGATCAAGGAAGTAGAAATCTGGAGTTGGAAGGGTGCTGAGACGGTATCTTGTTCTTTTTACAAATGGGAAAATTGAGGTCTAAAGGGTTTTAACTGACTTTTTCACAGTTAAATAGTTAATAAGCATCAAAGTTAGAGTTTGAAATCAGTTCCTTGGATTGCAGAGCCAGCTGCAATCTAGGGTAATGCATTATTTTTTTTTCTGTTTCCCATTTAATATTAAACATTGCCAAGGATTTCTCATTACAAATGCACATTCACATGGATTGGGCTTTTTTAATCCATGTCATTAGTTGAAGCTTGAAATAAAGAAAAAGTGAAATGCAATTAAATACATGAAGCACCACTGGGCTATTGAAAAGTGCAATATTCAGTCTTCTTAGGCGCTGGACTTGATACTGACATTGGTAATATTGAGGGGTCAACTATGGAATAGATGACAAATTTGTAACTTCTCCCCACAACATATAAGATGCATTAAAAATAAAGGATACATTCAGCATCTGAAAGCAGTGTTGAATAATAGAAATAAATAAAAGTAAAACATCAATAATTGACATCAAAATATGCAGTTATAGTTCTATCTTGACAACTGCTGTGATTTTAGTCAAATCATAACCCTTCTCAGGACGTCAATTACCTGACCTCTTTAGAGTAGCAAATCCTTGGAGAACTGTGGTGCTGAAGAATCAGGAAACCTCATCTGAGCTCAAATCTGGCCTCAGACACCTACTACCTATGTAATCCTCAGCAAGTCACTTAACTCTGCTTCAGTTTCTTCATCAGTAAATGATCTGGAGGAGGAAATGGCAAATCAACTCTAGTGTCTTCGCCAAGAAAATCCCTAATGGATTTTCTTTCTTTTCTTTTTTCTTTAAATCCTTACCTCCCATCTTGGAATCATTACTGTGTATTGGTTCCAAGTGGTAAGGGTAGGCAATGGGGGTCAGTTGACTTGCCCAGGGTCACACAGCTGGGAAGTGTCTGAGGCCAGATTTTAACCTAGGACCTCCCATCTCTAGGTCTGGCGCTCAATCCACTGAGCTACCCAGCTGCCTCTCCAATGGATTTTCAAAGAGTCAGACACATAAAAAATTGAATGACAATAACAAAACAGACTGAAGAGTAACTATAAATGAAATGTATTCTTTTTCTTAATAACTGACTTGAAATACCATAATAATATCAAAAGTCCTTTTTAGGTCTCCAACTAGTTATTCTATTTTAAATTCCCAAAAAGCAAACATTATAAGCAGCAGAAAGAGTTGGGGGACAGCAAGGTGGCTCAAAGGACAGAAAGTCATTTGGAAGATAAGAAATCCTAGGGTTCAAATCTGGCTTTAGACATTTCTTATATGTGTGACCATGATTAAGTCACTTAATCCCAATTGCCTAGCCATTACCAGTGTTCTGCTTTGAAACAAATACTTAGTATTGATTCTAAGAGTGAAGGTAAGAATTTTCAAAAGTAAATGAAAGAAGGAACTGAGCATATGGAATAACAGAGATGGGGTTAAAATCTCAGTTATGTTATTTCCTATCTCTTTGAGCTTAACCAAGTCACTGAAACTCTCTGTGCCTCAGTTTCATGATTTATAAACTTAGGGAGATGGAAGAGATGAAAATCTAAGTTCCTTTCCTCCTTTAAATTATATGCCAAGACTAATATAGATACAAGCCTTTGTTCCATTTTATCACTGTGTGTGTGTTTGTGCATGTGTGAGTGCATGAGAGTTCAATAATTGCATATCTGATGTAAAAACTCTCTGTGCTTTTTACCAAAGATGCCTTTATTTCTCTATAAGTGTATTCCTATAAGACATGCCACCTTTGACATATATTCTTTAAGTCAATAAAGTTTGTACTTATTTTGTCCCTCAAAATTTTACTTGCTGATATCAGTTTTTGTTTCTAGCAAAGATTTAAGAGCTCATTTGATACAATTTCAAAATCTGGATAGGATTCCCTTTACAAAGGGATTTCCCTTTGCTTGAGGAGTTATGATCCAGATAGTAGTTAGGACTAGTAGGAACAAGGCAGTCACTGTTTAGTAATTCTAAAATGAAATGTCACTTATGTTGAAAATTCATGCCTCCTTTCATCCTCCCATTGCTTATAGTTTTATCAGCCAAACAGTAGTTGTCAATCAAGGTAAAGTGCGAAGCAATAAGAGGAGAAGGAGAAAGGGAAAGGAGGAGGAGGAGGAGGAGGGAAAAGAGGAAGAGGAGAAGAAGGAGAAGGAGAAGAAGAAGAAATCTATGATACCTCTTGGTAAAACATCATCTTTACTGCTAATCCTACTGTGGCTTGATGCTTATATTCATAATGAAAGGAAATATCAAATTTTGGGTAGACGTAAGCAAACATAAATGTGCATTTTTTTCTCTTGTTCCAGTTCACAGACTAGTTGAAATCAAAACATGCTTCCTTTAGTCATTCTTTCCTTAGTATCCAAATTAAGAATCCCTGGCTTAGATCATTCCTAAATTTCTTTCAGTAATGTGATTCTGTGACATTTACAGCTTCAGTCCTACATGTTTAGTTGTGAGGATCAACTGAGATCATATTTAGAAATGCAGTGTGAAAAAGAGAAAATGCTAAATCAAGGCAAGGCACCTTGTTATCTTATGAGTATGATGCAGAAGTGTGTGCCAGGAGGTTCATGTTTGACATCTTCTTGTATATGCTTCTTTTTTCAAGTGGAGAATGAAAAAACTTTTGGGGAATCATGGGCATGAATACTTGGTCAAGTATACAATGGAATAGGTGGCCTTAACTACCTTCCAGCTCTTTCTTCAATCAAATTCTTCAGTTTCTTCAAAATCTTCAATGAATATACATATGTACACTTATGGATATACAAGTGAAAACACACACATGTATATTCAAGCACATGTGTATACATGATTTACAAACATATATATTTATACATGTGTAAACATACATGTTTTCTCTTTGTCCTTTTCCCTTCTTCCTTTCTTCTTTGCTTCCTTCTTTTCTTTCTTCCTTCCTTTCTCTATTTCTCTCTTTCTCTGTCTCTCTGTGTGTCTGTCTTTCTGTCTTTTTTCTAAGTCTTTCTGTCTCTCTCTCTGTTTCTGTCTCTATCTCTTTCATCCTAGACCTGTGATTTTATAGGTATGAGCAACTGAGTGTGAAAACTCTTTCCACAGATGCAAATAAGCAATACATGGTTTATTTATTTTCAGAGTCTCTTGGAAGCCCAAGGAAGTATAAATGACGATTTTAGAATTATCTGAGACACAGAGAATAAAATGTTTTTCCTGTCTTGTGAGAAGAATGACTTGAATCCAGATATTCCTGACAAGACAGATTTTATATTTATCATGTAACTTTGCTTCAGGGATGATAATATGAAGAATACTTCAAAAGTCTGATAAAGTTTCAAATAATAACTAGCATAGGATTATAAGAATAGTCCTGATAGTCATCTTAGATGCACTCTAAGCCTATTCACTAAATGAATGAAGATACTATTGTGCTCAAAGGAATAACGAACTGGAGGAATTCCATGTGAATGTTGATTATTATTATAATCATCAAATACTTTGCCAGAAAATAGTCTTAAATGTTTCCAAGAAAAGGACTTGATCAAAAACAGAGAAGAAAGAACACATTAATATCCTTCCTATTTTATCCCTTCCCTAAAAACACTTCAAAGTTTAGCATTTTGACAAAAATCTTGACTTTTTTTTGGTTCCTTCTTGTGAAATCTATTTTGAATTTAGGAGTGAAAAAAGACAGAGATGAAGTGTAACATGAATTATTGGTGGATAGCTGACCATATGAAAGAAAATCAACCTAAAAGCATTAAAAGTTGACTTGGAGGCAAATGATAGACTTTTAAGTTTTATCTTTAAATCTCTTTCTTCCAATTATTCTAATAATGGAGACATACCTAACACTGCTATTGGACAATATTTATTAACTAAGCAAGTAAAGCTCAGAATAATTCAGTTTATTGTACCTAGAAATAATCTATACAGATACACATGCTCACATAGGTGGGCATAAACACAGACATAGCCACTGACTTCCAGAGAATAAATCAAGTCTCCTCCAATAAGCATTAAAATTTCTAGCGCCATAGTGGAGAGCATTAAAGAATTGACTGAAATGGATGTGGACTGCCTCCTTCTCTGAGTCATCAGGTTTTAAATAGAAATGAGATAGTAAATTTCTGCCAGCATCACACTGTGTGTCTTCTCTGATTCACTACTCTCATTCATCTTGCAGCTCTCTAATTTGTAAAGATGCAGCCAACGTATAAATATTCATGGCAGGTCTGGAAATAGACTGCATCACACTCAGTCTTTCGTTCAGAATGGGCAGAGCATCAAATGGGGTTGAAGACAAGTTTCAAAAATGATCCAGTTGTCTTATCATGGGGATGGAGGAAAGCAATGAATGTGTTGGAGGATTCAGTGACTGGACCTCAAGGGAACAAAGAGCAAGTATGATCCTTGTGACTTAGGCTGGGTTCAGTTTTGTGTAGTCAGGTTTTGTTTTAAGCCCTTCTTAGGATATCTAAATAGAATGGATAAAGCCAACTTCTGAGTTCAGCTAATTAAACAGTTAAATTTCCTTTAATCAGTAGGGTTTATTCATCTGTATTTTGCTTCATGTTTACAGTGACTTGGATGAAGTGATGTGAGCATCAAATTTTCAGATTATATAAAGCTGGGCAGGATTGCTAACAAGGTGAATAACACAGAACCTTCAAAAATTCTGAAAGAATAAAGGATTGGGCTGAATCCAATGAGATGAAAACCAGTAAGGATAAATGTGAAGTTATATGACTGGGTAAAAACAAACAAACAAACTATATTCATGGGATGGAGAAGCCTGACTAGATGGCAATTTCTCTGAGAAGCAAGAATTCTGTAGGTTTTAACGTGTACTTTAAGATGAATGTGAGTCTGTACTGTGGTGTGATAATCTTGAAAATTGATATAATCTTGAACTGTATTCAAAATGAAACAGATTTCAGGAATAAAGATCTAATAATCTCTCAGCATTCTGCCATGTCATATGGCATGTATAATAGTGTTTAATTCTAGGTGCTACATTTTAAAAGGACAATAATATGTCATGATGTACTTAGAGGAAAGCAACAAGCAGAGTGATGGGCCTTGAGATCAGTGTCTTATAAAAACTGGTAGAAGTAAATTGGAAAACTTAGCCAAGAGTAGAAAAGACACAGAATGAAGGCATGATGTAGTACCTGTTGTCATTTATTTGAAAATTTACTATATGCATTTTTAGCTTTCTAAATTTTTTCCTTGAAAAGTCCAAACCAAAAATATTTAATAAAAATTAAAAAAGAGTTTAAAGCATTTATTTTTAAAGACAGTTTTAAATTAAGAAATGATGTAAGGGAAAATATATAGAACTAGGCTTGGAACTGTCTATTCATATATTGTACTGCTTTGGGAGATAAATACTTATGTCTCATTGATGATCTTCAGGCAGGAGAATAGGATGCCCAATTGTTGAAAGAGAAGTTTCTTTTTTTCAATTATAGGTTGGACTAGGTGTCTGCTCAGTCTTTTCCACTTAGGTCTTAGAAAAAATGTACAATCTGTTTTCCTCTGAAGCACCACCAAAGTTCTTCTACAAAACATCCAGCAAGTAGTCATTAAGTCATTTCTCAAATATATTCAGTGAGAATCTACTACCTCCTGAGAGAGATCATTCAATTTTTGAATAGCTGTAACTTTTAGGAAGTTATCCTTTTTTTGAAGTCTCAATCTAGCTCTTTTTAACTTCCATCTTTTCCTCAATATTTTTCCCCTCCGGGGCCAAACAGAATGAAAGTAATATCTGTTCCACACAGCACCTCTTCAAATGCTTGAAGCCAACTATCAAATTCATCATGTCTTTCATCTTCCTGGTTAAAAACCTATGGTGCCTTCAACTCAACCTAATGCTGTCTGTTCTGAAGACATTTCACCAAACCAGTTGCCCTTGTCTGGATACGTCTTCAGTTTCTACACAGCTGTCCTGAAATATGGCATATGGAAGTGAACATATTATTACAAGGTATGACCTGACCATGGAAGAGTAGAGAACTGTCAGTAGCAGCAACAGCAAGAGCAGCAGCAGCATTCTTAATGAATTTTCAGGTTTCAAGATGTTGAGATCTATCTATCATTTCTCATAATCTGATAAGGACAGCTTAGTTGATAAGAAATAAAGGAACACAGGAGATGATCTTGACTGTTAACTCATAGCTGTTTCTCTGAAGTGCCATTGAGTCACAAGTTTATTATATATGAAAATTCAAACTCCCTTTCACCCAAAAGCACAAAGAAAGTTTCCCACAGCTGCGCAGAGCTGCATTTTTAACACAGACAAAACAACAAGCTTAGAAGCTTCAAGGTGAAGATAAGAACCAGGCTGGATCTTCAGCTTCATGATTATTAGCAAGCTAGGTTGGAGAATATTTTTCTCCAGAGCAAAATGCACCTGCTAAACTAAGGTTTCGGTTTTGGCTACATTTCTGACCAAAGGGGAAGAATGTTAACCTCTTGACTACTGGTTTGCTAAGAGCTTAAAGCTTTTCAATAAGGAAAGGTGTGGATCAGAAAAAGGAGTCAAAAGAGGAGTCTCAGATTTTTATCTCTTCTCTTATTGGCTTCCCACATCAAGATGCTTTAAAAATTTCATTCATTTATCTTCATGGCAACCCTAGGAAGTGGGTGCTATTATTATCCTCACTTTACCAATGAGTAAACTGTGGTAGAGGTTAAGTAACTTGCCCAGGACATAAATGCAGATAGTAAAGGTCTGAGGTCACATATAAACTCTAATAATTCTGACTGCCAGAGTAGCAATCTTTCCATAGCATCACTATGTCACCAAATTCCTCTGTTAATGAACCCCATGGTTATATCAGCCCTTGTGGCTATCATAACATGATATTGACTCATCCTGAGCTATTATCCTGAGTATCACACATGCCCATTCCTTTCTCATATCAGCTACTATTGAGGCAAAACTTTCTGATTTTGACCTTATAAAACTTATTTTTGAATTTAAGTGGAATACTCTGTGTTAACATTATTAAATTTCATCTTTATAGATCTAAAATCATAGTTTTTCTTGAGACTGTATACTTGATCCCTACTGAAATTTCTAACATATTAGGTATCACTTCTAGCTTTATATCTTTTGAAAAATTGATAATCATGTCATCTATGTCTTTATTTAAAAAATAGTTAAATAATGTAAGGTCAAATGCAAATTGCTCAAAGACTCTAGTGGAGACAACCTTCCAAATTTTTATCAAACCATTCATGTCTACCATCTGGGTCCATTTCTTCTCAAAGGCTATCCAAGAGGAGAACAGACTATTGAAGATCCAAACACGATAAAAAATGTCATGGGTGGAGCATGATGTCAACAATAAACTTTAACTGAAGCCTAAAGACAAACCTAGGTCAACACAAAGGGACTCCTTATGTAATAATGTTGGCCAGAGCATGCAACCATTAATGTGCCAATTCAAATTCTGTTTGTACAATGTGCATATATAAGGACAGTCCTATCTATGCATAATGGGGGAAAAAGCAAACAAAAATGAATATGCTTTAGGAGATATGGTACAATGTCTCAACTCTGCCACTAATTAATTGCAAAAAATTCACAAATATTTCCCTCTTTCTCAGACACCTCTTAAATATCTATAAATTAGTGGTTTTTGATTAGATGAACTCTATGGTCCCTTTCAACTCTAATGGTATTGGATTCTATGATCCTTTAAGAAAAAGGACTTCATAGTGGTAATGAACATACACTGGTATAGAAGTTTAATAGAGTAGAAAGACCTTCTCCTTACTTCCTATGCAAACTTGGAGAAATCAGTTCTACCTTCTTGGTTCTGGTTCTATTACCTGATAAGTAAAGGAGTTTGGACTCAATGGAGTCTAAAGACTAAATTGTGATCACCTGATCTACACATTCTTACCTGGTTCTTCCAATTACTTGCTTTTGGGAAAAAGGTGGTTGAGGTGAAGGATAATATGGGGCCATGTAACAGAAAAAAACTAGTTGGGTCGTCAAGTAACTAAGTCCATGAAATTGCCCACAACCTTTGGATTATAAAGGATGATGTCATAATGAATTCAATAATACTATCTACTGCTCAGTCTGAATGGTGTGATTACACAGCAAAGTACCTTGCCCTCTTTTCTATATTCCAATAGTTGCTCTATCACATCAGATCCTTATCTTAGATATAGGTTTTAATCAATCCAGGTTCCACCAGAAGTTTGACAGCATTTGTCTGCTGGACCTTTCAGTAACTCATGGGTATTAGCAAAGATCAATGCCAGTGCCTCAATGCAGCTTAAAGGGGGTCATATATATTCTTATGGAAGCACATGATTTCAAAGCTAAAAAAGATCTTGGAGGTTTTATAATATAATTCAAGCCACGAGAAGCAGCAAGAATGTATTCCTCAAACTATCTTACCAAGCCAATTCTTGAAGACTTACAGTGAAAATTCACTACCATCTGTAAAGGTCCATTTGACTTGTGGATAGCTGTAAGTATAAGGAAGTTATCACTTTCATGATGTGCCAATTTATCTTCCATCAATGCCTCACTTTTTTATTGGCAAAATAATCATAATAATAAGACCCACCTTATCACCTCTCACTTTTAACAATACAATTCCTAAATAGGCTCTCTTGCCTCAAATTTCTTCTAACTCCAATTCATTCTCTACTTAGCTAATTAAGTGATTTTTCCACAAGCGGGGCTATGACCATTGTAGTTCTCTATTCCTCAAACTCCAATGGCTTCCTATCAGTACTAGGTTAAATATAAATTATTTTATTTAGCATTTAAATATTTTCATAGCCCAGTTTCAGAATAGATTTCTAGCCAAATTAGAGAAACCTCAGTATTTCAGCCTATGGTCAAGCCAAATTTTTTTGCTCTGTTTCTAAAACACTGAAATCTCTCTCTCTGTGTGTGTCTTTCTGTCTGTCTGTCTGTCTGTCTGTCTTTCCCTCTTTACTCTCCTTTCCTCACCTCTCCTCTCCTCTCTTCTCTCTCCAATAAGTATACATGAATACATATTTTTTTTCTATCATTTATCTACCTTTACATCTGTATGCCTATATACACTCGGTTGATAAAACCTGTGGTTTGCTAGATAGAGACCTGGCCGTGAAGTAAGGAAAATCATGGTTTAAGAGCAATACTTATGCAACAAACAGGGTTTATGACAGGAAAAATTACTTGAACTTTTAGACCCTAGGAAACTTTGTATGAGCTTGGGAAGAGAGGTTGATATCCATTGGTAGAGAGAATATAAAGAGCTGAACCTAGAGTCAAAAAGATCTGAATTCAAATTTCGCTGTAGATACTTAGTAGCTGTGTGATTCTGAGCACATCATTTTGCCTATATCTGTCTTGGTTTTCTAATATCCACAAAATGGGGATAAGGATTAGCACCTCCCTCCTCGGTTTGTTTTGTGTAAAAAAGTCTGAAAACCTTAAAGCGCTTTAATATTTCTCAAGCATAAAGCAATCATTGACCGATTCCAAATAATGTACATATTGTATCCCTCAAAAGAATGTAAGCCAATTGAGTCTAGGGATTTTACAATCTTATGTCTCCAGTATTTGATACACGGTTTGCACTTAATAAATGCTTATTGATGTATTGAGTGACAGTGATTTCCTCTTAACTCAATTTACAAAGGTATCATCTATCTGAATTAGAGTTAGTTTGTTATGGTCTGATGAACAAGGTTCAGAGCAGGGGAGAAATAACCCGGCACAAAAGAATATAGGAGCATGGAAAATTGAAAAATATTACTCAACGTTTTATTGCTTTATTATTTCAGGCATGGTAGATGTCATCAGGGTGTGATATTGCTAGAATAGTGTAGAATTCCAGGTTTAAGATTTTCAGGGTAGTAAATATCAGTTTGCTATTATATTTAACTGAAAATATCCCAATATTCTTCAGATGGTCTTTTCAAATAAGTCTTTCATTAAGTACTACCAAGCAATCCATCTAATGGATGTTGGTTTTGTGTGAAGTTGGTTTAGAAGATCTGGGGTAGAATCTTTGCTCAGAAAGGGGAAAGGATCTATTTGTACAAAAATATTTATAACAGTTCTTTTTGTAGTGGCAAAGATCAGGAAATTCACAGAATGTCCATCAATTGGGAAATGGCTGAACAAATTGTGGAATATGATTGAGATGGAATACTATTATACTATGATAAATGATGAGTAGAATGATTTAGGAAAAAAAAACAAACGAGGAAGACTTATATGAACTAATGCAAATGAAGTGAGCAGAACCAGAACACTGAAAACAGTAATAACACTATTGTAAAATGGTTAACTGTAAAAGATAGCTGCTCTGTTTAATACAATGATCCATGATGATACAAAATCACTATGATGAAAAACATTATCTACTTCAAGAGAGAACCAGTGAATTCTCAATGAAAATAAAACCTACTTTTATTTCCTTTGATTTTTGCATATTTTCTTTTGCAACATGGCTAATAAAAAGAAGTGATTTGCATGACTTCACACATATAACCAATATCATATTGCTTGCCTTATAAATGGGTGCTGGAGGGTTTGAGGGGATTAAGGTGAAACCCTGGATCTTGGGGGAGGGTTTAGACTGAGCTTGAAAAGCCAGCATGTGAAGGAGGCTATCTTGGCCATTTTGGAGACTTGTGAAAGGAACTTATCTATCAGGAGATATAATTAACCCCACTCTACTTCTCCCTTCCCTTTTCTCTCAATACAATTCTCTTTTTCACCCCTTGATTCTTTTTATATCATGTCATCAAACTCAACTTATTCTTCTACCGTGTGTCTATAGGTCCTTATACCTCTTTTTCCATTCCACTTTTTAAAGAATTCTTCACTTCAGGGGCCAAATGGATAAATCAGTGGATAGAGAGCAAGGCCTAGAGATGGGAGGTCCTAGGTTCAAATCTGGCCTTGGACACTTCCCAGCTGTGTGACCCTGGACAAGTCACTTGACCTCTGTTGCCTACCCTTACCACTCTTCTGCCTTGGAGCCAATATGCAGTATTGACTCCAAGATGGAAGGTAAGGGTTTAAAAAAATAATTCTTCACTTCAATGTATTTTTGTGTTTCTTTTACTATTTGGACAATTCTGCTTTTAAAATGTTATTTTTGCTTTGCATTGCTTTAACTTATTTTCCCCATTTTCCCTTTGACTCCGTTATTTGATTTTTGAAATCCATTTTTGAGCTCTTCTAGAGGCTGAGACTAATACCCATTTGTCTTTTAAGTTTTGTATTGTGGCTAATTTGATCTCATTATCCTCTTCTCAGTCTCTGTTCTTTTTTTTTTTGTTCTCCAAAATAATTTTCTGTGGTGAAATTTATTTATTTTTTGATGTTTACTAAATTCCCAGCCTTTTTTAGTTTTGTTTTTATTTTAAAGGTGGATTCTGTTTCCAGGGTAGAGAGCACACTCTTCTGAACTTTTGTACTTTCTTGCTACTACTCTCAGTTCTAGTTCTGTGTGTCTGCAAGTTTCAATACTTTCGAGGTGGTATGATGGCCATTTGGCTGAGAGTTCTGGAAGCTTCCCCCCCCTTGATGATTCAGTCTACATCAGGATATGCTATTAGTTTGCAAGGTCACGTACACTCTCTTGGCTCAGGAGCTCAGGACAGATTCAAATTGGCTTTTGGTTGGGAGGTTTGTGCTGAGGATCAGAACATTGTTACGATTAAAAATGATAAAGACTGATAAAATGAGGGAAATTAGTAGTTTAATTAAAGCCATGGCCATGACGATAAAATATATAATTTGACCACGCATCTGATAAAATCTCTTCAAAGATACTGCCAGTGCCGCCCATCCTCCTACATAGCCAAGAGGTTGTCCCAAACCCGACCTCCAAATTTAAGCTGCCCTATAAGTTGGATAAGTCCCCACATCTCAAAACCAGAAACCCACTGGATCATGGGGGATGTAGTCTCAAAGTTCCCCACATGTCCACAGGAAGTTTGTAAGATACTTTTAAATGGCACCTCCCTGAATTCCAAACACACAACATCAAGGGGTAGGCACTGAGATAACCTGTTCTTGGCTTAGGCTGAGTCTTGCTGATGGCCTAGGAAAAATTTCAGAACCTTGAGCCCTGGGGTAGGGAGTGGCCCTAATAATAACCTATGCTGTTGATGCAGACTTGTTGCAGACTGAGCTTTCCTCTCATTCTGGTGAGAGGAAACTTCTCTTCCTACCTTTCAAGTTGTATTCTGCAGGAAAATTTCCTCATGCTATCCCGTTGTTAGTACTCACACTATAGTATTCATTTTGAAGTTTATTTTAAGGTTTTATTTTAAGATTGCTTTGAGGGGGTTTTCTGATGGTTTCAGGAGCTCCTGCCTCTACTCTGCATCTTGGCCAATATTCTGATTATTGTTCTTGACCCAAGTGAAATTTCATAAATCACATAAAAATGCTATCTGCCCTTTTACTATAATATCCCAGACAACTGACTTGAGATATTCTGTTCTTTAGGCAGAGGGATCTTGCTCTAAGAACTCCCTCATACTAATAATCACTTTGCCAATACTTTAGTAAGCTTACAAATTTACACAGAAAAATGTAGCTGGCTCTCCATGGAAATATGTTTGTACATGACCAGTTAAACCTCAAACCTCAGAAAGAATTTATTGAAAGTCTACCTTATTAAAAGGTAATTCATGCAATTTCATCCTTTATTCTGCAACCCAACATAAAATGGTATTAATATATTGTAAAGCTGTAAATATCAAGGATATTTAGACCTGCTGGTGAAAATCTGGGGCTAATGATTCCCATGACTTTGATTAGTAACCCCAGTCATTAGCTTCACACTTAAAGGAAGAGAAAAAAGAATGATTGTACTTTGATTTAGATCCACATGCTATGCCTTTAATCAGAGGTGTAACTAGAATGAAGTAACAAGGGCTTTATCTAAGGGAGTGAAAAACTGAAGTGGCAAGAAGGTGACATTATTCATCAGAAAGATTTGTGATAAGCATTTATTTGGGAAGGGTCATTAGTTAAAATAAGAACCTGCATCAGTATAGAACTAATTTCCCTCTTTGTATAACTCAGTAAACCAATATTTCTTATGAACTTACTAAGTTCCAGGTACTGCTTTAGATGCAAAGGATGCTGAAAGAGAAATGAGATGATTCCTTCTCTTAGGAAGCTTATATTTGATTGAGGGAACAAATATGCACATCTAAAATTATACATTATTTTCACATAATGATTGGTTTTAGCGTCCATTTCTTACTGCTTATATCAAGTCTCTGAATATCCTAGATACCAAAATTTCTAAATAGATCCTTTTTGTTGTTATTTAGTAACACTTGGAGTTTTCTAGGCAAAGATACTGGAGTGGTTTACCATTTCCTTTTCCAGCCCACTTAATAGATGAGGAAACTGAGGCAATAGGGAATAAATGTTTTACCCTTGGTCATATAGCTAGGAAATGTCTGAGAATGGATTTGAACTTGTCCCTTTCTGACTTCAGGTCCAGCACTCTATCCACTGCACCAGCTAGCTTCCTTTGCACTAGATAGCTGCCTCAGATTCATCCTACCCTCTGGCCTAACTACTTGAACCTTAGTTTAATTAATATATTATTTTTCCTCCTCTTTGAATCCCTGGCTCACTTTCAGGAACATCAGAGATATATAATATTGTATTAAATGGATTAAAGATCCATACTTTGCATTTTCTGGGTCTTATTTACATTATAAAATAATTGATTTAGGATAGATGTCTTATTCAAATCTAAATTCCAAGACTCAATGCTTACTCTTTTATGATAATGAAGAAAGAGAATAAGAAGGAAGAGGAGGAGAGAGAGAGAAGGAAGAAAAAGGAGAAAGAGGAAAAGAAGAAGGAAAAGGAGGAGAAGAAGGAGAAGAAAAGGCTTTCTCAACGCATTCATCACTCTTCTTTGTTATTTGGTTTAAGTGATTTCCTGTAAGAATGAAAAGTAGAAAATTTGGCAGGATACTTGGGTTTTCCCTAATTCATCAGGGCATTCTTCTTACCCAGTTACTAAGTTTGAAATACGTTCAAACACAGAGGATATGCACTGTAGGTGGAACTGTGAATTGGTCCCAACATTCTGAAAACAATTGGAAAGCATACTAGAAAAGCCACTAAAGGTCCTCAGCTTCTTTCCCCCAAAGAGCACACTACTGGGCAGTGGCCAAAGGAAATCAAAGTCATAGAAAATGCCATATGCAGAAAAATATATTTATAGCAGTACCTTTTAAAAATGTAATGACAAAAGACTGACACCATATTAAGCTCTAATCAATTAGAGAATGACTAATCATATACAAATGAAATAGCATCATGCTTTGTCTTAAAGAATGACAGAGTTGGATAATTCAAAGAAACCAGAAAGACTAAACAAAGTTATTTGAAGAAAGTTAAGCAAAGGTAGGAAAACAATATACACAATGGCTATAATAATGTAAAAACAATAACAATAGCAAACTTTTATCAATGAAATGAGCAAACTCGATTCCATTATATTGTTGGTTATACAATTCTTAATATCATTTGTCAAAGAATTTATGGATTATCTGTTAAAAAGAAAAAAAGGAGAAAGGGGGATGAAATTGGAGTGAAAATATCTTACTGCAGGGCATGAGGTGGGAGAGGAGTACTGTAACAAAACTACTGCCTTATGGGCCATCATGATTGCCAAAGCCACTAGATCATGCTGTCTCCCTGATCTGAAATTGTCTGTGGGATTTGTTTGTATTTTTAAAAATATATTTGTTTTTCTTTCTCTGGAGGTCATGGCTAGAGCTAGGAATTTTGGTGCCTAGACATCTAAAATAACATCCCCATTTGGAGAAAAGTCTTTACTTCATACTGGAGAAAAAACAAAAAAACATGCGATACCCAGTGTACCCTCATATAGCTTCCTATTTAAGTGTTTATTCTTGGTAGCTAGTAATTAAATTCTGTTTTTTATTATGTTGCTGAAGAATCTCATATGTTATTAGTGTCCCATAAGTATATCTCTAAGGAAAAGTTCCTGTCATCCTTGACTTTTTACGGTTCTAAATGAACTTAGAGCATCAAAAGTATTTTTTTTACCCAATCAATGGTTAAGCAAAATCCAAATTGTCTTTGAAATATATGTTATCCAGGTATGTTAAACATTTGGGTCAATCTATGATTTCATCTGGTGGGTCCTCAATCCCCTGGGACAGATCATAATGCTACTATATGCTACTAGACTTTCTTATGATTAAGGATTCTGGTCCAATGATTATATTTAATGTATGTCTAGCAATGTTCTAAGTGTCAGGAATAGAAGGAGAAAAGGAAGGTAGTCCTTGCTCTAAAAGAGATCACATTATCATTGGGAAGAGAAAACACAAATAGGAAGATGCAGGTACAGGGTAGATGGAAAGTCCTAATAGATTTCTCAGTCAGAAACAGATTATGAAAATATGTCTCTATTGTAGCCAGCAGCCTAGAAGAGTCAGGTGTCTAACTGTTGAGAAAGTGAAAGATTGGCCAATTGGCAAGAGGCAGGCTGGGGCTTTCAACAAAAGATTCCCAAAACTATGTAATGGTCACTTATATCTAATATCTGATAATGTCAATGGGGTGGAAAAAAGGTTAGGAAAGATACAAGATCTGTGTTCTAGTTTTGCCTTGGCTAAGAGTTGTGTTAGTCAAAATAATATTTATGTGTCAGCATTTATAAAATGAAAATATTGGATGAGCCAATATGACTAAGATTATTTCCCCCTAACACTAAGAATCTTCATTCTTTTCTCCTAACGCTGAGAAAAGAAAAAAAAAATGAATCACTGAACAGCGGTCATTTCTCTCTACTCTAAGTTAAGTTCTGTAGGAGGTCAGCACATGCCAGGGACTGTACACCAACAATGGATGGACTTCTCTGTGATGTTGAGTTGTTATGACAGGAAGAAAATGTTACTTTTAGAATCAGCCACAATATTGGAAGCATATTCAATTGTCAAACAATATTAGAATAATGATTAGCTCTTCACGATACACTTGAACTCAAGTTCCTCAAGTGATTTCAGTTTTTTTTTTTTTTTTTTTCATATAAGAAGTACCTTTTCTCTGTGCTAGTGAAATGCTGTGATTTCTGGGGTAACAACTGAAATTGTTTGATACCTCTCTGGTGAGACATTGGGTGGTTTCAAGATAATGGAAAAAAGGGGTTGCTTTGCATTTATACTATTCACAATGACCATTTAAAGTATGACAATTTTATTATAACTATTGTAATATTCAAGTTTTGGGAGTTGAGAGTCATACCTTGATTGACAGGTGAAGGCAGTTGGACATTGGAATGTTCCCAGAAGCCATGAGGACAGGAGGAAAGGCAGTTGGCCAGAAAGGATATATATATATATACCCTGGCAGTCCCTTGGCAGGGACCCCCTTGGACCTCTTGTCTTTTGGGACCTTGGCTTTTGCCTTGGCTGAGCCTTGCCTAAACTCTTGCCTTGGACATTTGATCTTGAACATTGATTGACCTGTGGATCCTCTGATTCTCTCTGAATCCCTAGATATTTAGGCACCTAAACCATCTCTAGATATTTAGGTATCCTGGAGCCCGGGGGGAACCGGGAAGTGGGTAGGAGAAGAAGAGGGTGGTAAAGGGTGGTATATCCTGAAGGCTGTAGAATTGGCAAAACAGCTAGCAGTAAGAAGCTGAGAGAAACCATCATCAATATGTGCATCATCCAAACAGTTTGCTTACTCTGCTTTGGCTAAGACCAGGCTGAGCCAGAGGAGGTGAAGAACAAGCCCAGCATTACTGAACAGCCTACAGTCCTGAGGGATTATTGTCATTGATTTAGTGATAGGGTCACCTATTCCCCAACCTATTCCTGATCATTCTTTTCCCTTGTTAAACAACATAGATAAAGTTATTAAATACCTTCCTCTAGTAGTTCTTCCATCACCACTCTGGGGAGGGAGCAACACAGTCAGATGAGCTTTATCCAAGGCTGATAAGAGTCCAAAACCAATAATCAATCAACCCCAGGTGGGACCTGAAAGGGTTACCCATCCATTGACCTTTAGGGATGCTGTCTGGGCACTGTTATAAAATAGGGCGGTTATTATAACATCCAGCTGGGTGGCAGGACTCAAGTGTCCCTGCACCACCCATTAGGGAACCAAAGGAAAGCTTCCTCAGATTAATATCTCAGATTAGTACTACTAATAACCAGCCTAATAGTGGTAGTATCCAGATTATCCCACTTTCTTTTATAACACTATAGAATTATATATCAGAACTGGTGATCACCTTGAGCATATAAAATCACACATTTAGAATGGAAAGGGATTTAAGAGGCTAATCGATACCAATACCTTTATTTTACATATAAGGAAACTGATGAAGAGATTTTAAATGTTTCACTCTTGCTCATAGCTAGCAAGTATCTGCGGTGAGATTTTTAACTCAAGTGTTTTGACTCTTCATTCAGTGTCCTAGCTCTTTTGCTATGTTGATTTTCACTTAGAAAAGTTACACCTAAATTTCATCCTAACAATATACCTCCCATGACAATCGATTTTCGTTTGGGATATTCTTTTTTTTTTTTTTTTAAAGTCATCAGGTGACCTGGGGCTAGCAATGTGGAGCCACCTTCTGGATGGAATCCTCACTGGGATGTAAGCAGCGATTCTTGCACTTTTCTTCCTTAATAGATGCTAAGTTCAGTTTTGATTAAAGTCCTTTTTCAGAGATGAAAGTCAGGAAGACTAAGATTTAGGAACTGCCTTTGACACATACTGACCATGTCAACTTGGGCAAGTAAGTCATTTAACATCTAGGGAATGTTCTAGGGAAGCCTCTGAGATAGATGCAGAGAAGGAGCCAAACTTCAGTGACTGAAGTTTCTATTAGCTACTAATTAACTATGCCAATGAAATGACTTTTCTTCTTTCTATCCTGAAAGTCATTTAAACGCTATCAAATTGAAAAGTACTCTTTAAACTGCACAAACTTCTGTGATTATTATGTAAATTTTATACCACTACATTCTTTTGCCCTTCCTAACCCTTGTCACTCCTTCCTCAATATGTCCCCACTTGTGCTTAAAGAGGTACCAAGGAATCTTGGCCTCACGTTAGCAGAGTAAATAGCATGCTTTCCCTGGAGCAACAAAGATGGCAGCTACCAGGTCTGAAGTAAGGATTGAATGAGATAATATTTTTGAAAATGTTTTGCAGATTTTAAGGCACTATCTATAAATGCTATTCATTGAGAAACAGCTATGGTTCAACAATTAAGAGCACTGGAGTAAAAAGGACCTGAGTTCAAATTTAGCTTCAGAAACCTCCTAGATGTATGATTTTTCACAAGGCAATTAATCTCTATATTTGTAGGAGGCAAAGAGGTAGCTCAGTAGGGAGAATGCTGGTGCTGAAGTCAGGAAGATCTGAGTTCAAATTTGTCCTCAGACTCTTCCTAACTGTGTGATACTGAGCAAGTCACTTAAACTCTGATTGTTTAACAAAGGGATCCACTGGATCTACCAGAGAAGGAAATGGCAAACTATATCAATATCCTTGCAAACAAAACAAAACAAAACAAAACAAAGCCCCCAAAACCTCCATGGATAGTGATGGCCTATGGGGTCACAAAGAGTTAGATATGACTGAATGAACAACAACATTAACACCACTACTACAACCACCATCATCATCATCATTGTGGTTAATGCTGTGATCATCCTTGTCATTGTTCTTGCTATTTTTCTCACTATAATTTTTCATCTCCATCTTATAGATGAAGAAACTCAGACCCATTCCCAGGCTGTAGGACAAAACTATGTTCACACAGCTAGCAAATATCAGAATTTGAACTTAGAACATTTTGACCCTGAGTTTGATGTACTATTAAGAAACACCAACCACTAACTATACATTCATGTTTAGCATTAAAACACTAAAGTAACATTTAGTTTCCATTCATTATAATTTATAAGATTATCTCTGTTATCTGTATTAAAAGGCTTTCACATCCACCATCCTTATTTTTGTGGAGGAGGAAATTAAGGGTCAGCAATTAAATGTCTTTCTTGAGATAATGCAGTCAATAAATCAGAGGACAATGGCATTTCAGAGTGGGTAAGGAACATCTGAAAAACTACCTCATAGACAGCAAACTCAACAAGGCCTGATCAACAGACCTTTGTTCCTGGTGTCAGTGGATCTGAGGCCTATACATATTTCTAAACACTACATGTCTGATGTTATCAGCTCAATGGGTCTGTTTTTAGATCTGGAGAATGAAAGAGTTGGACTAGAATAGCTCTGAGGTCCCTTCTAGTCCTAATTCTTCGAGTCTATGCCGTCCACAGAGTGTAAAAAGTAATTTGGGAAATGTGAAGACACCATGAAGACGTCTGAAAAGCCTTCACTGTACCATGAAGACCAAACTTTGAACTTTGGGGTGCAGTTGATTGAACTATGGGGAGTTGAAATTGAGTTGTATGTATTGTTTTAAATTGTACACTGTTGTGCCAGTGGGGGACAGCCCCCCAAATTGGTTTTTTGTCAATGCGTCTAATTTTAACCATTTGTTCATCTATTTCTTTTATCCCCAAAATTCCTGAAAAATTTAGAAGTTGCTATTTTTACAGGTCCAGCGAAGAAAAAAGGACTAACCTTTTTTTTTGCCGGACCTCACGGGGAATTGTAAAAAGTAATTTGGGAAATGTATAAAACTACATTTCCCGTGATCCAACATGGTCCAACTGATTTCCGTCTCCGACGTCTTGACGCAGGGGAGAGCTTAAATCTCGTGGGTTAGGAGGGAGTGGTCTCTTTGGCGAGTAGGCGATGGCGAGGAAACAGGAGGCAAAATGGAGGCGGCAGTTTTGAATGCTTACAAGCGTGTGGTCTAATGATTTTATCTATCAACATGGCTTTAATTAAAATACTAATTTATATATTTATGGCAGCCTTTATCATTTTTCATATTTATAATTGGAAGAAGCTACTACTACCTCAGCTGGCCCATTATACTTTAACATATCTCTCTTTTAGGATTTTTTCCCTTTATACCTAAAGTAAGTGATGGGGCTGGTCTCTGGACCTCCAGTCTGATCTTTTGTTATTAGAACTTCTTTTTCTATACCATTTCCAGCATATCCTGCTAAAACATTTCACCTTCACCTTTTAATTAGTAACTCATCATTTGAGGAGAAAAATAGAATGTGTCAGTGAGGCATTTAAGAGGAAAATTATTAAAAATCTACTTTAGGGGGCAGCTAGGTAGCTCAGTGGAGTGAGAGTCAGGCCTAAAGACAGGAGGTCCTAGGTTCAAACCCGGCCTCAGCCACTTCCCAGCTGTGTGACCCTGGGGAAGTCACTTGACCCCCACTGCCCACCCTTACCAATCTTCCACCTATAAGATAATACACCGAAGTACAAGGGTTAAAAAAATCTACTTTATAAGTGTTTGGATTTTCTTCTCCTAACAAGGCATGTTTAAGTAGTTCCCTTTCTCAGTAAGAGTAGAGAGATTGCTCAGTGGTTAGAGCATTGAGTCTGGAGATAGGAAGACTCATCTTTCTAAATTCACATCTAGCCTTAGATGCTAACTAACTGTGTGGCACTAGGAAAGTAACTTAATCCTATTTACCTCATTTTTCTTGTTAGTAAAATGAGATTAAGAAGGAAATGGCAATTGATCCTAGTATCTTTCTCAATAAAACTTCAAATATAGTCACAGAAATTTAGACATGACTGAAAAATGACTAAAAAATGTCTCTCTCAATAATCAATTAACATCAACAGGGGCAAAGGAAAATGAGGAAATTTTATCTCTAACCAATAAAAACTATTCAAAAGCATGTTCCAAAAGGCATCTGCACACATATCTGAAAACAGAACACCCTTTTTCCTAAGAGACTGACTTTATATACTTGGTAGAATTGTTGTCATTGCTTCTTCCTGTAAAAATTGAACTTAATATATAATAATAACTTCAATTATTATAATTTTATAATAATTATAATAATTACTAATAATTATTTTATTAATAATCACTAGAAGTTTTATTAATAATCACTAGAAGTAAATGAATAAAAAGGTAACAAAATAAAACCATGTGCCAAGCTAATCTACCTATTCAAAAGTTCTGTGTTCATAGCTGCCCTCATTGCAAGAGAAGAGAACTAGCCCTGGCAATTCCCCTGAATTTATCTCCTGTCTATGTAAATATGTAGCGACAGGAATTCAGTGGGCTCCTGGGTAATGTAGTTTTAAAGGCACAAAATTTCCAATCACACATCCCCAACAATAGACCAACATAATGAGCTACAAAAGTCTTTGAGCATCAAGCCTGAGAAGAGATGAAAATGAAAACCATGTTTGTGATAACAAAAGGATGGAGAAAGTGAATAAGGAAGCTTAATGAGATCAAGGTCTAAGAAAGAAAGACCCAAAATGCAAGTTGGAAAGGGCATCTTTCCCTTCTTAAAGCTATTCACCATTACTAGTGAGAGATGATAGGAATTAAAAAACCTTATTGCACACCTTGTGCATTCAGCCTTCCTCAACTTGGTGATGAAGAGAAAGGAGTATCCTATGTTCCTCATTATATCCTGACTTTATACTATCTACCATCTAATTACTAAGAGCCACAGTCACATGAGAAATAAATCAGTGATGACCTGTGCAGTTGAGTAAGACAGAAATAATTACCAGGTCTTAATATAGTTATTAACTCTATGGTTTCAACAATGTCAAGTCACTGACTTATCAAGTTAACTGCCTTATTATTATTATAGGAAGGTGTTATTGGCAGGAGAAGAATTTTGAGTAGACATTCTCTTTGCATTAAAGTTATCTTTTTTTGGTGTTTTTCCTACTGCTATTGCTATATATGGGCACCTAAAGTTGTAACAGTTTGCCTCATAACTGAATAATTCATGAGGAAAAGGTGTGCCTGACCAAACCATTCCCTTAATCATTCAAGATTTAGAGTGCCAGATATGATTATCTCCTATGATCTTCATGACAACCCATTGAAGTAAATAATGAGATTATCACAGTTTTATAGATGAAGAAACTGAATGCTGAATTCATACAATCAAATAAGAATTTGAAGAAATGATAGAGAGGAGGGAGTTTGTGGGATGTTTTTTGGTTGCATATTGCCAGTTCCTTCCTGGTGCAGTTGCTTAATTATAACTTACACAGAATTAATGCTAAATAAACAAATAAGAAACCCTTGAAACAAATTGAGAGAGACAGAGTGCTTTACAAATGGCCAAGAATTACTAAATATCTGAGGCAAAATTAGGACTAAGATTCTTCCCTAGCATTATGCCAACTAAAGCAATGCTATCTCTATTCTACATTTTCTCTTACATAAAAAATGTTATACATGTGTAAAATAACCCATCAATTCAATCCCAAAAATATTTATCAAAGGTAAGTGATGTGAGAGATGATGTATTAGGTCCTAATTCGAAGGATAGGGCCTGGAACTATGGAACTATGGTTTTTATCATTATGAGGAACTCACATGTAAAATAATCCCACTCTCTCAAACTAGATTAGAATTTTCTCTGAAATATATAGCCTCGGAGAGTTGCCTGGTGCATAAAGAAGTTCAGTGAATAGTCCTGGATGATGTGGCCAATCTATGTCACAGAAAGGAATGGAAACTAACTCTCCTTGGTTTTAAGACTATTCCTCATCTACCATGTGGTTTATTCCATATGTGCAATAAAAAAAAAAAAACAAGACAAAATTGAAAACAGTCCTTCACCTCAAAGATGTCCATCATATTCAACTGAAGGAGAGTAAACATCACTGTTGTTATTTCCAATAAATAAAGTGTTGGAGATTGTTCGATTATATATTATAACAGAAGAATAGAAGAAACTGTACACTGGATGGAATCTAAAAGACCAGTTTGTCCCACCTACTGATCCATATTTCTTTTTAAGGCCTTTATTGAGGGAGACCTAATATGGAGAAAGACATAAGGCACCATTGCAGCAATATAGAATCTACTTCATAAAAAAGAGTATAGACCAAATGTGATTACAGGTGAGAAAAGGAAAAGGTCACAATTCTTGAGCCTAATCTCTAGGGCAGAGTAGAAAAAACATTTGATCTTGGTCCAAAATTTGGATAGGATTTTAATAGACTAAGATGGGGAAGAGGAAGAATTCTCCTAGGGAATCTGGAGGTTGGAAAGTACATGGCATGTATGTTCAGGGAAAAATGAAAAGTATGACAGACTAATAATATTTTTCAATTTGACTTGAGGTGAGGGAGTATAGTAATGGTAAAGGAAGTCCGTAATCTAGGTACATATGGTACTAGGGCCTTCAAAGGAAGACTAACAATTCTGGATTTAATCCTGGACACAAAGTAGAGGCATTTGAATTTCTTTTGCAAGGAAATTGTATTAAAAAGCACTGACTGAAGAAGATTAAAATATCAGAACTTCACAAGTATAGAGTTGGAAATAATGAAGGCAGAGAGTGATGAATAGAAAGGGATATAAATATGTGAAAGGCATTTCAAAGGAAGAATGTTAAAAGTTCCACCATGGATGGAATAAAAAAGACGAGTTAGTCCAAGATGGTAATCCAAATTCTTTTCAAGTCTTTTGTTGAAGGGGAACCAAATCCATATATATTGTTAACTTTTTAAATCTAGAGGTCAAAGAAGACTTCATTTTTTTTTCTGGGCATTGTTAACTGATTCAGTGTAATTTTTTTGTTTGACATGTATGATTTTATTGAAACTCAAGAGGAATTATTTACATACCTTGGTACTCAATAAAAGTTAATTTAATGGAGGAATGAGTTTGGGAGTAAAAAAAGGCTAGTATTGTGGAAAGGAAGCAAGATCTCAAATCAGATTCTTGGGTTTAAATCCCACTTCTGGAAAAACCTTTATGACATCAGAGAGCCCGTCTCCAACCTTTGCTGTCACTTTCCTTATGTGTAAAATGAAAAGGTTGGTCTCTGTGTTACTACAATATCTTCTGGATCTAAATTTGGTATCCTTTTACCTTATGTATACATGGTTAGACATTCCAGACCTATTCTATGGAACCTATGACCAGTGAATCAAATATTGAAAATCAGTAAGTCCAAATAAATATCTAAACATGTAACCCAATAGACCATTAAACTGAGGTTAGGTTTGGTGAATTTATAGATAGGAAACTCATGAGAGTAATGATGTGATACATGATACTCAATAAATTATTCCATATTATACATGTTAGTAATATATAAACCATCTATAGGATGGAGTGGTTGGATTAGATGACCATTATGGTTTCTTCTACTTCTTTTTTTTCCCCATTGGTTAGTTTGATTTATTTTTTTAAGTATTTAATTTTAATTAATTTAATTAATAATTAGAGAAATGCAAATCAAAACAACTCTGAGGTATCACCTCACACCCAGCAGATTGGCTAAAATGATAGCAGGGGAGAGTAATGAATGTCCGAGGGGATGGGGCAAAATGTTGGAGGGGATTGGGACATTAATGCATTGCTAGAGGAGTTGTGAATTGATTCAACCATTCTGGATGGCAATTTGGAATCAGGCCCAAAGATCTCTAAAAGAATGCCTGCCCTTTGATCCAGCCATACTGTTGCTGGGTTTGTACCCCAAAGAAATCATAGGTAAAAAGACTTTTACAAAAATATTTATAGCCACGCTCTTTGTGGTGGCAAAGAACTAGAAAACGAGGGTATGCCTGTCAATTGGGGAATGACTGAACAAATTGTGGTATCTATTGGTGATGGAATACTACTGTGCTCAAAGGAATAACAAACTGGAGGAATTCCATGTGAACTGGGATGACCTCCAGGAATTGATGCAGAGTGAAAGGAGCAGAACCAGGAGAACCTTATACACAGAGACAGATACACTGTGGTAAAATCGAATGTAATGGACTTCTGTACTACCAGCAATGAATGACCCAAGACAACTCTGAGGGACTTGTGGAAAAGAAAACTACCCACAATGAGAGGAAGAACTCCTGGAGTGGAAACACAGAAGAAAATCGACTGTTTGAAAACATGGGTTGATGCGGACATGATTGGGGATGTAGACTTAAAATGACCAACCGAGTACAACTACCAATAATATGGAAATAGGTCTTGATCAATGACACATAAAGAAACCAGTGGAAATGCACATCGGATATGGGGGGAAGACTTGAGGATGAGAGAGTAAGAACATGAATCATGCTACCACGGAAAAATTTTTTTCTTCTATTTCTTTAAATATAGGTTTACTTATGATCCCTTTTCAAAATCTTAACTAGATGGTTTTTGTTTTTTTGCTCCTTTGTGGCATGAAGCAAATACACAGAGAATCATGAATAAACCTGCCCTCAAATCAAATTTATCATCCATGATGTGAAAATATTACCTAATTTGATTAAGATTAATTAAGTTGAGTGAGAAAGTGAATTACTTACTCTAATGGCTTCTATAATGAGGAAGAAATATATGTTTTAAATGAATATACTCTTTAAATTAAAGTACCTTGGAACAAGGGCCCACTTGCCCCATCCTTGTTGTAGCTCTGACCCTGGGCAGCATAGAAAGTCACTTTTTGATGAATTTAGGTCATCTGAAGAGAACGTATGTGAGAGTCCTTGCGCATCTGCTCCAATTCCATTTAGAGTTCTGGACTGGAGGGCTAAGGAATCTAAATCAGAGCTGTGTGTGACTCTCAGAATGAAATGTATTCCTCTTTCCTGCATTAGCCCTGCAAGGTAAGTTGAATGTGAGAATTGTTATTTCCTATCTCAATTCTAGCCTGTCTCTATTCTACTGCAGAGGTTATTCCATGGCTGTAGGATACTTCAACCTCCACTGATGTTGGGAAAAGTTAATTGTGCCTGATGTTTAATGTCTACAACAACCTCTGGCATATTCCCATGAAAGGGGGGGAAAAAGTATCATGATCAGAATAGGAACTGGGCAATTAGGAGAGACCTATCACTCATCTTCTTAAAAGACTTTATGAGAGGCACTTCATACCCTTAGCTTGGCTTAATTGGTACATGTGCCCTCATCCCCACTGTGACCGAGTGCCTCCCCATTAACCTCCGGGACTGTCCGGGTCAGCTCAGCCAGCCAGGTCCCTCTCTTCCCTTCAGGGAACAGCAGAGTTGCAGAAAATTCCTGAGCAAAAAGGCAGATGACAAACTTAAGAAAGCGTCAGGTACAAAGCATTCCTCTAACTCCAAGTGTCAAGCTAGAGTTGAAATTAAGTGCTGACATTAAAGTTAGAGGCAAGAGCTTGTAGTTCACATGCTTGAGGCAGCTAGGAGGTAGAGGAAGATATCTAAGCTGAATAAATATGTACTTAATGCTAATGATATGTAGGTGAGCTAAGGTGGTACAGGACATAGAGCATCGCATTTGGGGTCAAGAAGAACTGAGTTTCAATCTCATCACTGATGCTTAGTAGATAAGTGACTATGAACCAATAATGTAAACTTTCTCAGTTGTGGTTTCTTCAATTAAAATGGCGTTTACTATTCACATCTAATTCAGAGGATGGCCAAGAGGGTCAAAATTTATAATATATTTAAGTTGTTTTAAAAACCTTAGTTTTGGGAGCAACTAGGTGACTAAGTGGATAGAGAGACAGACCTAGAGAGGAGAGGTCCTAGTTCTGAACCTGGCCTCAGACACTTCCTAGCTGGGTGACCCTGAGTAAGTCACATTGCCTAGCCCTTACTGCTCTTCTACCTTGTGAAGAGGGAATTTCCAGAATCAGGCAGCAATGGGAAAAAATGCAGAAAAGCTAAGAAAGAAGCTTTGGAATGTTCCTTGGGGGGAGAATCCTGAGAGCAAAGGGATCCAGGAGAGACTGTTGAAGCCCTCAGGGTCTTTTGAGCTTGAACTCTTGGTGGGAGATAGCACTAGACTGTTTATCCTGATCCTGACATCATTTTCCTATACAAAAGGGATTTCCAACTTGATCAGAGAATATATCTACCCAGAAGACATCTTGCTATATTGAAGGGAGGAGATATCAGAGTGATCTTGAGCAGCTGATCAGCTCCCAGTTGCCTCAAAGGGGTTTCTCTGAGGGGAACTGGGACAAGCCTGAAGACCAATCTCTCTTGTACAAGTTAATCCTTTAGACCAGTGATAAGCAAACTTTTTAAAGAGGGGACCAAAGGAAAGGAAATGCTCATCTGTCAGTCTGTTTCTAAGACAACTCTTTCAAAGTTTCATTGTATTGTATCCCACCCATTGCATTTGTCATATTAGGAATAATGACCTGCAGCTCAATAGAACATTTCAGGGAGCCACATCTGGCCCATGGGCCATAGTTTGCCCATCATTGCTACAGACTATACTTTATTCTTATTTAGCCTAGGATAATCAGTACAGAAATACCAGCTGACACTCATTTAAAACAACAACCTGGGGTTTTCCATACCTTTTTACACTTGGGACCAACACACAGTATTAATTCTTAGACAGAAGTTAACAGTTTAAAAAAATAGTTTTATTTTAGATATTATTATTGGTGGTGCTGATATCATTATTCCTTTAAGAGGGAGAAAAAATGCTTGTCTAAGGTCACCTAAGTAGTTGCTAATAGATCTCATATTTGAAGTCAGATCCTTTTTCTCTCAAACCTGTCATCTTTTGACTAAGACCTATTGCATGTCCCTCTAAGGTTCTCTATGTTCAACATCAGAATGCTTTAAAGCCGGAAGGGAATTAAGTAACTTAACATAAGAGATATTTAAGTGAAGTTGTCCAGATATTTTGCTAGTTCAGAAACACCAATGTGCCACCATACCAAAATCTTGAAAGCTCTCCCATAGATGTATCCAGTTATTTCCCAAGGGAAAATGTGTCTCCTTTCTCACATACATCCATTTATTCCTGACCGTAAAACCTCACCTGATGCTGAGGGGGGAATGACCATACTCAAACAAGACTCAAGTCTTTGGTTTGTTCACCTTTCTCCCCTTGCTTTTAACTCAACCACATTCTGATGCTTAAATCTGGAAACAAAAGCAAAATCTTCAGACGACCTCAGAAGAAATACTGCATATGTTAAACAAAAAGAGACTGTAGATGAGACATTTGGTTCCATATTGGTAGACTTGGATCCAGAAGTCCTGGATTCAAATCCAACCTGGGATACTCTACTTCTCTGACTGAGGTTGAATTAGTTTCCCTATTTTAAAAAGTGGTGATATAAGAATCCCATTCATATATACCTCACAGCTCATAACAACTGTCTCCTTAGAAGATATAGCCAATGATTTTTGGATACCTTGAAGTGCTTAAAAAATCAGTTATTTTTGAAGAATACTGAGTTCAGGATCAAAATATTGGAATTTAAGTGGGAACTAGCTGTGTGAATGTGACCAAGTCATACCTTCTTTGAGCCTCCATTTATTTGGTTGACTATAAATTGGGGGGAAAATACTTGATCTCCTGGTGATTAATAGAACATCTTTTCAATTGAAGCTCTTGACCTGATGATAACACATGCAATGAATGGTAGACACTAAATTGGATATGATTTACTTCATAACTTTAAATAGTTGTTATTCAGTTTTATTCATTTCCAAAGGGCAGCTAGGTAGTATAGTGGATAGAGGTCTCAGCCTGGAGTTAGGAAGACTTGTCTTCCTGAGTACAAATCTGATCTTAGACACTAGCTGTATGACCCTGGAAAAGTCACTTAACCCTTTTTGCCTTGGTTTCCTCATCTGTAAAAATGAGTAGAAAGGCTCAACCATTCAAGTATTATTGTCAAGAAAACTCCAAATGGGTCACATCAAGTTGGGCATGACTGAGATAACTCAAGCAATTCGCTTCAAAATGCACTTATTATGCATCTACTATGAGTATCTCATTATAATAGTCACTGAGTCTACAAAGAGAAAAAAAACAAACCTTCAAGGTGCTTACATTTTCAGATTTGGCCAAAAAAATACTGAGACAAATAAAAACAAAGTACATACTGTTTAAGGCCTCAGTAACTTTCTACTAGCAGAATCACCTTAGGTAAGTCACTCAAACTCTGTCCATATCAGTGTCCTCATCTATAAAATGAGACTAATAATAGCATCTATCTCTTAGGTTTGCTATGAGAGTCCAATGAGATAATATTTATAAATTGCTTAGCACAGTACCTGGCACATAGTAGATCCTGAAATAAATGCTTATTTCATTAACCTCAACTTTGAGCAAAAGTAATCAAAGGAAAGAGCTCAGAAGCCATTTAATAAAACTCTCTTATTAGGTCATGTAATTCCAGTTACCAAAGACCCTGACAAGAAAATTGTCGCCAGGCTCCTTGGCACTCTCAAATGGTTCAATATTGAATGAGATACCATTTTATCCTTGGAAATGCCATTAAAGAAGACTCATCATTTTGTACTTTGCCACTGTACCCTACGGACCATGGCTCTTTTCATCTGCCTTAAAAATGAAACCTGAAACCTTCCATGCATGTTATCTTCCTCATTAGAATGAGACCTCAGTGAGCACAAGGGATAACTATCTTCCTTTACTCTTTGTCTTCCCAGCACCAAACACAGATTTTTTTTTTACATAGTAAGGCCTTAAACATTTTCATTCATTCATTCATTCATTCGTTCATTCATTCATTCATTCATTCATTCATTCATTCATTCATTCATTCATTCATTCATTCATTCATTTGTAATCAAGGGAATATAGACCCAGGACCACTGACTGCAGTCAATTACAATAAACTATGACACTTAGGAAAGTTCTCGCTGAGGATTCAGCCCTAATACAAATCCTTGAATGTGATTAGGAACTCTAAGACATTGATGTTAGGTAAAAGAGTATTCCAGATACATGGGACAGTCTGTGCAAAGCTACAGAGTAAAGAGACCAAAATATCCTAATAGCGTGTTGGGGTGTGGGATGCAAAGCATTTAAAGAGAACAAAAAGGAGCTTCCTGTCACTTGTCCTTATTGTTAAAACATGGGCACAGTTTTAATTTTCTTTTGTTTTTATGTGCCTGGAAAATGGGTTCTTGGCTGAAATGATGTGATTGTTATTTATAGTGTCACAGTTTTAATAATGTAGTCCAATAAAGCTACTATAAGCGGTGAAAGGGAATTTACAAGGATGAAGATAACCGAGTCATAATGTACAATATATACAAAGTTTTAAAATGCTTTAGATCATAAATATAGCTATGGATTCCCAAAGTGCCAAGTTTATAAATTTTGGGATGATAAATAAAGTGACATTGACAAAGTGATATTGTCTCGATTTATAAAAACTCACACTTCAAGGACACTTGAAGTGTTCCAGCGCAATTATAATGACCGATCTTGCCTGGGCAGAAGGATTGAGCAAATGCACATCCCTCTCTTCATCAGAGAGGTGGGGGACCATTGGTGTGAACATTACATATACTGTCATACCCAGTTATTGTGTTAGTTATTTTTATTGAACTGCTTTCTATTTTTAAAAAAGTGTGTATGTGTGTTTACCTTTATGTTTGATTACTTTTAGTTTAGCTTGAATGAAAGAGGAAGAAGGATGTGAAACTGATATTAATAAACAGATATTTATCAGTTTTTTAATTTTTATTATGTTATTATATATTATTATAATATTATTACTGTATTTATTATGCACCAAGCACTAATACCTGTGAGAAATGCACATTATATGTATGCATAAATGAACACATCAACAAAAATAATGATTAGCTACTCAGATAAATAGACATTTTAAAAGAGAAGCCAGTCCCTTTCTCACAATAATCCTGTGAGGCAGGCAGTAAAATTATGATGCCCATTTTATGGATTAAAAAACTGAGTCAGAAAGAGGCAATTGTTCTTGGTGACATAGTAAATATCTGAGGTAGAATAGGCACTCAGATCTTTCTGAATCTTAATGTATTCTATTAGTCAATAGGCAACAATGTCTTTCTATATATGACACATTTATAGAAATACTTAAGGATAATACGTTTAAAGCTAGAAGAAACCTTATTCATTCGCAACTCCACATCTCTTCCTTTACAGACATGGAAAATAAGTACCAGAAGGAAGAAATATTTTTTTCTTCTACTTTTGTTCTTATTAATTTTTTTCATATAGGCAGCAAGGTGGTACAGTGCATAGAGTGCTAGGCCTGGTCTCAAGAAGACTCATCTTTCTGAATTCGAATCCAGCCGCAGACACCCACTTACCAACCGTGTGACCCTGTACAAGTTGCTTAACTCATTTTTGCCTCAGTTTCCTCATCTGTAAAATGAACTAGAGAAGGAAATGTAAAATTGCTCCAATATCTCTGCCAAGAAAACCCCAAATGGGGTCATGCAGAGTCAGACAGGGTTTGATAACAATAATTCGTTCCAATTTCACTTTTCTCACAGAAGAAAGGCAAAATGATTTAGGCAAAGAAACCCTGTAGCTGGAAATAGGAGTTGGATAAGAATCCACTCAGGCAGGGGCCTCTCCATAGTCTTCTGAAGGCTCTTTTCTCTGGGTCTTACTTGGAAGAAATAGCAACAGTCCCCTCCTAAGGGAACCCTGGACCATCTCAACACCAGTCAGTACATCAGTCCCAAACCAAAGCAATCACCCCATTTCCTACCTAGAGCTCGTCTCCCTCCATTTCCCAGTCGGGTGCTATTAGTGAGACAACCAGCCCCAGAGGCTCCTGCTGCATGAAGAGACAACAGAAGCCAGCAGCCTTCTCCATCTCCTTTTGCCAGACAGCATAGACAGGAAAACGTTTGCGAGGGGAATTCGGTGCCCAGGGAATGAGGCACCAGTATCACGTGGCATGGGCAGACTGCACTTCAGCTGTGACCTCGGTTTTCAGCGAGGTCCTGGTCGTTGTTCCGGCTCCCATCTCTTACACACGTGTTACCCCTGGTGACAAATTATACTGCGCTTTTGTGATGTGCCCAAATGAGAACTAGGATGAAATCCAAAACAACTTCTTTCAGTTTGGGACCCGAGCCAAGAAACTAAAGAAAATCAATTTTTAACGTGCCTTTTCGTTGATTTTATTTTTTCCCCTCTAGCCCTCGGAAAAATCCAACTACCTTTTCGACTCCATATGTGAATGGCCAATAGAACAGCATTAGCAAGAATATTTTCCTCTCTCCTTCTATGGATCTTTCAATCTGCCTCCTTCTTTCTACTGCTCTCTCTTTTTCTGTGTCTTTCTCTAGATCTCTCTCTCTTGAAAGCTGCTGAATTAATATTCATTACTTAATAATCCTATAATTTATAATAATGAATTAATAAATAATAATAATAATAATGAATTAATAAGTATTATAGAAACTTGGATAAGAGCTGTAAATGATTTGAGAGGTCTAATTTGAGAGGTCTAATCTAATCCCCCAATTTTACAGCAATAAACATTGAGGTCCAGAAAGGGAAAATGACTTTGGGGTCTTCTAGTAAACTTGCACAAAGTGTGGAAAATTAGCTCAAGGAACGCTAACCAGCTGATAAAAGTCACACAGCTAGTGAATGGCAGAGCCATGATTTGGTACCTCCAACCTCCTAACTCCTTCTGCCACATCAAATTGTCTCCCAAGATCATGAAAGAGGTGCTGATGCTCTGCCTTACAAAATCTTGACTGAATTTCTGAGTCTCTTCTAATCCAAAAAAAGAAAAAAAAAAGATCGATTTCCTCATGTGAAAATTATCAAATACAGGATTCAGGCACTTTATGGAAAGGAGCAAGTGGGATGTGTGTGTGTGTAACCAGGTGTGTGTTTGTGACCCCGCTGGCAAATCTAAAAGCTGGCAAATAACAAAAAAAAAAAAATTCCCTATCCTGATGGCGTCCAACTCAGACACACTTACCAAAAGAAAACTAAGGTGATCAGCTCAAGGGCCTGGCAGAATGCCCAAAAATACATCCCCTGAGCTTTTTTAAAAAGCATTTTATAATATTAGAAAAAAAGGTCCTGCAATTCCAGCAGACCTGAAACAGAGTAAAATTCTCTAAATCAGCATTCAAAAAGGAGAAAGGAATTGCAGTTGATCTACCATATTCTTGTTTGTAGTGGATGGAATAGAACAGTTCACTTTGGAATCATAAAATTTCAGTTCAAGGACTGATTTTGCCTTTTACTAATGTGTATTTTAAAAATTTGTACCCTGGGGACTTCATTTCCCAGCATTCTTTACTCTTCCCGGGATTCCCTTGTCTTGGGTCCTAATGTTGCATCCTGATGTGGGTGTGTTTTTAAATTTGCTGAAACCCACATCTGAGGGTGATTGTTTTTTGGCTTTGGCTTTGGTTCCAGCATGGTGGGCTGCTGGGTCTCAGGATCTTTGCCCTGCTCACTTGGCTGAAAAAATCCCTTTCTCTCTCACTTTGTTGTTATTAAATCTTATAAAAATATAATACCAGGAGTATTGTATATTCCATTTTAGTCATACACTAGTCATATATGACTGTGGGCCAGTCAGGTCACCCTTTAGAATGTCAGTTTCTTCTTCTGATAAATAAGAATAATGAGATAATTATAGGGCATTTTTTTTTGCAAGGAAAAGTCTCTAAACTGTAAAAAATATCAGAAATTGAATTAATGATATAACAAGGACAGAAGTCCCTAATGATCTAATGCCTCATTGTACTCATTTTTTTTCCATCTCTTCCCTTCTGGCAGGAATATTTGCTTAGAGACTGAAACAAGAAAATGGTCAGACTTGATTATGACCTTAATTCTTCCCCAGCCCACTTACCCCTTATTGTCTCTCAAAAAAAAAAAAAAGAAAGAAAAAGAAGGAAACTGATTCAGCTTAACAAACGTCCATTACAGAGCTTCTAAAATGACCCAAGGGAGGTCAGAAGAAGATGATGATGAGAAGCGAGGGGATGGAAAATCAGATATGGCATTATGAAGAGTTATTGCCAGTTCTTAGTCACAGTTAGTTAAGGGATAGAGAAGGGAAGAGATATGAGTAGGCATGTTCTTTCTCTTATTTGAAGAGGTGAGGAATGAGGTATATATAACAATGTATATATTGTCATTTTGGGATATGCCTATGATATTCTTAATCCAGTGATGGGCAAACTAGGGCCCATGGGCCAGATGTGGCCTCCTGAAATGTTTCTAACTGGCAGGGCTACATTATTCCTAATCTTACGAATACAATGAGTAGGATACAACACAATGAAATTTTGAAAGAGTTGCCTTAGAAACAGACTGACAGATGAGCATTTCCTTTCCTTTGGCCCCCTCTTTAAAAAGTTTTCTGATACCTGCTTTTAATCTGTAAAAATACTTTCTCTTCTTTCTTTGATGTTCTTTGCTAAAAGGGATGGCAGCTCTCTAAGTATGGACAATAGGAAGAATACATTGGGAGAAAAAGATGATATAAACAATAGGTAATAAGAACCATTTTTTTAATCTTTCATCATAGGGTCATAGATTTAATACTAAAAGTGACCCCGAGAAATCATCTACTACAACTGCCTGCATGATCCCACTAAAATAATTGTTTTATTTCATTTAACCAGTTTTATTGATACTTTTTTTCAATTATTGCAGAATTGTCATTGAAGGACAATCCATACCACAGTAGAAAACCAGACCCTCCATTGAAGAGAAGAAAAACAATTAAACAAAATTACCAATAGAATAAAAAACTTTTAAATGCATCATTTTGTTCTACACTTCACTACATTTCTGGGGAGAGGAGGGAGCTGTCAGACAGTTGGGTGGCACAGTAGATAGAGGGCATGGGATCTGGAAAATCTGTATTCAAATTCAACCTCCAAATGAGCAGGTCACTTAGCCTCTATCTGTCTCCTTTTCCTTATCTGTAAATGGAATTAATAATAATACATACTTCACAGAACTTTTAGCATGAAATTACAGAATAGGTATAAAGTATTTTATAAAGCACGAGCGTTATACAATTGCTAGCTATTCTTATCATCTATTTTCTAGTACCTTTATTATTGTTAATGTTTTTCAGTTACTTATTCTGGCTTCATTTAGTGTCTGTTTTAACACTGTTATTATCATTTGGTTTATTGTGCTACTAGTAACATTATGAACCTGGGCACATCACTTCACCCTGCTTGCCTTAATTTCCTCACCTGTAGAATGAGTATATTTCATTTCATAACAGTTCAAATAAATCTTTCAGCGTCCTTCTGAGTTCATAATCCCTCATAGTGAAATTTTAGTTGAATATATGAATAAACCAGTTTCTTTAGCCATTTGTCCATCAATGGATAGTACCCCAAACCCTTATTTTACAGAAGAAAAACAAATTCCAAAGATGGAATACAACTTACACAGGGGAAGTAAATATCAGTCATGACACACTAAGCCATTTCCATTTATCTTAAAGTACAAAATAAAAACAAATATACTAAGATCTTATTCCATCCACAATTTCCCAGCCTGAGCAGTGGACTTTTGTAATACAGATCTGGGTCTCCTTATCTGTGACATACTGGACTTAATACTGGCTTTAGATTGGAAAGGTGTTGTTTTTTGGTCATTTCAGTTGTATCCGACTCTCTATGACCTCATTTCAGGTTTTCTTGATAAAAATACTAAAGTTTATTTGCCTTTTCCTTCTTCAGTTCATTTTATATATAAGGAACCTGAGGCAAACAGGGTGAAGTGATCTTCCCAGAGTTACATGGCTAGTAAATGTCTGAGGCCTGATTTGAACTCATGAATTCATGATTGTTCCTGACTTCAGGTTCAGCTCTCTATCCACTGTGACACCTAGCTGCCACTTAGATTGGGAGACTTTTGTTCAAATCCACCTTTCCTCAGAAAAATTACTACTTTTGTGACCTTGGACAATTCACTACATTTCCCTATGCCTCAGTTTATTTGTCCTTAAAATACTGAGATTGGATCTTATGGCTTCTATTGACCCTTTACATTTTAGACTTGAAAACTCTAAATCCAAAGCAATTCCAAACAACATATTGCCAAGCCAGCTCCTTATATTTTCTATTGCTAGTTCCCAGCTTGAAGCCTGAAGCAAAAGACTCAGGACTCCTTTTGAAGGGCTCTCTATACAACTAAGTCTAGCCATAAAGAGGGAAACCATATGTGGGGGAAAAGAAAGGCTACTCAAGTTTAGTAAGTTTTTTGAAGCAAAAACAATCTAAACATTCAAAGGCAGGTTCATAGAAAATAATAATTTTTCGAAATTTCTGACTTTAGAAAACAAGCCAGTGACTTTTAGTAAAGACTAAAGACGCCATAGTAGAACAGAAAAATCACTTTTTCAGTTCTTGAGGCACTTATCAAATTATAACTTGGAATTAATTTGACATAGTACTATAGGTAAGAGTACTGAACTTAGGAGTCAGGAAGAGAGTTAAGATCATATTTTGGGCAGGTACTTGATGTGGTGACTGGCAATTCATTTAATATCTCCTGGATTCAGTTTATTCATCAGTTAAATGGGGATAATTATAACAACTATGGCATAGTGTTGCTATTAGAATCAAATGTGATAACATAGGTATAACATATCATAATAATTATTTTAATCAGTCATGTCCAACTCTTCATGACTCCATTTGGGATTTTCTTAGCAAAGATACTAGAGTGCCTTACTATTTCCTTCTCCAGTTTATTTTACAGATGAGGAAACTGAGGAAAAGAGGGTCAAATGATTTGTCCAGGTCACAAGCATCTGAGACCAGATTTGAATTCAGTAACATGAGCCTTGGTGACTCAAAGCCTGGCACTCTAATAATTATAACAACTAGATGCCCACAGAGAACTATATCAATGCTTAGTAGCAGCAGCAGTAGCCTAGTAGTTTAAATGTGACCCCATTAAATTTAGACCTCCTCCTTGAAAGACAAATTGGCTATGTGACTTTGAACAAGTCACTTAAACTCAATGTTCCAGTTAACTTCTAAGATTCTAAGTCATTGAGCAAATGACAATGTTTTGTAGAAGAGAGAAGTTCTGAATCTGTTAGTTCCCAATGCTTAGAAAATCCCAGATTCAACCCCTGTCAATAATTGTATTGAACCTGTTCCCATTGCATCAACATTTGTCCACCAAACATTATTTCTTTTGGGTTTAATTTTGTATTGACCTAGAAATTAAGTTTCTTAGTATCTCCTGATAAATTGTTTATCATTCTCTATGTGTCCTTGGTGTTTAGAAGATTAGAAAATAATGTAACCTAACAAAACAGATCCCAAAGTGGAGAGTTCTCAAGACTTTCCTACAATAAATAATGCCTATTGAGGACAAATCTGAAGAAGAATTGAAAAAGGCTAAACTACTACTAATATGGTGAGAGAGAGAGAGACAGAGAGAGAGAGAGAGAGAGAGAGAGAGAGAGAGAGAGAGAGAGAGANAGAGAGAGAGAGAGAGAGAGAGAGAGAGAGAGAGAGAGAGAGAGAGAGAGAGAGAGAGCGCTGTGCTGTTTTGGTCTGCAGAATCATAAAATGTTAGTACGAGAAGGGACCTTAGAGATCATCAAGTCATTTAACAATCACTTATAGAATACCCATTATGTGCCATATCCTCAATACGATGTAATCCTTCCCCTTTGAAAGGGATATGTGCCCAAGAGATTAAGTCACAGGCAATACATTTAAAAGGCGTCAAAGATGGGACTTAATTCCAAGTCTTTCTGACTCCTAAGTCTACTGCTTTCCTTATTATTTTATCTCTTTAAAATTATTCTATCACAAAGTATGTACCCAGCTAATTTAAATGTAACTCAAATAAGCCCCCTTGTCTTTGTACTTTGTATTTAGCCTGATTTTTGTATTTTGCATTCTGTTAAATTTAAAAAAAAACAACTTTTGGGTTCTCATATCTCATCAATGTCTCTTCCAACAACTAGATATTTCTATGAAGTGTCCAGTACTCCAAGAAGACCATCTGAACAAAACTTGGTTGAACATGTGCTTCTATTAATTGTTGTGTTGGTCCTAGCCAAAGTTCTGATAAGATTTGCTTGGGTACATTGCCAAAAGTAGAAGTAGGGGTGAGAGGGACAGCTTAGTTTCCCTCAATTTAGGTTTTTTTTGTTTATTTTATTTATACACATTTTTGCTTATTTGTTTCAGTTATTGAGATTCATGGTGTATGATTCTTAGAAGGAAATGTATGTTTTATAATGTTAAGTTTAAATTCTTTTGAGAATAATTTCCGGATAAGGATCTTGCCATCTCCCCAGAATCCAGACGATGGACCTGTTTGGTCAGGGCACCAAAAAGATGCCTAAAGACCCTTCACTGGACCATGAAGATTCCTAATCAAAATCATGGGATTCCTAATGAATTCCTAATAAAAGAATGAAAAATCCCTAAAAAATTCCAAATCAAAGCTCAAAATATGAAAATACCTTCCAACACAACAGAAAGGACACAATTTCTTACCATGTTAGAAAGTTTCCTGGGTCTCTGAGACATTAGACTTGCTGGGCTTTTATCTAACATATAAATGAGAGGCACAACGTGGATGGATGACTCCCTTACCCCAAGGCTGACATGCTACTATCTATGCCAGATAGTCTCTCAGGTCCAATTTAAAATAGGTATTTTATGCTCTATTAAATTATATATGTTGTGGTTTAGTGGTCACACTCCTCCTCCTCCTCCCCTCTACTATGTTTCCTATTCTCCAAAAAAAGAAATCGGGAGAGAGAGAGAGAGAGAGAGAGAGACAGAGAGAGACAGAGACAGACAGACAGACACAACAGAAACAGAGACAGAGAAGGAGAGACAAAGGGAGAGGGAGATGGGAAAATGGAGACGGGACATAGAGAGTGGGGAAGAATCAAGGAGAGTTGTTTTATGGATTTATGCAAATGATATAAGGGAAATTGTGCTAGGGCATTTCAGAAAGATATACCCCATATACCAACAATATGCCATATAGGTTCCTTATGCCATTTTGGAAACTGAAAGAAATGTTATTTGTGAATATTTCCAGGCATACCTATACACTGTTTCTTAATAGGTAGATGAGGTGGAGGGAGGTGAATATTTACACATACAGTCTATAAATATGTATATATACTCTCATATACTATGTGCACCACTTAAAATCCAGTCTAAGCTGTTGAAACAGACTAATTCTGTTTGTCCTTTGACTTTAACAAGGGTAACTACAAATGTAATTCACCCATAATGTGATATTTAAACATTTTCTGAGGGAACCAATCAAGCGCTAGATTAATCCCCAGGGGAAAATCTGACTTTGTCGAGGAAATAAGCCAAGGGAAAGCCCCATAAAGCAGTTGAATATCCAAAACATAATTCGTTCTTGCAAAATTATATATTCTGAGGTTATCTATAAAGGTTTTTTTTTTAATCAACTCCAACTCCCAGACCTCAAGTTGGATCTTTCATCAATACCTCTTGCTTAGCAAACAAAACACGTCCAAAGCTCTATGAAAACATTTTCTTGTCTTTCTAGTGGTAGAAGTCAAGGCATCACTATCCTCCCCCTGCCATTCTGGGTGAATGAACTAAGTCATTAAAGGGGAATTTGACCTGAAAAGCTTTTCACAGGGATTTCTGTCAAGGCCCTTAAATAGGCAGTCAATGAATGGGACCCTGCTTACAAATCATGCCTTGTTGTGTGGGGGCCAAGCAAATAGATGCCATTGAGGGGGCAGGTGGAAAAAATATGAATAGACAGTTCAGTTTGCCCCAGTGGAGAATCTCATTAGGGATGGATCATTTGTATGCCTTTAATAAAGTTTGGATAGCCTCCCTTAAAAAAAATCTAGGTCTTTTCCAATGTTCATCTTGAAACTTCATAATCATTTGGTATCAAATCCGAAGTTTCTCAAAGCAGAATGATTCCTCTACTCTCTTTCCCTTTGTTTAAAACATATTTCTTTCCCTAGAGTATCTGAGTTCATAAGCTGGTAGATTTTTTTTCCATTTCCTTTCATTACAGAACTTGAAAATGGAAAACAGAACTTCCTACCTTTTAGGTGTGCCAGCATTTGCATTTTTCTGGCATATTTTTCCCATTTTGGTTTGTACTGGAAAGCTGGTGAATTCATTTCAATAAATCTATTCTGTTCAAGGCTCGAGGAATAGCTTAAAAGGCACCCTCTAGGGAATGTTCCATCAAGAAAATGGATAGATCAATCATAAAGCAAAACTAGGAAAAGGAAATCAGATATCCTAAGTACTCTGTCAATATTAAAGACATACATAAAGACCTAGGACAGAGGTTTTTTAACATCTTTTGTGTCCTGGACCTCTGAATTATATTTTGGTATCTCTAGATGCCTTCTCATAATAATTTATTCATATGCAAAACATAAATCACCTGGAATTGCAATGGAAATCAGGTAAATTGAAATAAAGATTGTAACTTTTTTTCCCCAATCCTAGTTCATTGACTCCCTGAACACTAAACCTGGGTCCCACAAGCACCTTTGGTGCCCAGGATCAAATGGTGTCTTTTGGTCCATTAAAAAGTCTACAGGGGCAGCTGGGTAGCTCAGTGGATTGAGAGCCAGGCCTAGAGATGGGAGGTCCTAGGTTCAAATCTGGCCTCAGACACTTCCCAGTTGTGTGACCCTGGGAAAGTCACTTAACCCCCATTGCCTAGCCCTTACCACTCTTCCGCCTTGAGCCAATACACAGTATTGACTCTAAGATGGAAGGTAAGGGTTTAAAAAAAAGTCTACACGTTTCCCATTGAAATAACTGAATATATTCAAGGCATTCCAACTAAAATGAGGCTATGTCAGAAATAAGGAGTTTAAATGGTACATTTATGCTTTTATTTTTGGTAAATATTAAGTCTTTTCAAAATCATGTTGTAAAAAAATGTGTCCTTTAATAAACATATATTAAGTGTTTGCTGTGTTCTAGGCACCTAGCTAAACACTGGGGATGTAAGCAAAGGCAAAAATATTAGCCCTCCTTGAAGGAACTCACATTCTAGTGCGAGAAAAAAGATGCCCCCCAAAAGTGGGACATACAAAAAGTAAATTATGCAAATCAGAGCTATTGTCAAAGGGAAGGTACTTGCAGATTGAGCTGAGGGGACACCGAGAAAACTTACAAAAGGTTGGATTTGTCACATCAACAATAACTGTTATCAATGTATGCCCTTAAGCCTTTTCAAAATGATTTCATATTATTGTTACATTAATTCCATGAGAGGGGGGCTACTGTTATCCCTATTTTATAAATGTGCATATCTTTGTTTCTTGGCCATCTTTACATCAAGTTTCGACCTTTCAAACTCTCCCTCTAATTTAGCACTCCACAGAGTGGGGGTTATTCTCCATATATAGGAAGATATGGTCTTGTCTTACTCAGTCTTACTATTATCTTATAGTCTTCTTCAAGGCATTCCACCAACATCATAATCTACTACTGTATCTCCCTCTAACACTTGTAATAATAATCAATGCTTCTCTTTTGTGAAAAAGTCACATCAATACAATGTTCTATAAAACCCCACTCAACATCCTTGAACAAAATCCCCTTTACTGCTCCCATTCCTCTCTATTTAGTATTGACTCCAGTAAGAATATAAGCTCCTTGAAGGCAGGGATTAAGTGGAATTCTAAATGAGTATACTTAGTGCTTAGCACATAGTCTGGCACACAGTGTTTAATGAACTATTCATTCTTCTATTTAGAGAATTTAAATGTCTTTCCTTACAATAACACTAACAATAAATATCATTGGAAGGATTTGAAATCATATTTTCCTAATTCCAAATATAATGTTTTGCTAACTCCACCACCCTACTTCTTCTGTCATTCAGTGAACAACTAGTTGTCCTTTTCCCTGTCTGACCATTCCTCTTCAGGTTCCCTTTATTGACTCATCCTCTAGTTCATGTGATCTAAATATCTAAATACAAGTGTAATATCTAAATACAAGTTCTAGGCACTCTTCTCTCTTTATACTACTTCATTTGATTATCTTAGGCCCTATGGATTTAATTATTGTCTCTATGCTAATGACAGCCAAATTTAATCCAGTCCTAATCTCTATACTGACTTCTATATTCATATCCCGACCACCTTTCAGACATTTCAAAATGGATGTCCAGTGGAAATCTTAATTTATTTTTGGAAATTATATCAATAAAAGAAGCAGGAGGAAGAGGAGGAGGAGGAAGAAAAGAAGGAAAATAGAAGGATGGAGAAGAGGAGAACATATCTTTCACAAAAATATGGAAGGAGGACATCTGGATGGCTCAGTGGATTGAGAATCAGGCCCACCAATGGGAGGTCCTGGGTTCAAATCGGACCTCATAAACTTCTTAGCTGTGTGACTATGGGCAAGTCACTTAATCCCCATTGTATAGACCTTTCCATTCTTCTGCTTTGGAACCAGTACTCAGAATTAATTCTAAGATGGAAGGTAAGGGTTTTTATTAAAAAAAAATAAGGAAGGGTGTTAATTAATCACAACTGAAAGGTAGAGATTGTTATAAAATATTAGAAAGTTTTAATTATATTTTATATTATAATTATATTTAAATATATATGCATGGATAAAACAAATATATTTAAATGAGAGAAAAATGAATAAATTAGGAAAATTTAAAGTTCTCATCAAATATTTACAATAAATATTTGTGTATCTATCACATTTTGGAAATGACACAAATACATAAGTCTAAGTTTATTTGAAAGATGAGTAGTTAAATGAAATGAATAAACAATTCTTAAAATATAGACTAGGCACAATCATATCAGATCATTATTTCAAATCACCAATACTAAGATAAACGTAAATTAAAATTAATTTGATTTTCACTTTGTAGTCATCAAATTGATACCATAGCCTGAAGCCATCAGTTTGAAATATTACT
>NC_058135.1:265422238-265433851 GCF_016433145.1 Gracilinanus agilis
TTTACTATATTATGAATATATTATCAACAATGGTATATATGCATTGTTAATATAATAAATTATGAATTATTACTATATTATATTTTGTGTTAACATTATTATTCATTTTAGCCATTACAAGAGGGAGAAGGGCACAATGGGGAAAACACTAATTATATAATCAGAAGATATGGATTCAAATTCTTCCTCTGACCTATACATTCTATGTGAGCATGGAGAATTTGATTCTCCTCAATGGCCTTAAATTTCGTCTGCTATACAATGAGAAAGTTGGTCAAGATGACCTCTTTTTCTAGGCCAATGTCCTCATGTTTGGGAGCAGTGATGAAAGACCAAGACAGAATTAGTTCATTGAGATTATATCCATAGGAGACATCAAAATTAGGACTGGAATACAGATTCTTTGAATAGAAGTACAGTACTCAACACTATGCTAGAGAGAATGAAGTTGTCACTATTGATGTTATGCTTGGAATCACAGGATCATATTTTTAGAACTTCAAGAGATCTTAATAGCCAAGTAGTACAACTCTCTCATCTTGCAGAAGAGGAATTAATACCCAGAAAGTTAAATGACTGGTTTAGAGTACTGCAAATACTAATTGACAAAACTGGGATTTAACCCTTAGTCCTTTCACTTCACATGCAGTCATGGTCCAATTCTACCATGCTGACTTTTAAAGGTTATCTCTAAGAGTAAAGTCACATAGCAATGCAAATATGGCATGATGTTTCTCATGTGAATTATAAAAAGTACATATGTCAAGGGAACATGTTTTGAGAAATCATCTGCATAGATCCATAGAACTTCTTATTGGAGCCATAAATTCTAGTATTCCTTGTTTTCTTCTTTCACTTTCAATTTTACTCATTTTTCTTATGAGTCAGCATGGCAGAGAGGAATGAGGAAATGGAAGATTGCTGTCCAGGATCAGGTCTGCTACATTATCCAAGTGACCTTTGTCAAGCTCCTTCAACTTTCTGAATTACAGTTTTCTCACATGACAAATGGGAGGAAGATCTACCCTGTCCAATTTATCTCATCAAGCTTTTCTGAAGATCAGATTATATCATGCATATAACGTCTATTATAGCCTTTAAAGTGCTTTTTATCAATGTGAAATGTCATTCCTTCTCATTTTCTATTTGATATTAAATTATATTTAAGCAGAATAATTTACTGAGTGGGACAACTAAAATAGTGAAAAGTCTTCAATTCTTGTGACATGAGGATCAGCTGAAGTAGAAATGCTTAGGTTGGAGAAAAGACTTTGGTGGGGGAAAGAGTGAGAAGGCATAACAACTATGCCCAAGTATTTGAAGAGTTATCATAGAGAAGAAAGAATTCTGTTCACCCCTTGTGGGTAAAACCAGGAGCAATTTATAGAAGATGCAAATAGGCACATTTAGACTTGATAGCAAGAGAAAAAGAAAAATATAGTGACTAACAATTGTATATGTCCTCTAGGTGATGCAGTGGTTAAAGCACTGGCCTGGAATCAGAAAGACCTAAATTTAAATCCAGCCTCAAAAACTTTCTTGCTATTTAACTTTGGGAACGTCATATAATTTCTTTCTGCGTCAATTTCCTCATCTACAAAATAAGGATAATAATAGTACCTATTCCACATGGTTGTTTAGAGGATCACAGAACATAATAGTCGGCTATCAATCAAAATGATGATGATGATGATGAAGATGCTACTATTGCCTCTGCTAATATAATGGTGATAATAGTGGCAATGGTGGTAGAATGAGTTGCTTCGATTGGTATTTTACTAATAGAGGTCAAATGATGAATTTTTTTAACTTACCATTTATATATAATATTTACATAATAATACTTATATTAATATAAACATTATTATTTAAATTTTATAATATTTAAAATTTATATGTAATATTAAACACATAATAAATGTAATATAACTAAATATAATACATATGATTTGTTATAAATATATAACAAATTATAATAAATATGCTTATTCAAGAGAAAATTCTCACATTAGATATGGCCCCAAATCTACTTCTCATTCTTTTTATCCTCCTTCCCACTCTCTCCCCTTCTCAAAGAGGAAGACATTATTATGTAGATTATACATATATTATCATATAATACATATTCCCATGTTTGTCATCTTGTGAAAAAAAGAACATATTGCTTCTACTAGAGAAAAATTATGGAAGAAATAAAGTGAAGAGTAGTATGTTATCAATCTGCATTTAGATTCTCTCTGTTCCTATTATGGTAGTGGATATCCTTTTTAATCATGAGACCCTTAGAGTTGTCCTGGATGCTTGCCTGGTGGATAACTATTAAGTCATTCACAATTGATCATCATACATTATTGCTGTTACTCTGTACAGTGTTCTCTTAGCTCTGCTTATTTCACTTTGTATCACTTCATATTTCTTTGCAAGTTTTTTTGTAATCATCTTGTTGTCATCTCTTATGGAACAACAATATCCCATTACAATCATATAACACAGCTTGTTCAGACATTCCCCAATTGATGGAAATCTCTTCAGTTTCTAGGCCTTTGCCACCACAAAAAAGAGCTACTATAATTATTTCAGAACATATAGTTTCTTTTCCTTTTTATTTTATCACCTTAGGAAATAAAACCTTAAATGTGAGTCATTATGTATGTATTATCTGCATCATAGGGTTATTATAAAAATATGTTTTTCTTCTATTGTTTTCTAAGCAATATGGATTATATTTTCCTATTAATGCTTAAATAAATTATCACTATGAACTAGAAAAATCAGTTTTTTTTTCTTTTGTGATAAGTGGTACTGGGAAACTTTGGAAAATGAGGGGCAAAAGATGAAGAGAAATGCATGCAGAAAGGGAACAAGAAGCAAGTTAACAAACAAAAGGAATCTAACATGGAAATGTAGATACAATTTACTTACTTCAGAATTTTATCTGAGAATGACCAAAGGTCTAATATTTAAAATGGAAAAAACAAAATTATAGAGTACTTAATCTGCCAGACAGTGCCTTTTAGATATTCTAGACTCCAAGTTTCTTCAACTCAATTTTAAAAATTGCTCTTATGAATAGATGCTGATTAATAGACAGATTCAAAATTGGCCTGACATAAAGTTTAATAAACTAAGAGTTATACAACTAAAGGAGAAACCCAGAAAAATTTAACAGTCTATCTATCCTCCATCTCCCCACTCCAATGTGATGGGAATTTTTCATAGGTATAATATTCCATGAGACATTTTAATCTCCCTAGCAAAGCTCTCTTAAATATATATGCATACACACACACACATATATATACATTTATATACATTTATACATACATATATGTGTGTGTATATATATGTATACATATATGTATGTATGTATGTATGTATGTATTGTGTAAATGGAATTAGCTCACCCTTATTCATTCTTTAGACTTTAGTTACCAGGAATATGTGGGAAGGGGAAGATCTATGACCCATATGTGCTAGTAAGTGACAAATCAAAAACAAGTGACTGCCCCCTGGGCAGTCTGGAACAAAGTTGAGATTGTTATTTCTCCATATAGAACTGGAGGGTGGACACAGGAAGTGACGAAAGGAACTATCTTTTAAATATGATGGTAACTTCCTGTGAGAAGGGATTTTGCCTTTTGAACCTGGCCTTGGAGGATCTCGAATGAGAACTCAAACTGCTTCCTTTTGAATTGTCACGTGGGTAAGGTAAGCTGACTTCCTTGGCTTTTCTGGAGGTTCTAGCCTCAAAAGAGGCCTCTCTTCTTAGAGGAGACCTCATGGCTAGGAGACTTGTTTAATTAACCTCTGTGCTCCCTCTGCTCAGGTCTCTGAAGCTTTGCCTGGTTTGGGCCTCCAGACCAGGCCAGAGTTAGTCTGTCTGTCTGTCTGTCTGTCTGTCTCTTTCTTTCTCCCTCCCTATTTCTCTCTCTCTCTCTCAATCTCTCTCTCTTTTCCCTACCTTCTCTCTTCCCAAACTGTAAATAAACCACCAAAAGTCATCCTGATTGAATCTTTTATTTTGGAATTGGATAATTCAATTCCTTAGTGACCACACCTCTAAATATTAATATCCAGTCCAACCATAACCTGTTTCCCCCTTTACACTATATATGTATACATATATTTTAAATTTATTTATTCAACTAATTAGAGTATTTTCCCATGGTTACATGATTCATATTCTTCCCCTCCTCTCCTCTCTCCCCTCTCCCATAGCTAATGAGCAATTCAAATTGGTTTTACATGTATCATTGATCAAGACCTATTTCCATTTTATTAATATTTGCAATAGAGTGATCATTTAGAGTCCACATCCCCAGTCATGTACCCATAGATCAAGGAAATGTTTTTCTTCTGTGTTTCTACTCCCACAAATCTTTCTCTGGGTGAGAATAGGGTTCTTTCTCCTAAGTCCCTCAGAATTGTCCTGGATCCTTGCATTGCTGCTAATGGAGAAGTCAGTTATGTTCAATTGTATCACAGTGTATCGGTCTCTGTGTACAATGTTCTTCTGGCTCTGCTCCTTTCACTCTGCATCAATTCCTGGAGGTCATTCTCATTCACATGGAATTCCTCAAGTTCATTATTCCTTTTGGCACAATAGTATTCCATCACCAGCAGATACAACAATTTGTTCAGCCATTCCCCAATCGAGGGACACTCCTTCATTTTCCAATTTTTGCCACCACAAAGAACCCAGCTATAGATATTGTTTTACAAGTATTTTTCCATATTATCTCTTTGAGGTACAAACCTATCAATGGTATGGCTGGATCAAAGGGCAGGCAGTCATTTAAAGTCCTTTGGGCATAATTCCAAATTGCCCTCTAGAATGGTTGGTCAATTCACAACTCCAACAGCAATTTATTAGTGTCCCTATTTGGCCACATCCCCTCCAACATTTATTACTTTCCTTTGTTGTCATATTAGCCAATCTACTAGGTGTGATGTGGTACCTGAGTTGTTTTGATTTTATGAGAGATTTAGAACACTTTTTCATGTACTTATTGATAGTTTTTATTCCTTTATTTGAAAAGTGCCTAAAGAATATATATTTATATATATTTAATTATCCAATGTCTTTACTCTTACTTCTTATTCATTTGTTTGTTTGTTTGTTTGTTTATTTATTTAATTATTTTCCCTAAGCCCTTAACTTTCTGCCCATTGGCCCCTAGGTGGAAGAGTGGTAAGGGTGGGCAATGGGGTCAAGTAACTTGCCCAGGGTCACACAGCTGGGAAGTGTCTGAGGCCAAATTTGAACCTAGGACCTCCTGTCTTTAGGCCTGGCCCTCAATCCACTGAACTACCCAGCTGCCCACTTTACTCTTACTTCTTATTGTGAAACTAGACATAACAGATAAATAGTTCAAGTACTAAAGTAGTATTTGAGAATGAAAATGTCTGTGTGTGTGTATGAATATATTTGATGGGATATGTCGGTGTTTTCTTTGAAGAGGTAGGGGGATCAATAGGAATAAAATACCTATTCAACAATTAGGCTCATTTAATCTATTGGCTAATTTTGCTAAACACTAAAAAAAATTTTTAATGATAAGAAATGGCTTTTGATGGGAAGGATAAATTATACTTTTAGCTATATAGGAAACAAAATATAAATGTAAGCTTCTTTATATGTGCATATGTGTATAAAATATACAATATATAGACATGTAAATTCACATGTATAGAGAGAGAGCTATAAATACATATAAAGAGAGAAACCTGTAAATACATGTGTGTGTGTATGAAATCAAAGAGAGCTCTTCAGTGCATTTGGTAGCTACTTTATGGGGAATTAATGGAAAGATACAGACAGTAATGATTAGACTAATGGAAATTTAGAAGCTTTGTTCATGGACAGATTTTGAAGTGCAATACAATGAGAATTGTAAACATTGGTTAAATCATGGAAATATAGATGCTATTATCTTTTATGAGAAGTGTTAGTTAAGGCTTAGATGCCCTGAGATATTACATAATCCTTATCTTTCCCAAAGTCCTATCGTATATATCTATATCTATACCTATATCTATCTTTCTATAATCTATCTATCTATCTATCTCTCTATCTCTATCTATACCTACATCTATATCTATTTATCTATCCGTCTCTCTATCTCTATCTCTATCTCTACCTACATCTATATTTATTTATCTATATCTTGTAATAAGGGAATAGGCTTTGCAGGGCTGACCCTTTTTGCACTACAATCTATGTCTATCCATCCATCCATCTATCTATCTATCTCTATCTTTTTCTATACCTATACCTATATGTACGTCTTTATCTCTATCTCTATCTATCTATCTATCTATCTATCTATCTATCTATCAATAGTCTTGCCAGTAGCAGTATGGCATGGCAGGTAGAATTGAGCTAGTCACTTCCTCAGAAGACATGGATTCAAATATCACTTCTTGCAGACACTGACTTGGGACCCTTGGCTTGACTGTTAACTTTTAAATGCTCTTGAAAACTCAGAGAACATTTGTTGCAGAACAAAAAGGTGTGTGCGTGTGTGCATGTACATGTATGTGTGTGTGTGTGTAAAGGAAGTTCTTCTCCAAGAGCTCTCTTTGCTACTTAAACTCTAGGTCTTCTTTAAAAAAACATAGTGGTGAGAGTATGAGTTAATTCCAGGAAATTCAAGACTTATTTCTTTGACCTTCTATTCTACTATATTGTAAGTTATGGGACTCCTACTTTTGCCCATTTTGGTTGCGGTATGGAGACTCCTTATACATTGCATAATAGTCTTTACTCCATCCATTTCCTATTGTAATTAACCTCTGCTAAGTCCCTAGCATAGTGATTCCCTCATTTATTGTTACAGTAATGCAGTAATGGCTCTAGCTATTTGGGAGAGAAAGCAGAAGGTTACTTTAATCATTGAAAAGCAGGAACCTCAGTATATCAAAATTCTCTACCACTTCCCCCTCACCCCTTTCCATTCAGTCAGAATCACATTCTGGAATTTTTCCTTTTCAGAGTGCGTAGTGAAACCACAAAGCTGACTTCAAGACAAATAGCAAGGGATTGCTCCGGTTAGAAAGATAGTCAGAAATCACCAGCTTCCCTTAAGTGGCCTAGTCAGGGTCAGGTTCTTCCAGACACTTTACCTCATTAACTATAAAAGCAGAATGCTGAAAGAAGCCAATATTTCTTTCTAACTTTCTTTTCTTTTCTTTTCTTTTCTTTCTTCCTGCCTCCCTTCCTTCCTTCCTTCCTTCCTTTCTTTTTTCTTTCTTTCTTTCTTTCTTTTTGAAATTCCCTTCACAGAAACATCTTGATCTCATAAACAAGTTTCTCTATATCATTGCAATTCTGTCCTGTTATTGTATTTTAAGAATGTTAAAAGAGTATAAAACCCACAACTAATTATAATTTGAATAGGTACCTATTCTAAATAGGTGCATTTGGCTCCTAATTCTGGGCCAGCCACCAAAAGAAAGATGGATGAGCTAAAAATTAATCTGCTTTGATACTCCTCTCTAAAATGAAGAGGTTTTATTAACTAGGGCTGCTGAAAAGAATGGAATGGAATTGGAGGGTCAGATTAAAATTCAAACTCTAATTTATTCTAAGAAAGTCAGGGTGGTATGATGGAAAGGACAGTATAACACTAGCACCAGAGGTCCTAGCTTCAACTCTCACCTCTCACATTACTACCAATATAACTTTGGGGATATCAAACTTTCCTATGTTTCTTCATGTGAAAAGTGAGCAAGCTGGACTAGATAATCTCTGAGATCCATGTGTAACATATTTTCCAGTTCATATCAGTTACTACATCCAACATCCTGGTAGGAAATGGAGAGTGTAACTCATTCTAGAAAGAGATGGCCCAACCCATCAATAGTACTTTCTCCTTCTAAAAATTGTATTGTTCCTAGCTACGTGATCCTGGGCAAGTCACTTAACCGCCATTGCCTAGCCCTTACCACACTTCTGTCTTGGAACCAATACACAGTTTCTAAGATAGAATACAAGGGTTTAAAAAAATAAAAACAAAAATAAAAAATGTATTGAATTTTATTACATTGTAAGTCATAGGTCTCTTTGCTATCAAAAATTACCTCATTAGAATTCAAGGTGTTTGAAGGCAGGCATTGGTATATGTATAAAATATATTATATAACATGTTGAGTATGCCTAAAGATGCCCTAATATAATGGACTTATGTATCTGTAAATGTGCATACATATTCACAGGTATTCACATAGCATATATATATATGTGTGTGTGTGTGTGTGTGTGTGTGTGTGTATGTAACTATACATGAATATACATTTTATTTTTTTCAAAGTTTAGGTTTATAATTTGAACAAAATTTAAGCTTATTTTTAATACATTTTAAATACATTAAATGTATTTTAAATACATTAAATACATTTCTTTATCCTAATTAACCAATAACAAATAATCTCCTTTTGGATTAAACATTCAATGTGTCCACTTTAAAAAAAATTCTACAAAAAATTTTTAATGATATGCTGCACATACTCACTGAGACTTTTCAATTTTTTCTTTTGTATTCCCAGGGCCTAGCATTGTGTTCTTAACCTAGTCTTGTTGAACTGAATTGGGAGCTCGTGAAGTTTCCTTCTAGATCTAACATTCTCTCTTTATAGGAATCTAACTTTAGCAATGAAATCTAGTGTTACCAGCAGCATCAATGGAGCCAAGAGTGAGCCAAATGTATGCTGTTCCACCCACATACTGTGCAACAACACTGACAGTGAAGTTTTCATTGCAGGACCTTCATTTTGAAAGATGTGCCACTGGAGAAAGCAGGAAATCCAATGATAACTGCAGAATAAGAGTAGTATTTGTACTACACTTACCAAAGCTGTCTTCTAAGTTGTAAATTCACTGGAGGCATCCGAGGAGAATATGTATAAGTGGCATTTGAAAAAAGGATGCTTTCTTTACTAACATTCAAAGATGACGAGGAGGGAGTAATCATATTAGACACTGCTTAGTTTGTCTCTTAGGATCCCTAGATTCCTTTAATTCTCAACATATGCTTTTTGCTGATTACAATGGTTGTTAGCTCTCTGTCTCTTTTTTTCTCATTCTTTCTTTTTCTCTTTATCTATCTCTGTTCTTCTCTCTGTTTCTCACTGTTTGTTCACCATCTGTTTCTCAATCTGCCCCGTCTCCGTCTCTCTTCATATAATCATGTACAACATTTATTTCAATGGCTTTTCTAGCAATACAAACGATTAACTTGAAAAGGCAAAAGATTTCTGGACAGTAACTCTTTGCCACTTTAAGAGGAGCCTGGAAGGAGACTGAAATTATAATTTATTCTGGAAAGACAAATAAGATGATAAAAGAGGGAACAGAAGAAAGAAATGGACAAATAATTGATATACTGAGAATATTGTTTAACCCTTATCATTCAAAGAAAAGGAGGAAAAATTCTTTAGAAGTTAACTAGTATTCTGTGACAACTGAATGGTGGTACTGTATTCCCAGAATTGAGAAACAAGCAGTTTACTATGATTTTTCTCACATCTTATCAACTATGTCTTTGCTTTATTGATTGTTAAACCATAACTATAAATGTATGTAAAGATATACACATATATAAACATATTTATGTATAAGTATTTATACTTATATGTATGTGAATGTGTTCTATCTTTATCATCTACAGAAAGATGGTAAGAAAAGATTATGGGGAAAAAAAGTTTCCCTATGTTATTAAGCATACCTATCTTACCTATCTTGTTTATTTATTGTTCTCTTCTTGTTCCATTAGAATATAAGCTCTTTGGCTATACATGCTATTTTGCCTTTCTATTCTCAAGGCTTACTATAGTTTTTGAAAATAGTATAAATTTAAGGGGGCAGCTGGGTAGCTCAGTGGATTAAGAGTCAGGCCTAGAAATGGGAGGTCCTAGGTTCAAATCTGGCCTCAGGCATTTCCCAGCAGTGTGACCCTGGGCAAGTCACTTGACCCCCATTGCCTACCCTTACCACTCTTCTGCCTTGGAGCCAATACGCAGTATTGATTCCAAGATGGAAGGTAAGGGTTTAAAAAAAGAAAAAAGAAAGAAAAAGAATAAAGAAAAAAATTCAAAAAAAATAGTAATTTAATAAATGCTTCCTACAAAATATTGGTTTGGTAGTTCAGTTTCTAACAACAAGAGAGATATCATACCATATGTTGTTGTTTGTAAGGAAATCTGGTAGCATCTTCCCATCTGAGACACCTTTATCTGATCTATATATCTTGTATTTACCTAATTATTTTCATATTTGTTCATCCTTTTTGGATGGGATTGCTTTGGAGACAGAAACACTTTTTGTCTTTCTTCTTATGCCTAGGGCCTCAAATAGTGCCTGGAAAAGAGTATTTAATAAACATTTTTTGATTGATGGAGTACTCTAACAGCATGATCAGGCATAATGCTGCTTCAAGAATTAGATATCTCCTTTAGAGAATGACAGTGCATAAAATAATTTTAAAAATGATAGAACAAATCTGAGGCAACAGTGGGTTAGTAGCTCCTAGTCAAAGAGTCAGTATAGTTTTAAGAAATTATTTTTGATGAGATTGTGATTTATATATCAGTCTGGTTAGATCATTATTTACTATCAGCTCTCCATACAAATTTACCTTAACAAGGAAGCCAGTGTGTTTGTCTTTTATAAAGCTGTCCTGGGGCAGCTAGGTAGCTCAGTGGATTGAGAGCCAGGCCTAGAGACAGGAGGTCCTAGGTTCAAATCCGACCTCAGACACTTCCCAGCTGTGTGACCCTGGGCAAGTCACTTAACCCCCATTGCCTACCCTTACCACTCTTCCACCTATAAGTCAATACACAGAAGTTGAAGGGTTTAAAATAAAAAAATAAGCTGTCCTGTTTTTGCGCCCTCCATTCCCACTGGCTTGAATTCCTGGGTATAGTATGTTTTTCTGAGCTTAATTCAATTTTTTCAGATTTGTCATTTATGTTGCACATGATCCAATTCTATACAATGAAAGTTGAGAGTCACAATATATTTGTAGAAGCAACCTGTCAGAGTGTACAGAGTACTAGGTTTCTGAGATCCACCCAATGTAGGCAATGATGCACATGTGTGGGTGTACACTATGACACCAATATATACATATGCATAACATACATAATATATATCCATATTCATTTAAAATTATTCTGAGGAATAAAACTCTAAAGGTATCCATAGTAAATATGTACAATGAATAACCCTTCATGTCTCCAGCACATTGTTCTTTGATCTCATTCTTCCAGTTTTGTGCAAATTTATTGGGGAAAAACCTTCTTTCTATACTTAATTCTAAATTTTATCTGCTGTGAAGCTAATAAGTATAACTACTTTTCCATATAAAAGAAATCATTAATGGTTTGAAAGTGGATTTTAGGATCACCTCGTCACCCAGGGGTTTTCAATTCAGAATTAAATATGGCCACATCCATCATGCATACATATTGTTTCCTCCCTTCTTCCTTTGTTCCTTTGTTCCTTCCTTCCTTCCTTCCTCCCTCCCTCCCTCCCTCCCTTCCTTCCTTCCTTCCTTCCTTCCTTCCTTCCTTCCTTCCTTCCTTCCTTCCTTCCTTCCTCCCTCCCTCCCTTCC
>NC_058135.1:265436832-265483998 GCF_016433145.1 Gracilinanus agilis
ACAGAGAGACAGAAAGACAGACAAAAACACAGAGACAGAGAGATGGAGGGAGGGAGGAAGGGAGAGGGAAAAGGAGAGAGAGACACAAAGACAGACACAGAGAAGGAGAGGGGAGAGAGATAGACAGTGGGAGGGAGGGGAGAAAGAGAGAGAGACAGAGACAGAGACAGAGAAACAGAGAGACAGAGACAGAGACAGAGAGACAGAGAGACAGACAGGGAGGCAGAGAGACAGAGAGGGAGACAGTGATAGAGGGAGGGAGAGGGTGAGAGAGAGACAGACAGAAAGAGAGACAGAGCCAGACAAAGATAGAGAGACAGAGACAGAGAGAAAAAACAGACAAGAGACACAGAGAGAGTTGTGATTTCTTCCACATTCAATACACTCAGAATCAACTCAGAATTAAACTAATAGGTCAATGGGCATTTATTTGCCATTATGTTCTAGATACTGTGTTAGGTGGTAGAATAAATGCTGAGGACTGTATTTATAAAACTCACCCATGGCAGAGTCCAACTATTTGCAAGATTTCATCTACCTGCATTAGAAAAAGTTAAGGTGTATTCTTCTAAAGGTTAATCAGAAGGGCTGGATATAGCCAGCCTGCCCATCATTTTACATATCAATAAATTGAGCATCTAGCTCCATCACAATTAGGAGAAAGCCTACTGGCCAATATAGAAATTTCACATACATCACGACATTCCTGACACCACAACATTTTCACAGATTACATTGTCAATCATAATACATAGCAAGGGCAAGAAACCTATTTTCTACAGTGGCCTTGTCAATGAACAGATCTCAACAACTATTTATGAGCTACAGAGGCCAAGCAGAGGAAGAGATAAAGTAGGCTGAGTATTTAATTAGGTCAAATGCAGCAGACCTCATTAAATTCCATTCTCTTTCCTTCAGTGTTAACATATTCTAGGGAGAAAGCTACCTGCTTTCTTCATGGTCTGGTTATCATAATTATTATTTTAATTAAGAAAAGTTAGGGCTAATATTTGTTGATTTTCAATTATGATTGAGGTATTATGTCACTTTCTGTCAGGCAAGAACTTCAGCCCTGAAAGATCGTCCCTGGTGAAACAACTGCTCTGTGTCTAGATAAGGAGGAAACACTGAGAGAAGAGGTGTGCTATCATCCTTATATAATATAACATGAAGGATGTTTTTATCATTAATGTCTCTTGGTATTAATGAAGAAAATAGCACTTAAATCAGGTAATTCATATCAGCCTTCCTGACTTTTTTTAAAAAGGACAAGATGGAGTAATTTTTTTTAATTCATTAAAAAATATTGAAATATTGATTTAGTATCCTCTGAATCTAAACTTGTGTGGTATATTTAAGACATACTATGTAATTTCCATAGGTTATCTTACTTGATTCTCACAATAACCTTGTGAGGTAAATGCCATTATTACCCCCATTTTATAGGTGAAGAAACTGAGGATGAAAGTCATTAAGTGATTTCCTTGTGATCACACAATTTGTGTCTGAGGCATGATTTGAATTTAGGTCTTCCTGACTCTTAGATTATTACTCTAGGCATAGTCTATACTTCCTAGTTGCCATTAGATGGAATAAACTCTACTCATATTCTTTATTTTTTACATGTAAATACTTGATCTGTTATAGAAACTAAAACAGGGAACTGCTTGCAAGGCTGCCTTCCCCTTACTTTTGTTTACAAATAAGTCAAAATTGACCCAGAGATATCTATATTGCTTGTGTTCATGGTAGAATGGAAATGAGTAGACACACACTTGGTTAAAGCAAAGAATGATTTTTTTATCTTTAAAAATCTGATAATATCACATTGTTTACCATATCAGGGAGAGAGGAAGGATGAGAGAGTGAGGGAGACAGGGTGGGGAAGAAGGGAGAGAATTTATAACTCAAAAATGGAAAAAAAAACCAAAGGATGTTAAAATGTTTTTACATGTAACTGGGGAGAAATAAAATATTATTATTATTATTATTTTAAAATTCTATAAAATTCTATAATACCTTCAGCAATCTGAAATGTGCAAGGCTATAGCAGTATGTCTCTCCTCTCCTCTGAAATATTATTTTATTGGGATGTTTTTAAAATGAAGGCAATTGAACAAAACAGGTTTACTTTGTTGGAGTTGGGGGAGTACTTTGAGAAACAGAATTGTAAAGGAAAATAATTTGGTTTTAGATACCAGGACAGTTATATAAGATCTACAAGAATGTGAGGACTGAGCTGCAAGCACAGCAAGCATCTCATTGACCTTGATCTTGCTCCTTGGTTGTTCCTTTCCAATTACTCTTTCACAGTATCTCCCTTTCCAAGATCATTGCCATATTAATTCAACTATCCCCGTCACCATTTCTAGGTAATCCCTGCAGTCATAATGGAAAGCATTCATTTTTAATGACTAATTTCAGTTATTGAAAAAAAATAAATGCACTTTGACAAATTTTGTTTTCAGACACCTGTTTATAATAGAAAGAGAAAAAAAGAGAGAGACCAATCTTCTGTTGTTCAAAGAAGCAAAAAGGCAAATAGCTTGGGGATTATTATATCCAATCAAGCAAGATTAAATCAAAGCCAAGGCTCAACATCTAATTAAACCCTCTGAATGAGCAAAGTGGCTTTGTCTACAAATCAGATGGTCTAGGATCCACTTTATCTGATACTGTATTGAAGAAAAGTGAAAGTTTTCTGGGCACAACTTCCATAGTTAGCCTCATTAGTTTATAGTTACACAGTACAGATCTAAATTCCTCAAGTCAGCAAGCATTTATTAAGTCCCTTAAGATATGCCAGGCTATGTGCTAAGTGATAGCATTACAAAGAGAAGACAAAAAATAAATAGTCATGCTCTCAAGGAACTCATGATCTAAAAGGTGGAGTAGCATACAAATCACTGTAAATAGACAAGCTATCTATATAGTAAATTGGAGATGATCAACAGGAGAAATACATTACCATTGAGGGAAAACACAAAAGGCTTCCTGTAGGAAAGTGAGCTTATACTTGGTACTTATTAGAAGCCAGAAAAGTCAGCAGGCAGAGAAGAGGAAGGGCAGAATTCCAGGCTTGGGTAAGCAATGAAAATACTTCCAAGTTGAGAGATGGGAGTGTGAGACAACAGATAGATCAGCTTCACTGGCTACTGAAATGAATTGTTAGCTTCTTGAGAGCAAGAATGGTCTTTATTATGGTTCTTTACATGTGTAGCCATGTCAAGCAGAATCCCAGAGTTTCTTCTAAGATATGAGAATTTAATAAATATTGGGTGATGGACATTGAAGGGTAGATCATCATCAAGGCTCCTTTCACCTCAACTGATCTTGATAACCATACAGTAATTACATTAAATCTAAGAGGTTATTAGACTTCTTGTTATTCCTCATACACAGCACCCCAGCTTCCATTTCTATAACATTCCTACACCTGATATGGTCTCTCTGCTCATATGTACTTTTTGAATCTGCTAGCTCCTTCCAAGGCTTTGTCTAGTTTCTACTTCCAATAAGAGCCCTTTCCAGATTCCTCCAGTTTATTAAAAATTCCTCCCCAGCTTTGAATTTCTTCTTTGTTAAAAAGTTCTCCCCAAGGCTTGAAATGAAAACTATTTGGCATTTACCTGGGATGTGTATGTGTGTGTACTATAATATGATGCATACGTTTATATATGTTAATATATACATATATCATTATATAATACAACAGATGAACAATATCAATACGTTGAAATGTTAATGATATATAATTCACATTATTAATAATATACAATAATTAATGTATATGATACACATGTATCACATGTCACATGTATATGACATAATACATTGTATGGATGTGATATAATACATATTATATGTGTTATATATATAATAAAGGCATATTTGCATCAGCTTATCATTGAAGATGACATTTTACTTCTACCTTTTACAATTTTTTCCCTCAAGATGCAATCCAACCATCTTCTAAATAAACCTTTTACTGATCCCACTGCCTTCTCTCACCCCATGCTTATCCACTTCCTCCCAAACTACCTCATTTTTAAACCAGTTGGCATTCATTCCATTTATTCTATGAATAACTAAATATGTAATTCTTATTTCTCCAATTAGAATATAAATCCTCTATGAGTAGCAGTTATTTCATTCTTTGCATTTATATCACCAGCACCTACAACTGTGTCTGACACTTAATAGGTACTTCATAAACAGTTGCTGGTTTATTGTTGAATATAAACTTCTTTAGGGCAGTCTGTCAGTCAACAGGAATTTATTACGTGTCTACTATCTATGCTAAGTACTCGTCTAAGTTCTGGGGTTATAAAGAAAGAAAAAATGCAGTCTCTACTCTATAGACGCTTATGGTTCAATGAAGGCAACAACATGCAAACTAGGAACAAAAAAAAAGAAAAAGGGACAATTATAAATAAATGAGGGCACGTGTATTAAGAAAGACCTGGAAAAGGGTTTTGTAGAATGTAGGCAATGAGTACTTTTGTTGTAACTTTTTTATCCTCAGCACTTATTAGAGTGTCTTGAAATTAATACATTCTCTTTGAATTGAAGTACTTTTAATCACTGATCCCTATGTTATTTTCCAATAAATTGGTCAATGTAATTGTAATTTTTACTGCTATCATAAGACTTCAGTCACCCTGTGTGAATGCTTATTCAACATGAGATCCATTCACGTATGTTGTTTTTTGTCTTTTTTAGTTTTTTTTTTCCCTCTCTAGTTACGTTTGCAATGAACTACAAGTAGAAATATTCACCTCCTCAAGCTACAATGACCTTAGAAATCTGATCCAATGTCCCTCGTTGTAAAGATGAGAAAACTGTCAGGAGCATTTAAACTATTCTGAGCTCTGAGAAGCTCTTAATTCAGCTTGGAGTGTTTTATCCTTTGGAGTAAAGATGCTGAACCCTTTCCCTTCTTATTACATTTCCTAGCATAAAAATTTACGACTCATGAAGTAAATCTCTATTAGTAATCAGATCTCATCTGTCATTTCATTCCAAAGGGATTCCGCATGGACTGCCTTCATTAATAGTCTGTACTGATGATGCCATAAGACCTGCTATTTGTCATCTCTCTGCCATGTTTCACAGTTCTCCCACTACCCTATGGGTTTACCAGCACCTGGAGCTTCAAATGACACTACCTGAAAGGGGATGGCAAGCTTGAATCTGGGATTATTAGCATTTTGAACCATTGAGCATAAATGTTTTATTACCTACTTTAGCAGGCATGATTTAGGCTCTTAGGCAAACAAAACCAAGCTATAGAAATGCCAGGGACTCATGAAAGCTTATAATAAAAGCAGCAATAATATAATAAAACTATCTGATAATTTTATAGTCTATGGAGATCACAACATTCATCAGATAGTACTCAAATTCCTGGTGATAAGACCTTCTGTAATCAGCAAAACTGATCCTCAGAGGTCCTGATGTTGCCAATATGTTGATATTGCACTGGTAGCCTAATCAATTTGGTACAAAGGACTTGGGCTAATCAAGTGTTTGAGATCCTAGTTTCAACTTTATTTCATTTTGTGTGTGTGTGTGTGTGTGTGTGTGTGTGTGTTTTAACTCTATGTGTTATCTTCCCTCTAGATGTTATCTTTATCCTATTAGAATATAAATATCTGGAGGAAAGAGATTATATTGCTTGCTTGTATCAGCATCCTCAGAACCTTGCTCAGTGCCTGGCACATCGATGGTGCTTGATAAATATTTTGTCATTCATCTATTAACTCATAATGAGATATTAGTATGGGACATTTCAATAAAGTTTCATAAATAGAGCGGGTAGATATAAGGCTCACAACCACTTTGTATACCTTACGTGTTCTATAAATCTCTCTTAAAATAAAAATATTGGAGATTAATTTATGGCTCCAATTGTTATCACATAAGTGATTCCATTTCTCTTGGCCTCATATTCTTCATATTTAGGATGATAGGGATGTATTACAAAATCTCCAGTCTTGCTTCTACTCTAAATTATATGAGTCAATGAGATTTGATCTCAGAAAATGATGTCTCTGTTTTGAGGAAGGGAAGTGCGAAGCAAGATAAATACCTGACAGTTCTCGTCCTTTTAAATTCAAAGCAAAAAGTTTAGCTTGACTATTATGTTTACCATTATGAAGGTAAAAAAAGCTTACTTGGTAAAGCATTTTGTTTGGGGAAGAAAAAGTGAATTAAAAGAACCAAATAATGTTTTTGTTTATAAAAGAGCCGGCTATGTCTAACTAAAAGTAGAAGCAAAATTATCCATATCATAAAAAATCGGCTTTCCTCAATTAATATACTCAGAAATATAATATGCCCATTGGTATGGATGTATACATGTAATATGATTTATGATTATTTGAATGAGGTTATCCCAGTAATTCACTTAGGAATACTCAAATATATGAATTATGCATAATGTCTACATTATGATTTGTAGTTAGATGGACAGTCCATGTAGCTCATCCATCTGTAAATGAATAGCCTAGATTGGCATTTCAGAAGTACAATGAACTCTTGCCAGAATTCAATAGAAAGCGTAAGATTCCTGGATAAATGAATGCTTTTTAAAAATCTCAAAAAATATGGTTATGGGTAGTATTTTTCTTGTTGTTCATCTGTTTCAGTCATGTACGACTCTTTGTGGCACAATTTGGGATTTTTTTTGCCAAAGATACTTTACTGGTTTGCCATTTCCTTCTCTAACTCATTTTACAGATAAGGAAATTGAGTCAAACATGGATGAATGACTTGTTTGAGGCTCAGGCAGTAAGTATCTGAGGCCATATCTGAACCCAGGTCTTCCTGCCTTGAGGCCCAGTGCTCTATCCATTGTGCCCTGTATTGCTTGAGTAACTCCATTTGTTTGTCAATTGACAAATGATTGTCAATCATGCACTATAAAAAATGTTTTAAACACACAAAAAATGGTGAATGTAGGTAAGCTATATGGTATTACCAGCTATCCCTTCTACGCAAGATCATTGAGATCATGTGGGAAAAGAGGAGTTGGGCCAATAACCATTTAGTGAGCTTGAGGGATAAGAGAACCAATCATTTATTATATCAGTATTTGTAAAATGTCAAAAACTTTCTAGAAAAGCTTCAGGATCATTATGTAGGTCTTTATATGTGTAAAACACAGCAGAATTACTCCTTAGCTATGGGGGGAGGTGGGGAGGAAAAGAACATGTATCATGTAACCATCAAAAATATTCTGATCAATTAAATAAAAATTTTCAAAGAGAAAAAAATTACATAGGTCTTTAATGGAAGGAAAATGTGAACAACTGCATCCAGAAGGTGAAAGAAGGTTGATTTCCAAGCAATAGACACAATTGTGAGATCTTTCATCAGCAAAGTATTGTTATATAAATGGCTATAATAGTAGAAGTCCAGATCTTCAAGGTGAAAGTGAAATTTCAAGTCATATAGAAGAAGTAATGCCTGGAGCATGAGATCTTCAGATATAATTTCTGAGAAATTATTAAGTCACTGGCTTTAACACATATTTCAAAGATCCACTTTGCAAATATGCCAGAACTGATAATTGTTCTGTACTTGAATGGGAGGATTTAGAATTTGATATATTTGGAAAGTTAATCACCCAGCTAGGTGTCATATCAAAAGAGTTTAAAGTCAGAAGACCTATCTTCATGAGTTAAAATCCAGCCTGAGACACTTACTAGCTATGTAACCCTGGGCAAGTCATTTAAGTCTGTTTGCCTCCGTTTCCTCATCCATAAAACAAGCTGGAGAAGGAAATGTTAGACCGCTCCAGTCTCTTCACCAAGAAAACCCCAAATGCAGTCATAAAGAATTAGACATGACTGAAATGACTGAATAATATAATACACCCCTTTGGTGATGAGTTCAGAAGTGAGGTGGTTTGGCAACTACTAACAGATATACAATATCACTTATTACATACCTAATGTACTCTATCTAGGCAAGACACATGAAAACATGAGATCTATTCACATAACCTTCAAGCATGGAATTTTTCCTTGACATCACAAGGAGATATCTGAGAATGTTATTATATTTTTATTATTAATAATTAAATTAATTAATTTAAATTATATTAGATAGATAGATAGATAGATAGATAGATGTGACCATTGGGCAGAGATGATGGACAGCTAGCTCCATATTCCAATGATGTCTCCATCTTTCTTTGTGTGTCTCATTGCTAATTCCTCATACTGATCTAAGATCATCATCTAAGCAAAGGTAGAACTAGCTCTTGTAATGTTCCTGAAAACAAACTGAAACCAATCCTAGGGGGAGAAACTAGAAGCTAAAGGCCATGATTTACACTTATACTCTGAAGTCTAATTCCCCACCCCCCTACTCCTCAATCCACATTAATCTACTTTTCTTTGGCTGGCATCATGCAGTTGTTTGCAGATGCTAGTTGGAAATGTTGATTTTATTTGTCAGTCTCTGATGATGAGGAAACTAAAACATTTCTAGCAATAGTCTAGCATTATTGTTTGGATCCATTGCCTCTTCTACCACCCTCCTACCCCTAACCTTTTTATAGTTCATCTTTAATTGTCTTATAAGGTTGTTTTCTAGTAAACTGTACACTCAATTTCCTCTCCTCATCTCATGTCTAAATTTCCTAACCATAGGATTTAGTACAAGACTGTAGGAAAGCTGGAAGGATGGTTATGAGATTAATATGGGGAGAAGGAAAGGATGAGGAATGCAAGGAAGCCATGTGCATATAGCTCTTAAAAGCCGGATTTAGGTGAAAGGAGATAATATTAATAAAAATGCTTAGCACAGAGACTGACATAAAAGACGCTATATAAATGTTTATTCCCTTTCCTTCTGCCTAGAGTTCTGTTATTTTTATTAGAGTACCTAGGAGTACATACCTATATTCATGAAAATGTCAACCAAAAGACCCAGGCATCAGAAGACCATTTTTATGAGAAGAGGTATGTAGTTGGCTGAGTGTCCCAATATATCTGAATTCCAATTCTGTGGGCTAATCTCTATGATCTCCTTAGAAAGCCAATCAGTTTTTCCAATAACTTAATAGTAAGAAAAATTATGCTTTCTTTGTGCCAAAATCTTCATCCCTGTTATTTCATTTCACTGACCCTTTTTATGTCCTCTGGGGCCACACAACAGAAATGTTATCTCTTCCGTATTACGATAAAAATGTTCAGAGAAGGTGATCATATCCTTTTCAAATTTCTGTCTTCTTCTACCCTAACAATCATTTTCTTCAACCCAAATTCTATGGAATAGTTTTAATTACATGAAACATTCTGAGTCCTCTCCTCTTTAACTTGTCTACAAATCCTTCCTAAAACTTCAACTATTTAAATAATCAGTCATTTCGATTCATCTTTCTCCCATCCCAATTCTCTCTTCTTTGTTTTCCCTTTCTGAAATATATTCCAATTGCCTCCTGTAAGGATGCAAAAGTACTTTTGTGAAGGGGTCAGTAGTGCTTGGGGAAAAATGTAATGGCCCAACAAGTAAAAGTAGATAGTGGTGAGAGAACTAACATTAGAAATAGTTCCATAGATGTAGACAATCACATGGAAGAAATGATGATCTTTAGTTAAATGAGCATCAAGGAAAGCAGCAGTATGTTCACCAATCGTATTACTTTGGAATTAAGACAAACACGAGTGGAAGAAAACAGATAGTCATGGCAATATGGTTATTATATGACAGCTTTTTGGAAAATGATTTAGATATATTACAGATATCTCTTGTATATTAATAAAAAAACCTCTTACCTTCTGTCTTAGAATGGATTCTTAGTTCCATGGCATAAGAGTTGTAAGGGCTAGGCAGTAGGGGTTAAGTGACTTACCCACGGTCACACTGGTGGGAAATGTCTGAGGTCAAATTTGAACCTAGATTTTCCATCTCCGGGACTGACTCTTTATCTACTGAAACATCTGTCTGCCCCTTCCTCTCACATCTTTAAAAATAGTTTACAAATCAGGAACCATGATGACCTTTTAATCATTACTGCTATTGATCACTGTTGTTGTTAGACCTTGCTGCACAGAGCAGATGAAACTAGCCTCAAACCATGAAGACATATGTTCAATAGCACTGTATGACCTTGGTAATCTCATGAAAACCCTTGAGGTTCTAGTCAACTCTTTATGAATTTATATTGCAGAAACACTGGCAATGTGGTTTGGTAGAGTACATTTCCCCAGCGGGAGTTACTTTTAAAAAACAAATCATAATTTACCTGTACCATTATTATTATTATTATTATTATTATTATTATTATTATTATTACTGCTATTTCTAGTATGAGAATGATTATTTCAGGTTATAGAACCAAAAAAAAAAAGATTACATTACTCTACTTTCTTAGGTCCATAATGTGGGAAGAGAAGAGAGGGGTTGGAGTTGCAAAAATAAATCAGATTTGGTTTAGATATAATGGGGAAATGTTTTTCTTAAGAATTGGTGATATTGCCAAATGACAATTAGAGGCAGCCAAGTGGACAATGAATAGAAGGCTGGACCTGGAATCAGTAACAGCTCAATCCCAATTCTTACCTACTAACTTGGTGTGTGACCCCAGGAAAGTTATTTCACTTTTCTAAGCCTCAGTTTCCTCATCTGTAAAATGTGGATAATAATAGAACCTAGGTCCCCTAGTTTTGGTTTTGAGGAACACATTTAATAATATTTTAAGGCACCTTGCAGTCCTCTCAGTACTACATTAATGCTATCATCATAATAATAATAACAACAACAATAATGATTATTCTTCTTATTTCTATTGTAATGGTTAAGCTTAGGATGTTTGTTTCCATTTCCCTAGAGATCTTCTGCAAAGCTCTTAGAGTCATTTTTGGAGGAAGCTGGCTGGCTTAAAGTTATTATTATTTTTGCTATTTTCAGATGAGTTGCCTTAAAGTTCCCCTTACAACTCTGTGATTGATGTTTATGATGATAACAACTCTTCCAAACCTCCTGATTTCTGTTCTAGGCACCACCATTCATCTAGTTTCCCCAAGTACATATAACTTGAGTGTAATCTTGTACTCCTTGCTCTTCATCACATCACATAACAAATCATTTGATAAATCTTGTCATTTCCTCTTCCACAGCATCTCTTATTTCTGAGTCCTTTCTACTCACAGTTATTACCTATGCTCAAGAACTCATCCCTTCTGGTCTGCATTAATAAAATAATTATTCTCTCTGCCTTCAGTTTCTCTCCAGACCAATCTACTTTCCACACACCTCCCAAGTGATTTTCCTCAAACATAGACCTCACTATTCCATTTCTCTCCCTACTCAAGTCTAGAGCTCTCTGTTACCCACAGGACAAAATGCAAATCTTTGTTTAGCAAGCCTTATACAACTTCACTTCTACCTGTACTTAGAATAATGTTGTACTTCATAAATTTTCTGAATTCTATGATCTAGCCAGAATAAATTCTCTCCGTTTCTTGCATACCACACTATATCTCTTGTCATCATCATCATCACCTCTATACTATCCATACCCCATGGCTGTGATACATCCCCTTCTCATGTCCACTTTAGAGAATACCTCTCTTTCTTCAAGATGTAGCTCAAGTACTCCCTTTTACACAAAACCTTTCACTACGCCTCAATTCACCCCAAATGTAAGGTTCTCCCTCTTTCAAATGTTTCACTTAACTATATTTTATCCATTCATTTGGATTCTTTTTCTATTTCATCTGCATATTCTTATATGTATAATTTTCCCAGATTAGATCTCTATAAATAGAGGTTGTTTCTTTCATTATTGTAACCCTAGCAGCTAGTACATTTCCTAGCACGACATAATTTTTTAAAAGTTGTTCTGTGAAAGACTTAGCTACTCTTAAGGAAGAACATCATCCAAGACAATTCCAAAGGACTTAGGGCGAAAAATGTTTTACACCTCCAGAGAGAAAACTGATGAACTCTGAATGTAGTTTGAAGTATGCTTTTAAAGTATTTTTCTTTTTTTCTTTTTTGTTTGTTTCCTTTTACATTATGGCTAATATGGAACCATGTTTTGTATATCTGTTTTAAAACATATCTAATTGCTTCCTAATATTTCTCTTAAATACTTTCTTAACAAAAAAGGACAGGAAAGGAAATAATTAGGAAGTCAAAATGTAAAAAAAAAAAAGAACCATATTTTTACATGTAATTGGGAAATATTTAACATGAATAAGTAATATTTTTAAAGATATTAGATTCTGAGTTCTATAAAGATAGGGTCTTTTTTCTTATTGATTTTGCCTTAATGTGTATAGATAAGATTATTATTGTCTGACACATTAATAAATATTTCTTGATTTGACTTGTTGATGTGATGGAGGGTTTTTTGTTGTTGTTGTTGTTTTTATGATAAGGAGGTAATAGAACTTCCTACCTTATACCAAAGGCATGTGGGGTATTGTTTTCATTTCTGGATATCATATTTTATCAAAGGTTCAAAAGTGTCCAGAGTAGGATGACCAGAAAAGTGATGATTGCTAAATACATGTTATATGATATTGAGTAGCTAAATGTACATAGAGATTAAATGACTTGTCTTGGGATCACTTAGTTGGTTAATATTAAATGCAGAGTTTGAAGCTAGATATTCCTAATTCCATATCGAAAACTCTATTTGCACTGTGATCCTAGATCAACACATAATGTATATTTAATAAAATTTTATAATCCTGACTTTGCTCCCATGCTCTAGGACTCTCAAATACAAAGACTGATCTTTTAATAATGACTTCATATAAAATGGTATGGCCTTGAGACTTCATTGAAAAGAGTGCCGTATTTTAAATAAAGAATCAATGGATAAGGGATAAAAGAAGAAAGAAAATACAATGAATCAGTATCAAAAGGATAAACAGGATCCAAAGGATCAAAATGATAAAACATACACAATATTCCTAAGAATATTTGGGAACAAAAGACTTTTTAAAAATCATACATCATGCTTGGAAGTCAAGGCAATATGTTTTGTTAAGAAAGTACTATACACCCACTATGATCTCAGCTTCTTTTATGTAATCAAGGCAGCCTAAAACAAAAAGGAGTATTGTGGTAAAAGGAAACATAATGAGATTAGAGGAAGGAATCATGAGTTCAAATGTTGGCTGCTTTATCATCAGAAAATCATTAAATTCTAGCTCTGTCTATAAAATAGGGATAATAATGTTCGTACCACTTACTTCACACAGTTATTATAAGGAATGCCTATTCTAAATAAGAGTACCGTGGATGGATCAACTATTATTACAAACAGAAATACAATATTATGGCCATCTCAAAATTTTATTGAATTGTGACTGTGTGCAAGTTGCTAACAAAATGATTCACATTAAGTTTCAATTAATATAAACTTCCTGAGGATTTCTCTGTTGGCCTAAGTACAAAAGTTTCTATCTCATCAAACTACTGCTGTCTGTTAAATTCCCAAATGCCTGTCATTGTCTCATTCAACTATTATTAAATAAGGTCATGCACAAAAAATCCTCCTTGTTATTGAGCTGTATTCAAAGATTAGTATTCTCTTTAATTTGGACCTTCCAATCAAATGTGAAATCATTATTACCATGTACATGATTAAACCATTTTTTTAAATTCTAAAGCAAATTGTATTTCCTTTTTTAAGTGACTAAGACAAAGGAACCAAGTGCTTGAGAAGGAAATGGAGATGGCAGAAATTTTATTAAGAGATAGATGTCTAAAAAGAATTGATTGTAAGTCAAGAGAGGCATTTAGTCCAGTCCTTGAAGCCTATTAGGATTTTAATAGGATAGGAAGAAGGACATTCCAAGTGTCTGGAAAGGTAAGTAGCCAAATAGGAAAACAAAAATTTTGCTATAAGGAACAATGAACAGTTAAGTTGCTAAGTTAAGGAGTCAGTTCTTTTTTTTTTTTCTTCTACACAATTTAAGGGCATAAGTAAGGGAGAAACTTATACCTTGCACATTAGGAGGAATCAACTGGCAACAGTGGAAGGAAGGATTCAATATTCAGAGACCCACTGAGAATACATTTATTCTGTATACTAAATCTGGGAGGATTTAGCAATCCCATAAGGTTTTAGCACTCCAAAGGGAGAGGTGGTCAAGACCAAATTGACAAATTTTAGCACCTTTGTGGAAAAGGTAGATGGGGGAGCAAGAACAAACAGAAAAGATTAATAATAGCTTCATAAGTGTAAATTACATCAGTGATCAAAAAAGGGCAAATGGAAAAATCAGGAAGAGGCTAAGATATGGATGTAATTTTGGGGATGTTGGAGAAATTAAGGAGTTAAGGGAAGATTATGATTTCCTTTTCTGTGTTAATGTCTTCCATGCTCCATGATGGCAGAGACTGCATTATTTTTTTATGCCATAATCCACTTAAATTCAAGGAGATTTCATTAAGTATCTACTAGTTACCAATGACTGTGTTATATTCTGGAGATACAAAGACAAAACATGAAACAGAACTAGCCCTCAAGGAGATTATAGTCTAGTATTTTAAGAATACTTTACATAATAAAGAGAGTTATAATGTTTTCTGAATTGAAATTGATTTCTGACAAATTTAAACTGATCCCCTACTATCTTGAAGTTTGCCCAAATCTTTATGGAAATGTGGGGTCTTGAATGGATGCTCTAGGGAGAGATCTAAGGCTAAGCAGAGGCTTGTGGGAGGATATTGGGTGCCTCAATGCATATTTATTACAACTTCTAATTTATTATCATGTTTACAACCAAAACTGCAGAGAAAATTATATTCTACATCAGGCCCCAGGGGGGTTTTCATCTTCCTGGCTTGGATGGGCACCAAAACAAAGAACATTAGAGAGAGAAATTGCAGTGCCAGTCATTAATATTTGAAGTGACAAAGAAGTTGGTGTTCCTTTAAAAAGCAGATGATTCACTCTTTCAATTAAAAATTTAAACCAGTTCTATTCATTTTATGGTTTACAATCAAAGAGCTTATGTACTCCTCACACCAAATGAAATAAGTCATCGGACATGGGAAGACTTTTCTCACAGTGAGGTCCTACCAGAAGGAAAATTATTTTGTCCCACCTCCACCCATTTACATACCCCTCAACAAAGAAAGATAAGAGTTCTGATTGACTCTATTCTCAGCAATTTCTGTTTCAATGAAATTTTATTGTAGCTAGAGGAAAAAGTCATCCTTTCCCCTTTTCCAACTGGAACAATTTCATGATTGTTAAATAATTCTAACATTCTGATGGTGAAAGTAATATGTTTTAGGTCCAAAATATCTCTGGTCTTGGAGTCAGAGCACATGAGTTTGAAGTTACCCTCTTCTACTAGTTCAACATTGAGCAAGTTACTTTACCTGTGAACCACAATTTCTCCATCTCTTGTATGTGGAAAAAAGTGCTTTGTAAATTGGAAATCATTGCATAAATGTGAGTCATTAACATTATTAACTATGTCAAACAGTAAAATGACATTTTTTAAAAGGAAATTTAAAGGCAGCTAGGTAGCTCAGTGTATACAGTGCCAGGCCTGGAGTTGGGAGGATCGGGGTTCAAATATGACATCAGACACTTTCTAGAAGTGCGACCCTGGTCAAGTCACTTAACCTAAATTGCCTAGTTCTTTTTGCCCTTCTGCCTTGAAACAATACTTACTATCAATTTTAAAGCATAAGGTATGGATTAAAAAAGATTAAACTTACATATGATCATAAAAATTTTTGATTATTCATGCATGCCTCACTCTGGGACTAGAAGTATTCTCATCATAAATTACAGACTATTGAAGAGAATGTTAGGGTCCATATAATCCAACTTTATACTCCAAGCAGGAATTCTTGCTTTACTATCTCTCACAATTTATCCATCCTCTTGGTAGAGAATAGCAAAAAAGTTGAACATAATTAGTTTCTTTCTTCTCTCTCAACTCATTTATTGAACACCTACATTGCCCTGAACTAATTACAGCTATCTAAAATTAGTGCCATGCAATTTTGGAAAGAGTACCAAACTCCCTGGAGATCATCGAGGAATAGCTGGATGACTCTGTCTCAGATATAATATACAAAACTCTTTTGTTCAGGTATGATTTGGAATCATTGACTTAAGAGTTTTCTTTCAGTTCCAGGATTTTATGAATTAGATGTTTCATAAGATTTGAAACCACACATTTGAGAGAGATCGCTTTTGCTTCCTCTAATGTCATGTCTGTATATTCAAAGGGGAAGTGTACTTGTCCTCCTTTATTATGGTATTTCCTGGAATACCATGTTGAATTCCATTTCAAGAGGGCTTAAATATGACACAAGCATAATAGCTCTACATATATGTCCAAGTATTTGGAAAGGGAAATGAGAAAACAGGAGCACATTGTGTCAGTCACTCATTCACTCAGACAATAGACATTTATTCAAACTTAATCAACCACTTACTAGTAGACAAATTTGCCAATGGAATTAGAGTAAGAGTTCAGATTTATATTGCATCGTAAATCTTGAAAAAATTATATATATATACACACACACACACACACACATATATATATATATATATATATATATATATATCCTTAATCTCAAAAGGCCTATACACCTATGCATTAGCAGAATTATTTTTTTAATTTATCATTAAGTTGAAACTGAGCCTTAAAGAGGAAAAATGGGTTGTACTTGGTCATATAATGATGAATGGTCAGAGGCCTGATTCAAACCTAATTATTTTCTAGATACAGATCTAACACACTTTCTACTGTGTCATGCTATCATCTCAAGGTTTAAAACCACTATTTTGTGGTCCTGGAATACTTATTTGGCAGTCCTTTACTTAAGTTGGCAAATCGTTAGCAAAAGAAAAACCAAATGGCAATTCTGTTAAAGGGATTTGGATTTCTCTTTAGTAAAATGAGAATAATAATAGTGTTGACTTCATGGAGTTATGGTAAGACTCAAATGGCTTAATGATATATATTTCACGTATTTCATAGTTCTATATAGACTGATTTTGATAATAATTGAAAGAGAGAGTTTTTGAAATCCCGTTTGTTTCTAAGATTGTATGAGCTGACCAGTCAAGGGATAGATAAAAGGCAAATCCATGAAGAGAAATCATAAATTTCCATGCTATGAACCCTCAAGGCTATCAGACATGACTTCTCCATTGACTCCCACTTACAGCAGCCTTCCATGGAAGGAGCAGGTAAACAAGGAAGCTGAGAGGAAATTTAAAAATATGAGCCTCTAAGCTTTTGATCCCCTTATATTATGGTTCAGGATATAGGTGCTCACTTACAAGACTTTTGTGGAGAAATACTGTGGCAGCTGTGGCAAGTTGCAGAGCATTAGTATTTGTACTGTGTGGATTGAACACAGCCAAGAAACATGAATAATGCAGAAAAATGAGAGGATTCAGGGAAGCGGATTAGGCCATTCATCTTCACCTTATAATTATCTCTGTCTTTCTGACTAATAATTTGGGGAAAAGAAGAGCGAGAGAGAAAACAAATGGACCCTGTCTTTCAGAGATTCATTATGTGCTGATATGTGTCTCTAAATTACACTGAAGTAAATGTAATATATAGGGTCTTATATGTCAATGTGTGGGAAAAGATAGCTAAGTATATGGGTACCCATGTTACAAGTGTCAGAAAGAGGGGCAAAACACTTGGCTGTCCTTGGGGATTACTCAGCTCATTTAAAGTTTTTATTTTATCCTAAAGGGTTTCAACTGTAATATCAAGGAGTTATTAATGGTCTGAGCCACCATCACCAAATCTATGTTTCTTTAAAAAGCATAATTCTGGAAAAAGTCAAATGAAATCCTCAATACATTTTCTTCCTTCCTTCCTTCCTTCCTTCCTTCCTTCCTTCCTTCCTTCCTTCCTTCCTTCCTCCCTTCCTCCCTTCCTCCCTTCCTCCCTTCCTCCCTTCCTCCCTCCCCTTCCTTCCTTCCTTTCTTTCTTTCTTCCTTTCTTCCTTTCTTCCTTCCTTTTTTCTTTTCTTTCTTCCTTTCTTCCTTTCTTTCCTCCTACCACATTTTCCCTGTCCTATACAATTAGCTATTTTAATAATTTTTCATCTTTTTATTATAATGATTTTTTTATTTTTCCAGATGACATATTGATACAATTTCCCAATATTCATTTTATGATATTTTGGAATCCATGTTCTCTCCTTCCTATCACTTCCCACTCCCCAAGAAGGCAGGTAATATGATATATTGTTCATATAATACATATTTCCATGTTCATCATGTTGTGAAAGAAGACACATATTGCTTTCACTAGAGAAAAATTCAGAGAGGAAATAAAGAAGAGTATGTAACAATTTGAATTTTGACTCTGTTTCTTAATTCATAGCAGATTATCTTACATTATTGTTGTTGTTGAGTACAACATTCTCCTGGTTCTGCTCACTCCACTTTGAATCACTTCATGGAAGTCCAGGGTTTTTTGTGATTTTCTTCTTTGTCATTTCTTATGACACAGTACTATTCCATTGAGAGCATTACCACAGTTTGTTCAGCCATTCCCCAATTGACGAACATTTTTCACTTTCTAAGTCTTTGCCACCACAAAAGAGCTATTATGAATATTTTTGCATAGGTAGGTCCTTTTCCCCTATCTTTTATCTCTTTGGGATACAGACTTAGCAGTGTCATATACAAGTAATATTAATGTTTGTTTCATAATCCAGGCGAGTGACTTTGATCGAGACCACTATAGTAGTGGTAGTCCTATCAAAAACATTAGCCATTAATTGAATAGAGGTCAACAAAAAGTTGGAATTTTTTTCTTCTCATTTATTTAGTTTCCATAATCCAAACCATAAGTCATTTACTATGATGCATCACTTAAGAATTTTAGCCTCACTCTCCATTTCACAAAAAAAAATGTCAAATTTGTCCACTGGCCTGCTATGTTTTCTTCTGACAATTCAATCCCCAAAATACTGACCAAGTGATCCCTATCTATAAGGCATCACGCAAGGTTTTAGTGATTCTCATCATTCTACATTATTTTTTAATAATCTCCATAAGACTGGAACTGTGCTGGGGTATAGGCATACAAAGTAAAATTCAAATAGTCCCCGCCCTTTAAGAGCAGGAGTTGGACCACAATATTTATACAAATAAGCAGGCACTGGAGAATATTTTTTAATATTTTTTAGCTTATTATGTTACTGTGCTAAGCTTTATGGATAGGAAGAAAGGCAAAACATAGCCTCTACTGAAGGAACTTATATTTTATAAATGACAAACAAAAGAATACAGTTGAGACAGGCAGAAATAGGAAAGTTCTGGTATGAGATGTCACACGATAGACACTAGGGATTCCAAAGATAGAAGAGAGGAATGCGTGCTTAATCCACATAAGACAATAACTGTACAAATTCACAGTAGCAGAATAAGGAATGTTCCATATTGGGAAGAGGCAGTAAGAATATTGGTAATATTTTATATAAGGCAGGTTTAAGACTGTACAACAACTTTCTTCCATTCCAGGGCCAAAGGCAGAAATACGTTCCATTTAGTATCCTGATGCCAAATTAAAGTGAAGACCATAAACAGGAATACAAAATTAAAAACAAAGAGCAAGTCTGATGATAATACATGTGTTTGAGGCCTCATATATAAATGACCTTCTGATTCCTTGGTTGAGATGTATTCCTTTAAGAGAGTATCATCAATGAAAAAATTCAATGAAATATCATGCTATACATGTGTCAAGAAACAAAAAAAATAATTAAGCACTAATTATGGAATAGGTGTGGAGATTTGCAACCACGTGAGGGAGTCTCTGCCTTCAAAGAAGTTACATTTGGAAATTGTGGTCAAAGAAGAGAGATTTGGCTTAATTTTTATTTACCTTATGGACTCCTACTCAAACCTTCTTTGATGAAATAGAAAAAAAACAGCCTGAATCCATTAGCTCAAATACTTAAAAAAACTTTAAGTGAACAATATCATTTTCATCAGCCTCAGCGAGATAGTAAGAGATGTTTAGGGTTGTCATTTTTTATTGTCTTCCCTATTATAAAGACAACCGGTTAACTTAAATTTTATTTGACAAGCCATAAGCATCACCTCTTCCCCATCTCCACAGTCCAGTTTTTCAAAGCTCATTTCAAAGCCAATAATACCTACATGGAACCTTTCAAAATGTCCTATGTCCTGGCTCAGTGTGACTCTTGTCTCCACCACCATTCCCAACGTGGTCCCCACTGGACTTTCCTTCTTGTATTCTTTCAAATATGTCTGTCCATCAATGATTGAAGCTTCTTTTGGAATAGAGGTTGTCAGGCTAGGGCAAATAGATACCGAGTATGCTATAAAGGGGCAATCTTGCTCATGGGAGTTTATCATCTAAATTGCTATTCCTATATTCTCCCAGAAAGATCTCCAATGTGGTAATGCCCATGATAGGGTTATGAGGAAAAATATTTCTACAGAATATTTTTCAGGCATGAGAGATATAGCTGACAGAATACACAAAGGTTAAACACAGAGATAGGACAATGGTGCAGTTAGTATAAAAATTTGACTAAGATATAGAATGATGGGAGAGATCAAGGTGATAGAAGATAGGTAAGGACAGTTGAAATAAGAAGGTTATGAAATAACACTAGAGGACAAGAATTCAAAAGCCTTCTTTTGTAAATGAAGAAACTGATGCCCAGTGAGGCAAGGATTTGTCCTAAGTCACCCCAGTAGGAAGTGGAAGAGCTATAATTTGAACCCATATACTCAGAAAGCAAGTCTACTGACCTTTCTACTGTACCACAGTCATAAAAGGACTTAGTAGCAATAATTGCTTTAAAATTGACCAATAAATATCAAATCCTAGTAAAATCTAAGTGACCTAATTTTAAACCAAAATAACCCCCTATGTAATTGTTCCAAAAAGTGATGATATGAAGTGATAAAATTCCCTTTCATCGAATATCTGATGCTATTAATTTTAAATGACTCAGAAGGTGCCATTGGAATGTAAACTTGAAGTCAAGGACTGTATTTTTGACATTTATTATCCTAAATTATTAGTACAGTGCCTAGAAGATAGTAGGTATTTAATAAATTCTTATTGTCTGATTGAATGTCGTATTTTATATGTTCACATCAGGCAGATAGGCAGGATCAAACACCCATTTGCTATGTGCACTGATGTCATAGCCATATATTATTCTTTCTGGATTATCAGATAACATTTAGTAAATAGCCACCTTGGCTTCCCCTTGCCCACAATTTTTCTTTCTATTAATGTCAGTTGCAATATATGCCAAGTCCAGTCCACAACCACTTCCATCAACTCAATATTTTGGAAGGAAAATAATAGAAAATGCTGATGAACATTTTGTCTTTCTTCCTTTTCCAAATATAAGCTCTTCCCCCTCCCTCCTCTCGACATAATTTTATTCCAAGTCTATTCTTAGGAAGCATTCATGTTTGTAGCATTAGCCCATGCATGGTCATGCTTCAGTCTAGAGCCTCTTTTCTTAGACTTCGTTAAGATTTTCTGGTGCTTGCAAGAGTTCCAGTTGTTACTTCCTTGTATTTCCAAGGTGATTGCAGAGTAATTCCAAGATAAAAACTTTTCATCTAGGGATTATTGAGGTCTTTGGAATCCCAGTTCCTATTAGCACTTAAATAAGCTAACATATCCAAGTGTTGCAGCATGACATACCCAAAGAGGTGTAGATTAGGACTAGCTATGTAAGATCAGCAATAATGAGTTATCATTGAAATTCTCTTTGGCACTCATTACATCATAAATAACAAGAATATTAACAAGAACAAAGTTCCTAGCAAAAAAACAATTTCAGTTATATTTGGTAAGGTAGTAGAGTGTTAATGAGCTTTGAATACAGCTGTAAAGGTAGAGTTCTATTTGAATGCCAGTATGTTATTATACACATCTTCATCCTGTCTAAATTCCTGAGGGGATCTTGCTATAACTTATCATCAAGATCAGGGAGAAATGTGTTTTGTGTTAAGTGGCTGTTTTAGAAAATTCAAAACAAGAAGTATAAGTGGCAATATTTTGGTTTATTGAGAGTTCACTCTGAAAATTTATTGTGTTAATATTGTCTTCATATTTTTTCACAGTCTGTTGCAGATTTCTTTCATTTCCACTCATCTAAGTGACATGAAATTGCTTTAAAAAAGAGTTCCCAACCTTTTTGTGTAGGTTCTGGACCCCTCTGGCAATTATCCCATAAATCCTGGAGACCCCTTCCCAAAATAATACCTTTAAATGCTTAAAATAATATATGGAAGAAAACCATTAATTTCAAAATAAATTTATCAAAGTATTAAAAAATAGCATTAAAGTTCACAGAACCAGATCAAGAGCCTCTGATATAAAGGGAGAAATCAAAGAATATTAAAAATGACATTTTTTTCAATTGTCCACTTTCTGTCTCTCTTAGCCACCACTTCAGTCCAAAACATTTTCTCAAATCACTTGTGCCACTTTAATAACCTCTTATGAAATCTTGTTTTTTTTGTTTGTTTGTTTTTCATTTTTTCTGATTTGACTTTTCCTTCTCTGATTTGTCCTTCACAGTCCAATGTTACCTTCCTGAATGAAAAATCTTAACCTATCACCCTGTCATTGCTACATTATTAGTAATAATAATAATAATAGCAACAACCAACAATTTATATCATTTTCATAGTGCATTTTATGTATGTTCAATCATTTGACTCTTCAATTACCCTTATTATATTAGTGTTTTATTATTACCATTGCACATGGGAGGAAACTGAGGTTGAGGTAAAATAACTTGTACAGCACCACATAGTTAGCTATCCTCTCAATGGGACAGGACAGAAACAACTGAACATCAACAAGTATCTCAGAAATTTGATCTCAAGTCTTCCTAAATCCAAGCCCATCTTTCTATCCACTATATCACCTGGTTTCCTAAGATTCATAGTTATTATGTTGGCATACAAAGCCTCCCACAATATGAAGTCCATTTCTTTTTCTTCCCTCTTTTACATATTTCTTCTGTTTGCAAATTCATTGTTCTAACCATGCTGGATTTTTTAACCATTCCTTCTATTTAAATGCCTTATTCTCCCTCTGTACCTTCTTCAAAAGGTTTCTGCTATCTGTGGAATGCATTCTCTTTTTTATCTCTTCCTTCCACAAGCTCCATCTTCTTTCAAGGTTTAAGAACTTTCCCATAGAATTTTCCCACATTTCCCTACGTCTTAATATTCTCTAGCTTCTGAATTTTCCATGCACTGAATTTATAAAAACATTATAAGCACTCAATAGGATGGAAGGACCCCAGTGGGCAGTTACTGTAACAGTTCCATTATGGAATTTGAACCCTAACTACTTAACACAGGACCATCTACATTATTAATGGACTTATGGTTGCTTTGATTTAGAGGATTTGCACTTGGGAAACCCCCTATCCCAATACAGATCAGCAACCATTCAGTAACTCTAATCTTAGAGAATTGATTCAGAGAATTAGAGGTTAAAAGGGCACGATAGAATGTATCAGAGATGGGAATTAAATTCAAGTCTTCCTGATTCCCAATATCTACTCAAAGATTTTCAAAGGCATATAGTAGAAAGAGAGTGATAGGGGTTATGGCTCTGATTTCATTGATTCAGAGAACTCTTAGGTGAGGAAAATATCTTTACAAATACACCTGGATGGCTTCTCTGAAACTTCTAGTCTTTGAGTAGTTTGGGAGGTTCAGAGTTCAAAACTTGGATAGGGTCAAGAGCCAGTGTACATCATAGAAAAGACTTGAATCAAGCTTCCTTCAGAACACTAGCTGCCCATCCCTTGTACCAAATTTCCTTTCTAGTGAATAAATAGATATTTATCCTTTATTAAATGCTTGTTGAATTCTATACACAAAGTGAAAAAAAAAGCTCAGAAAAGGATTTTCAACTTCATTTTAGCAGCTGGCTCATTGAGGTAACAGAGTGACCCAAATCCCCAAAGACTATGCCAACAGAGTTCAAGATATGCCCAGTTCTATTGAGACAGAAAGTTTCTGAATACAGAATTATTCTGTATGCCAACTGAGGACTGGTCTATTTTAATTCATTATTAGCTTGAACAAAGGTTGAGGATATTTTTAACCTCTTCTACTTGCAAAAACTGTCTTTCAAATCATAGAGGGTTATCCTTCTCAGTGAAAAGCATATCCAAACCAAGGAATTCTCCCATTCTAGAAATATTAAAAGATAGCTTGAACACTCCTAGAGCATCATTTTCCATGCTTCTCAGAAACAGACGCTACTTTCATTAGTACTTTTTCACAAATTGTTTAAAGTCTAGTGGTTTATAATTTGGTGTTCTTGAACTTTAAATGATTGTGTATACATATCTATACATATATATGTACACATATACACAAATATAAAAACATAGAGTTAAGAAATTCTTACAAAGACACATACCCATATATGTATAGACATATATGTATATATGCCTCAATACATGTATACATATATGTACACAAAGGTAGATGAATTATATTTTGATGTATTTGGTTCCTTCATATTCCTATGTAATTTTTTGTCATTTAAAGCTTTTCTCAAGCTACACATAGGCTTTCCCAAACCGTCAAATGGATCCATGACATACAAAGGCAAAACAATAGATTAGATCAATCTGTTAAATCAATAAATTTGTTCATCAATCACATGTCCCAGGAATAGTAATATTTCCTAGAGATCTATGCTTCATTTATGGCTCAGGGCAGGCTGCTTTGACTTGTAGGACTAAAAGGAAGACAGAAGGAATATGTGGAATATCAAGGGTATAAATAGTTTTGCTCCAAATAGAGTTTGGTGGAGAAGGGCAGAACTTGAAACTCCCAAGAACATATGGATTTCCTCAGTGACATCAGAGATGTCTCCTTCTCTATGTGTTTCCAATTCTGACCTAGCAAGTACCCAGAAATCATTTCCAACTAAAGATTTGGAACTAGGGAGACTCTCTCACTTCAAAACTTTTTCTCAGTCTGATCCAAAGAAAAAGAAAAATATTTACATACTCTATTTTGGGGGATACTAGTGTGTGTGTGTGTGTGTGTGTGTGTGTGTGTGTGTGTGTGTGTGTGTGTGAGAGAGAGAGAGAGAGAGAGAGAGAGACAGAAAGAGAGAGAGATTATTACCTAGTATTTATTTGACATCTTTAAAATACTATTACTAGGCTTTGTTATAGAACTTTAAAAATCTTTATGAGTATCTTGAAAACATTATGCCATTAATATTTAATAATGGCATGGTGGTATTCATGCTCTGGATATTGTTATTTCCTTTTCACAGTTAATGCAATTGAGGATCAGAGAGATTAAATAACGATCATGGTCATATATTCAGGAAATATCATAGGATCATAGGTGAGCCAATTCTTCTGAAATCCAAGATTACCACTTTGTCCTCTACTGCTTCTTTCTATAATTAGCATTAAAAGCTCCATCCTAGAAAGAATGGTGACAAGTAGAGATGACAAATTAACCCTCTTTATGATCTAAGTCATGGAAACCACTCTTCAACAATTTCTCAAGTCTAGTAAAGCATTGAATTCTTGAGAAATGGACAGTGATGCTATACCACTGCAACCCCATACCTCTATGGATCATGTAGAAAGTGGATCCATAACTGTTCTTAGAGAATTAGAATTTTCAATTGGAAGCCATATTAGAATGTATGCAATTCAGAGTTCTCTTTTTAAGATGATTCTGATCAAGAAATATTAACCACTTGTCCAAGCTTATATAGTAGATCAGACCTAGGTCTGCAGACTCCAAATTCAGCATGTGCAACAAAAGAATGCTTTTTTCCTTATACTACTTTACCCTCAGTTATATTTCTGACAACCCATTCAGATATTCCTAAAATTACATGTAGTTCCATCTGAAGAGGTTTATTAGTCTTCTAGAGGCTAAAATTTCTACTGAAGTTCAATGTCTAGCTTCAGCTAAAGTGAATTTGGATTTTATTGTCAGTTGACTTTGGTTGCAATTGATTTGTTTTGACTATCACACATATCTCTCCATTTTTCACTACAAGAATGATTCAGATTATTTAAATTTATTTTTATTGCTTTTTAGACTTATTTTAATTCCCATTATCTCTTTGAAAATCCAAACTACTTCTTTTCGAATTATTATCATCTTGAATAATCTTGGTTCAAGAGAAGAACTCATGTATACAGAAGGAAGAAGAAAAAGCATCGATTAGCACTTACTACTATGAGTAGTAATATTTTAAAATATTGTCTCATTTGATATTCACAAGTCTGAGAAGTATATCCTATAATTGTCTGCATTTTAAAATTAGGGAATTAAGGCAGATAGAAGTTTAGTGTCTTTCTCAGTATCATAGAGTTAGTAAAAAGCTGAAGCTAGTTATAAATTCATGTCTTCCTGATTCCAGGTACAGTGCTCTAGCCACTTGGCTGCCTACTTGCTTCTCATAGACTAATGGGACTGATTTAAAAAGGGATAGAGGAGAATTTCTTAGCATTTTAAAAATATTTCCAAGAGTCCATGATTTTTAAAATATTTCTGATAACTATATTTCAACACAATTGATTTCCTTTGTAATCAAATATATTGCATTTTATACACCTATAAATAATATTCTGAGATGGGATCATAGGCCTCAGTGGACTATGAAGGAGTTTCAGTATTCACATAGAGGCACACCTTGCAGTAGAATGAACATGTCTATACTTGAATCTGGATTTTCTTAGGACATTTCCTTCTCTTTTCTTTACCCCCACCTCAAGCTTGCTTTATAATTAGTCTCCTCAAAAATGGAGCTCTTTTTCCATTACTGTCCACATGATAGCGATCATTGATGGATGGGAGATCTTCTTGTTGGTCTTGATACCAATGGACGTTATAGTTGAGCAAAATCAGCTTTGAATCTGAGTGATGACTGATCTTTAGAGAGGACGCTTCACTAAGTTCCAAATTCCCAAAACCTAACCGAAAATTCTCTTCACAAATCTTCCACAGGGGATCCTATGGCTCAGTGGAAGGGAGCTAGGTGGTCCTCTAGCTAGAGAGCCAGGCCTGGAGTTTGGAGGACTTGTGTTCAAACCTCAAACACTTTGTAGTTGGGTCACCTTGGACAAGTCACTTAACCCTAACTGCTTAGCCCTTATCGTCCTTCTGCCTTGGAAACAATACAAGTATTAATTCTAAGACAGAAGGTAAGAGTTAAAAACAAAACAAAGCTACATATATGTTTCTTTTAAAGGAGGACATGTTTATTTGTAATTATTATTTCTATATTCTGATTATGTGTATATATGCAGTACTTATCCCCCCTATTAAATTTAAGTTCCCTAAATTGGTGCAGTTTAATTCTTTGTATTTTTATCCCCACATCTAGCACATTGTAGGCTATATAATAAATACTTAATGAATGGTTGTTGATTAACTGAGTAATGGAGGTAAACAAATAGATAGATCCTATTTTCTGTTGAATTTTTTCTCATCTATCCTGCACATAGTTGGCTTGTACATATTTGCTTGCATGTTGTCCCTTTGGTAATATGTGAGATCCCTGATAGCAATAACTTTCTTTCACCTTCCTTTACATCTTCAGGACTTATCATAGTGCCTAGCAAATAGGCATTTAAGACACATTTCTACTGGTGCAAGTCATAATCCTTCCACATCTTAGTAAACAGGCATCCCAAATTGCCATAGCCAAAAATTCATCCCACTGTGGTCCACTTGGTTATGAGCTCCTTCATACATATTTCAGGCAATTCCTCAAATTACAGACATATTGTCCATTCCTATGCCTGTCTTTGAAAGCTTTCCACCTTAATAGAATCTTCCAGGTTGGCACTTCTCCTGCCTTTGGGACCCTAGGGTCACTTTCATTTATGTGAGGGGGCATCAGAATAAGACCTAAGTGAAGAGAACTGGCATTCTATTAAAAACAGTTAAAGCCAACCTATATAAAATTCTTGGGTTTGAACCAACCTACAATTAGAGCAGCAGACAGAAGGTAAGGATATCAGACAGAAGAATACACTAGAGACCATGATTGATCGAATGCAATAAGAAAATTCAGGTGAAATAAAACTTTATGTTATAAGCTAGTTACCGGGGGGAAGAAAAGCCTAGAACAAAATTTATTACTTGTTTTCACTTCAGATTGTTCAAAACAATAAATCACATTATGTTTTTAAAATAAATTCTTCAGAATAATCGGTCTGAGAAAAGAGGTGTATATTTAGTGAAAACTACATTGTCTCTGTAGACACAAGAGATGGGTTCAAATTCCACTTCTACCTCTTATCCCATTTATGATCCTGGGCAAATCATTTAACTTCTATGGACCTCAGTTTTCTCATCTGTAAAATAAGGGTGTTTGGATGAGATGGTTTTAACAATTACTTTTAGTTTTAGATTTTTGAATCTGTGAAAATGCCTGGATATTTTCCCTTTGAGGCACAATCTCTCATGCTTGATAATGAGCTCTGGCTCAATATAGCCAAATAAAAATATTAATTAAACATTTATTCAGAAATTGAATCCAGATGTCCCTACCTCTGAAGTGAATGGATCACCCTGTCAGAATCAGAAATATTTCCACCCATATATTTGTGAAGACATCTTTGTCTGTGGATACTGCTATTTCATGTCAATCTATCTTTCCTGATTGAAAGAACAAAAGCGAGATGTCACAAGACCCACTGGATAGGGAACCTACCTCAGGGTCAAGAAGGCCTGTGTTCAAATTCTGGTCCTGAAATATTCATGTAATGTGACCCTGAGCAAGTCATTTAAACTGCCCCAACCTCTGTCTGCTCATCTGTAAAATGGTGACAATAATAACTACTGGCAGAGATGTGTCACAGATGAAAAAAAAAATAAACTGAGATAACATGTACAACACTTTGTAAATGCTAAAGCAATATTTAAATGATATTATTGCCACTTCAAAAATCAAAGCAGAAACTAACTTTTTCCGGTGATACAACTTCTCTTGACTTACATTTCTCCAAGAAGCTGGAGGAATGAAAACTTATTTTAATATTAGCTGAAGAAAAGTATGATTAAAAAGAAACATTGTGGGGAAAACCCCTTAGGTGATTGAAGCAACCTCAGCTTACATGAATGGAATCATTTGCTTTTTACAAGGTGTTTCTCTTTAGGGCAATGAATAGGAACATATATAGACAGAGAACAGGGAGTAAGCTAAATATGATGGGATGATATTTAAAAAAGGGGACAAGAAAGAACAATAAACTGGGAAAAAGAGAAAAGGAGAGAAGGTTAAGGATGAATGATCTCATATGAGGAGGCATGTAAGAATCAATAGAATGGAAGAGAAGATGGTAGGGTGGTGGTAGGCAATGCTTGACCTTCATTGTTATCAGAATCAGCCAGCACAAAGAAGAAATAATATCCCCACTCAATTAAATATAGAAATCTCTCTTAAGCAATAAGGAAGTAAGAAGGGAAAGGGGAATAAAAAGTGGAGAGGGACAGACAAAATGCTTCACTCACAATAAATCAAACTGGTGCTGCATTTGTAGTATGTAGTATATGTATATATGCATTATATTTGTATGTTAATTGAATGAACATGTAATATGTAGTATATAGTTCATTGGTTACAGCAGTGATTCCCAAAGTGGGCACTGCTGCCCCCTGGTGGGTGCTGCAGCCATCCAGTGAGGCGGTGATGGCCAAAGGTATATTTATCTTTCCTATTCATTGCTATCCAAAGGTGTATTTATCTTTCCTATTCATTGCTATTAAAATTTAAAAAAATTAATTTCCAGGGGGCTAAGTAATATTTTTTCTGGAAAGGGGGCGGTAGGCCAAAAACGTTTAGGAGCCACTGGGCTAGAGAGTTGATTTTGAAGTCAGGAAGTCTTAGGTTCAGGTTCTGATTCTGAAACACATACTATTTCCACAATCAAAGGAAGACTGCTAAATCTCTCAGTCCCCTCAGTAATCTCTTATGTGCCATAAATTACAGAGAAGATGCTGATTTTTCATGTCCTCTTTCCCTGGGAGCACCACTACTAATTAAACCACAGGGTCTTGTTAAAATTTTAAAACTTCCCTTCATGCAGCAGCAGTGCAAGGTCAGTGGTACTGCCCTTGGATTCAAGACAACCTCAGTTCAAATGTTTTATCTGACAATGAAAAGTTGTGTGACCTTGGATAGTTTACTTATATTCTTTGTGCTTCAGGTAATTACTTATACTTCAAAAATTAGCAGGATTGGAGATTTGTATTGGGGAAGATTGCTATCACACTGGAAGTTCACCACTAAAAAAAGTGCTTTAAGCTATAAACAAATAATGTCTCAGAAAAAAAAAAACCTGAGAGATGGTATGATTAAAATATTTAATGTGCTAATTAAAGAGAGGAAAAGGGCTCGGGAATGGTTTTGAACTGGAATCCAGGACTTCAAATCCAGTACTTGATACAATATTAAGAAGAACAATTATTCTAATATCATATCGATGCTACAGAGAACTAACTTTTTTTAAAAAAAGAAACAAAAATAAGCAATTTCTTGTCTTTCTGCCTGTCTGACTGGCATGTCTTTCTTCTTTCTCTTATCTTCTACTCCATTCTGCCATTTCTGCCTTCTGCTGCTTTCTCTCCATGTTTGGTTCTCCTCTGTCTCCTACAGGTTGGCATCTCTCTTCCGAGTGCTTCATCTCTATCTTCTGAGTCTCCTTCACTTCACTATTTCTTTCTGTATTTCTGTTGCCCTTTAGTTATTTTCAGTTGTATCTAACTCTTCCAGACCCCATTTTGATTTTTCTTGGCAAAGATACTGGAGTGGTCTGCCATTTCCTTCTCCAGTTCATTTTATAAATGAGGAAACTGAGTCAAGGAGGGTTAAGTGACTTCTCCAGGGTATATAACCCTATGAGGCTGACTTTGAACTCAGGTCTTCCTGATTCCAGGTCAGTGCTCTCTATTCACTACTCTACTCCTTCCTTTTCTACTTTCTTATCTGTCTCACTATCCTCTATTGATGTGGCTCCTCTATCACCATGAGTTTTTTTCTCCTCTAATCTCTGGTTCTTATATTTGTAAATCAATCAATTAAATTTTAAACACAGCACTCCTTTTCAGAAGCATAATAAATCCTATGGTTGGGATTGTCTCTAATTTGTTAATCAAATTTTCACTCAGTTTAGAAAGTGATAAGAAAGTATGGTCTTGTGGTAAGAGCTCAGGACATTCTGCATCTCTGGGTTCTTCCATGACCAAGTGTATAATTGTAGCTTGCTAAAATAATTCCACAGATTACATTTTCATTAGCAGTACCCAAAGCCAGAGTGTTAAGCAATGACATAAAGATCCCACCAATAGTGTTTTTTTCTATTAACTGAAGTCAGCCTTCTTCTACAATAGAATTTCCCCTAACCATTGTTAGCCCCATATAGTCCATTCCCTTTGTGACATACTTAGCAATGGAATAACACTGGAGTGAACCCACCTCCATTTGGAGGTTTCATTGTGCCCCTTCCTGGTCAAGCTCTCACAGGATGCTGAGACCATGGAGTTTAAATCACTGTCAATGCCTAAGCAGCAGCAATCACAGCCAGGTTTTTCTCTTTTGTCTCAGCCTGTCGAAAGCCAAGAAGCAGCTTGACATTCACAGGCTCCTACAAATTGCCAACCAAAGAGGATGAGAAGCACTTGCTCTTTTTTTCTGTCATTCTGCAAAGGGAAAGGAAAAAAAAAAGAAGGCCAATCTGTTTGTTATCCTTTGTTTCTTTTGGAGTCAGAGTCCTTTAGATATAACTTTAGTTCACGACTCTAAATGCCTTTTTAGGACTAAATAGAAAACTTTGCCACAGCAAACACCATTCATCCCTTTGTATATCCTTTCTTCTGTCCATCCAACCATCAGTCCATTTTCCATCTGTTCATTCATTCATTCATTCATTTACTCACTCATTCATTCACTCACTCATTCATTCATTTACTCACTCATTCAGCAAGCATATAAGGAAACAAGAATTTATTAAGCACCAAATTTGTGTGAGGTCCAGAGGGAGAGAATATGGCATAAAGAAGAGAAATAAGCTTTAGGCTCAGGAAGAACGCAGTTCATAGTTTGCTTCAGAATATGTGACCCTGGTCAAATTATTAACACTCTCTCAACCTCAGTTTCTGAATCTACAAAAGAAAGTGTTTGGACTCAGTAGCCTCGAAGGTACCTTCCAGCTCTAAATCTCTGATCCTTTGATCAGAGCTGAAGCTTTATTTTTGATAAGTGCTGGCTTTAGGTAATTTTGAGCCAGTTGCTTAATGTCTCAGAAAACTCCAAAACACATAAGTTTCAGAACTGTGACTCAATAGCTATCTTAAAAAAATGGAAATCCATAGGTCTGTCTTAAAAAAAATCTAGGTACTGTATTAAGTATGCTTCAGAGACAACATTGAAATAGCCCTTGCCCTCAAGGAGCTATTCCCCCATTTAGATTGGGGGAAATAGCATGTAGATCAATAATATTAAATATATCGAAAGTAATGGGTGGGGGTACATTGAATGATAATCAAGGGGAAGGAAGAATGAGAGAGGTGTTTTTCAGGACATGATTTATTCGTTTGAGCTTTAAATGATGATAGGGATTTTATTTCTTTAGAGCAGGAGAACAGTGCATTTCAGGCACAAAGTATTTATATTCTACACAGACTTTCATTTTATTGACTTTTCCTCAATAAAACCAATTGAGAAAGTAAGACAGAGAATTGACTCAATCTTCATTTAAACCAATGAAGGTTTATCATAGGATATTTTAATCTGAATATTTAAGCAAATGTAATTATAACTAATATTGATATTATTTTAAAGTCTTCTGTTTTATCTATAACATTATGAGGTAGTTTGTGGAGTATATACATATCCTTTGACAAAGGTGGAAAAAAAGTAGCATTTTTAAATATTGAGCATTTTTCCCAGGATCCCACAGCAACCAATTATCAGAACTGAAAACTGAATCATATGTATATATATATACATACATACATACATATATATGTGTATACACACACACACACACACACACACACATATATATATATATATATATATATATATATAAAACCTTGAAATTCAGTTATCTCTGCAGTACATGAATATATAGGACAAAATAATCTTCCCATAACCTATATATTCCCTTTATATTCCCAATATATAATTTAATTCTTTTCCTTTGATCCCAGTTCTGATATTTTGTTATTGTTGTTGTTCAATGATTTTTTTCACTTCTGTCTGATTCTTGGTGACTCCATCTGGGTTTTCTTGTCAAAGATCCTGGAGGTCTTTGTCATTTCCTTCTCTAGCTGATTTTATGGATGAGGAAACAAGGCAAACAGGGTTAAGTTTCTTGCCAAGGACCATATAGCTGGTAAGCATCTGAGGTCAGATTTGAAATCATGAAGATAAGTCTTCCTGATCTCAGGTGTGGCATTCTATCCACTGTGTGAATGGTAACTGACTCAGTATTCCATATTACCTTCTACGTAATCTCATTAGTTCTATAAAATTTTGTATTTATTGTAAGGTCATTACCTTTTATTCAGTCACCAAAAGTCACAGTCTCAGAGTTATCCTTTTCATATTCTTGTTATTACACCTTTTTAATTTTTAACTTTCTTTTATTTCTTCACATTATCTCTTACCTCTATTTATATATATATAAAACCCCATCACTTGGACTGCTACAATAACATGTTAATTGATGTCTCTGTTTTCCAGTCTTTCTACATGCCAATCCTTTACTTATAATGCTGCTAAGAGAATTTTTTACAACACATGTATTGCCCTGATTAATATCCTTCAGTGCTCTATAGTTCTAGGATAAAACAAAAATTGTACCACTAGATTTTTATATCCCTCTTTTATCTATCTCTAACATTCCTTTCCAATCTCTTATTCTCATTCATTAGTTGTCTTTCCTGCAATCCATTTCTGCTTCTTGGAAGCACTCTCTCTTCATCTCCAATGTTCAGAACACACATATCCACTAAAAGTTCAATTCTAGAACCACCTCATCTATGAAGTTTTCTCATAATTTTCCAGCTATTAGTATTGAGTATTTTAATCAAAAGCAACAAGACTGTACATTGGAGAGAACACCAAAACTGGAGTCAGAAAGAACTGACAAATCTGGCCTCAGACACTGATTAGCTGTATGCCCCTGGGCAAATCACCTAACCTTTTTTTCCTGGTTCCTTATCTATAAAATGAAGTATATAAGGAAATGAGAAACAATGCCAGTATCTTTGTCAATAAAAAGGCAAATGGGGTCACAAAAAGTTGGATTCTACCTAAATGACTTAACACTTATGTGAATTAAAGTAGCAACCCCAGTACTATGTAAAATCTAGGGAGGGGCTATTATTTTTTTTTGCCTTTACATCACCATGATCAAGCACTTCATGCATATATGTTGACACTGACTTGATAAATTTTCATTTGTAATGAAAAGGAAAAGAATATATTTTTTAAATTGCTTCATGGGTAATCTAATAAGATTATAACTATAGGAATAAATTGTACAAACAGTTATTCTCAAATATGATTATTTGTTCTCTTGTATACCTCCTGATTGTTTATTTAGATTGGACAGAAAACAAGCCTTCCAGTTTTACTGGTCCTAAGCTAAAATGGCCCTGCTCCTTCCTGGTGCTAGTGCAAGAAAAGAATCCTTCTGGTTTGGCTAAAAAAAATTTATTTCTGTAGGAATAAATAATCTTCTATGGTTTCCAGTCCTACTGTTGCATCGAATCCATCCCCTTCAGCCTTAACACCTATTTCAAGGCCAGAAATATTGGTTTAGATACTATGACCTATAAAGATGCTGTCTGGAATGATAAAGGTCCAAAATCATGACATGTGATTCTCTGGCTTCCCTGTCAGTTGAAAAGTTCCATTTGTGTACATATAGATACAATAAAAAAGTGAATCCATTTAATTTATCCAGTATTGGTTGTTTTCACTAAGAGGATAAATAAAGTTAGGTTTCATTTTACAAATCATTAAATCAATGAATAGCCCAACATTGCTGGAGAATGTTCTACTTAGGAAAAAAGGAAGGAAGGAAGGAAGGGAGGAAGGAAGGAAGGAAGAGAAAAAGGAAAACAATCAATATTTAAAATGTTATTTTTAAAAATTCCAATAAACCTAAATTCAAATATAATGAACAAATGGTGATGTCAGAAGTAAAATGAATTTTGTTCGTGTTAGGGCACTATTTTATGTGCCCTAATCATATACACCTTATATGATTTCTGTTATACCACTTTCACAAAATGAGATGCTAATGATATATAGAATGTTAGAAGGAGGGTAATATAAGCAGAAACAAAAGAATGCTGAAGAAATTATATAACAAGGTAAATGGAAAGATTTTGAAGCCAATTCCTATTTAATTGAAAAGTCAGTAGTGGTCCTGAAAAGTACATAATTAAAAATGTCTCTTTCTTTCACATTTACAGAGACTTAGAGAATTGCTAGAGCAGAAAGTTGTCTATATTATCAAATGAGGTCACTGTACTTTGTTTATATTTTGCAGTTACAAAATACAGGTTTTTTTTTTTATAGGAGAGGATTATTATTTCAGAAACTCATGTAAAATACATCAGTGTTATTTATTTATTTAAAACCCTTTCTATTGTAGTAATGACTAAGAAAGATAGGCAAGGGCTAGGCAAATGTGGTTAAGTGACTTGTCCAGGATCACACAGCTAGAAAGTATTTGGGATCAGATTTGAACCCAGGTCATCCAAACTCAGTTCTTTTAAAATAATGGATCAGCTTCCTGTGTGGGAATTCATTGCTTTATCATATGCTATATGCTGAAATCTTCAGTGTAACTTCTATTAGGTATTGAGCAGTACATACAGGATTAAACCTTGAATCAAAAGGAACTAGGTTAAAATATGATATAGGACATTTACTATCACTGGAACCAGAGGCAACCCACTCAATTTCTGCCTTCCTCAGTTTCCTCAAGTGTAAAATGGGATAAGAATAGTACTTGTCTCATACAGTTGTTATGAAGATCAAACAAGACATTCTTTGGAAAATACTTTGCAAATATTAAGCTGTCACTATAATGATGATGATTCGTAGTTAATTATAACACTTTGTGTATGCCAAAGAGCCAGTCCTCTTTTGTCAATTTAACTCATTTATATTTATATACCTTGTATTTGTTTATTTATGTGTGAACATGTGGAGGACAGGTAGGTGGCTGAATGGATAGAATACCAGGTTTGAAGTCAGTAAGATTAATACATTTGTGTTTAAATCTGCCCTCAATCACTAGCTGTGTGATCCTGGGCAAGTTGCTTAATCCTCTTTCCCTCAGTTTCCCAATCTATAAAATGAACTAAAGAGGGAAATTGCAAACCACTACAATATTTTGCCAAAAAACAAAACAAAACAAAACTAGGTCAAGAAGAGTCAGATATGACTGAAAAGGGACTATATAGCAATGCATATATAGGCATGTATGTCTATATGTCGAGAGCTTAAAATTGAAACTTACTGTATCCCTTATAATAGTTGATTAGTTCTTTTCCCCCAGTCTTTTTTTTTCTCCCCTTAACCTGTATCATTTTTGCAAGAGATTTTGCTTAGTAATATCTGTATACCATTCATACACTATGATAGTTTCTGGAAGGCTGTTCTCAATAAGAGTATCTATCCCAAGATATTGTTTCCCCAAAGACCCATAATTTGTTTATAACAATTGCATATAAATTCCACCTTGAATACTCTAATCTGTATTATGCAAACATTCAAAGACACATAGAAAGTGACTATATATATTATATGTATACATATATAATCTGTATTATATTATATATGTCATAGTTAATTAATTGAATGTAGACCTTTTCTCTCCATATTTACAAGGAATAGCCATCCTCAAATCACATTGTAGCAGCAGAATTTTCCTGTGAGGGTCCCATGGATGCTGGCCATAGTATTGATGCTTTGGATTTGAGTATAAACAAAAACTCTCTAAGCCCATGGTACCTGGAAAAACCCAATGGGAAATATTACAGAGAAATAGCTTTGCCTCTACACACCATCCATTTGAAACTTCACTCTACTGCCATTCAGAAGTAATGAATTATGTCTTGTGGTTTCTCATCTTTTAGTGATACATGGACCACACTTAATGTACAGTGATACATTTAGAGAAAATTTGCTGCTAAATATTGGAGAATAAGTAGAAAATATGAAGTAACTAGAAAATATGGAATATTTTTGAAAATATTGAATGAATGAATGAAAAATGAAAAATGAGAAAACACGGTCAGTCCCCAAAACTTTGGAACTCCCTCCTCAAGCTTAGCTCAACACTTCTAGAAGAATGAGGAGTCAGAAGATTATTTCAAAGAAGTAGCTATTTCTGAGCTTTGGATAAAAGTTATTATGTAATCAAAGAATTTCAGAGGAAGAAGGTTTTTCAGAAGACATTTTAAGAAGCTTCCCTACTCCATACTTGACAAATAGGGCTCTAATTTTTGTTTGACATTGTCTAATAAGTGATAATCTACTAACAAGTCAATCTCTTCTACTTTTTTACTAAAAGAAATTTTAACTTAAAGAAAGAAGCCTTTTCCTTAAATCCAATCTAAATCACCCTTCAGCCATTTGTTATTTTCTCTGTAAGACCTTAAAGAATTAGTGGCTCAACTTAAATTTGTAGTGGGAAATGCCAAGAAACAGGAAACCATTCATATTATCCAACTCCATGGTGCCTAACCTAGTCCAGGTCTCTTCATCCTCCTCCTTTCACTGGCTTCATCTCTATAGCCATAGGATAAAGACCAAAAAAAATCAGATTGGTGCTTGGGATCTTCCTCCTTTCATTCTCCTCCAATTGTGTGTGAAAGAGACTGATGTGATAGCATGATGGCTGATGCCCTACTGGACCCACAGCTCAAATGTTTTGTCTCCCTGACTGGACTCACAATTTGTAATATGGAAGCCCATTCCCACTTCGATGATGACTTTGTGAAACCCCAACAATGGGCATGACAACCTCAACCAAAGGCTCCTTTCCTTTTATGCCCTACTCCACCATTGCTGTCAAAAATACCCTCTATAATACACTGCTAAAGAAGAAACCTCTTCAGCTGAGCTTCCCTAAACTGGTGAAGCATAAATAGTTATAAATATTTATGGAAGGAAATAAACCAAGAAGCATATCGAAACCTTGCCCAGCTGCTGTACATTCACGGCCTTTCAAAGACCTTGCCAGGCAAACTCAAGGCTGGCTGTTTACAACATATTAACATACTGTAACTTATGCTTTGCTTCTCTCCAAGAAACAAGCTCTGGCATTTGACAGACTGTAGACTAGGCTTTCCAGAACAAATCGGGAGGTGATGCATTGAGGTAATACAAAGGAAGAAATGACCAACAGGACTGACAGACAGGGTGTAGGGGTATGATTTAAGGTACTCTATTGCAAGTCTTGGACTAGTCCATCAAATAATCAATAAATAAACAGGAATTTATCAAGTGTTTAATCTGTGGTGGGTACTGCATTAAGCACCATGAATACAAAGAAAAAGTGAAAAGAGCCCCTGCCCTTAAGGAGCTTTCTTTCTTATAGGGAATAGAGAATGTATATAAATCCATATACAAAAAATACTTGTAAAGTCAGTAAAAGGTAACTATGAGGGAAAGGGTAAAAATCCCATGATAAATAAGTGCCAAGTCAAAAATAAGGGATTTGCTTATGTGTAAAGACTGAGCATTTTCAGAATTATATTTCTAGTTTTGCTGGAATCTATTCTATTTATAAATGTATAATATCTAGTGTATTTCCCTAAAGTAGGTGATCTAGATAAGGCCATTATAAGGGATAACAGGAGAAGACTTGTCTGATTGCCTTGGATTGTATATTTACTTATTTTTGTACATGTTATATCAACTATATAAAATAAAAATTCCTTCAAGGTAGGAATTGGTTTTATTGTCCCCATTCTCTACTGTAATGACTGATATGTGGCAAGTGATCATTGGATTCAATTGAAGGACAAATCTATGAAATTTATCTGAATGCATTCAGCACATAATTATCAAAATAATCTTCCTATAGGAATAGTTGCTTCACTGTTGGAGAATCTTCAGCAGTTCCATAGCATTTCTAAGATGGAAGAAAGTCTTTTCCACACTAACTCTTTTACCTCCCTTTCATTTTAATCTCTTCCCCAAATTCTAGATTCTAACCAGTCATATGCCACTTGCTACCCTTAAAATTAGCAATCCATCTTCCCTCCCTGTCTTTGCTGAGGTTACCAGTACCCCCAATCCCAAGCCAGATAGTCTATTCTTTCTTGTAACTTTCGTAATGTGCAGATTATAAATTTAGAGTTAGAAGGGACCTCTGTGCTCATCTCATATAACTTGATCCAGTTTTAATTACCTCCAAGAAACAACTGAACTCCCATAATTCAGGCTCTCTCTCCTGGCAATCATTTGTACTTTAAAATTCTTACGGAACTGAACACTAGCTTGACCTTGAAACCATTTCAGTCTGCCAAGGACATGTTTATTAGGAATGTTACTAGAAGAAGATAAGTGATATAGAGGGTAACACATTGTATGGAATATAGCAAGCATTTAATCAATGTTGATTAATTAATTGATTGGTTATTGATTGAAAAGAGTGCTGGACCTCAAGGAAGACCTGGATTCAATTCTAGACTCATATACTCACTAGTTGTGTGACTTTAGATAAGTCACATAACTTCCATTTTCTTCAATTTCTTCAACTGTAAAATGGGGATAATAAAAGTATCTACCTTAGAGTGTTATCATGAGGATCAAATGAGGTAATAGTTTCAAAGTGATTAGTAGAGTGTGCGGCACATAGAAGGTACCACAAAAATATTCCTTTCTCTCAATCTCTCCCTTATTTTGGTCTGTTTTCATTTCTTTCTTTTGTATCTTTACCACCTAGCATGGAGCCTAATGCATAGTGGGATAATACTAAATGCTTGTTAATTAACTGATTGGTTGATTTATTACAAAAATTATGTTAGTTTGGTAAGAGAGGATGAGAAAGTTTACTCAAAACAAAATCACTATTTAACTAGAACAAAAGGACAATTTGTTTGAAAGCTTGAGTCTGCGATCTTGCCAACACAATCTTCAATCCCTGATTATGTGTTGCTTCATCCTATCTTAAATGTATTCCAGACTAATGGCTTCATTATGAATTGATGTCATGTACTTATCAACATATTAAAATGTATTTGTGCACACATACATAACGTTTACTCAAAAAGTGTTTTTACTTATTACTTCTAGTAAAGCTTAGTTGATTAAGTTGATATGTAAAATCTGAATTTAAGAAAAAGAGAATTGTATGACTAGCAGCATTTTAATTGGGTATCAAAGTGAGTTGTAACTTGGAATAGCCCATTAAAGAGATAAAATAACAGATAGGAAATATTAGCACCTAGAAAGAGACTCAGAGAGAAAATAATAGAATATATCAAACCAAGAAATTTGGGTTCTAATTTCATATCACTAACCATATAAACTTTGATGAATTACTCTCTGAACCTCAGTTTCTTTATTTGTAAATTAGGGGAAATAATAGAAACTACTTCACAGGATTTCTGTGAGGACCAAATGAGATGATATTTCTCAAGTATTTTTTTAAGTCTTAAAGTGCTACATGAATAACAGAATGATAGAATCTCCTAGTTTGCAGGGACTTTAATGATCTTTTCAAACCCACAACCAGGATTTACTCACTCTCCACAATCTGGACAACAAATGTTTCAGATGTATATCTGATCTTCAGTGAAGGTCTCTAATGAGGGAGATATCGTCATCTCCCTAAGCAGGGTTTTTCTCCTTTTGTAGAACTCAAAGTTTAGGAGATTGTTTGTTTGTTTGTTCTGTTTTGTTTTTCATGATAGTAAGTCTAAATCTGATGCTTTGCATCTACTTTTGAAGTGTTATTCTAGCTTCTTCCCTTCAGTTACATATAAAAGAAGTGTTGCTCTTCTTTTGTATGACAAGATGTCAAATAGTTTAAATACAGTTATGTCTCCACTTTCACCCCAATCATTTGATTCAAGGCTTTTACCATTTTGGCTGACGCTCTGGATACTTGTCAAGTTTTCAACCCTGCCTCTGAAATTTACTCCTTTTTTTTAAAACCATTACTTTCCATCTTGGAATCAACACAGCACCTTAGATTCAATACAACTTATTGGACCTCCCATCTCTAAGCCTGACTCTCAATCCACTGAGCCACATAACTGTCCCCATGAAACTTATTACTTGTGACTTTGGCCAAGTCATTGATTAATGGGTTTCAGTTCGCTCAGTTGCAAAGTTATGGTAGTAGACTAAGTAGTCCAACCGAGGCTATTTCCACGTATGAATAACGAATCCAACATTTGTTCTAAAATCTTATGATCCTATGAACTCTTCTTAAGTTGTGCCATTTAAAACTGGACACCAGGATCCCTAGTGTTCATGCAATGAACTTCTCTTGTTATTTCTTACAGAGGAAGGAGCTGGAGAGTGTAGTATCAAAGGCAGGTCTATGGCTTCAGGTCAAGTGTGTCATAGGAGCAACCCTACTTGTCTGAGAGGAGAAATTCAGGTAACACTGAGAGAATCATGAAGTGGGTAGAGAAATAACACCATTAGAGGAAAAGGCTTCTGCCTCTATTTTTGCCTCATGCTCATCCATTTGTTTCTTCCTCCTCAAGTGAAACATTATGATGATTAAATTTGAAGGATTTTTTTCAATAAAATAGCAGCATTTCCAGAACATGTGTGGGGTGTAGGTGGGAGACCACTTGAGAATTTATGACCTTAAAATGTCCATCAAAAATCATGATTTTTTTTAAAAAGTCACTGCTATACATAGATTTTAAAACTAACCTGATTTTAAACTCCTGAAGTAGTAATTCAAAGGAAAATTAAAACAAAAAATCTCAACAACTGCCTGGAATTTGGAGATTTGTTCATAGATTTCAATTCTTTTTTAACCAATATCTGTTCACTAAAATCTATCTTTGATGCCTAAATAGAGCATTTAGGGGAGGCTGAATTCTTAAAGCCTAAGCCAAAAGAGCACTGAATATGGCAGCCCTATCAAGCTGAAAAGTTTTTGGACATAGGTCCAGAAATGGAATATATTACTATTTCCTAAGGACAAGCCTAGCAACATTTGTAGATCTTTATCCTCAAGGTGATATAAGGTTCTTGATCTTTCAAATTTTTTAAGAATAGCTACTAAGTCATAGAGAGATTTCATTTATATTGGTGAAGGTAGAAGCCACATTTATGCAATCATAGTTCTTGGAAACATTGAAAATACAACTTGGGATGAACATAAATGGCAAAAGCATAAAAGATAAATACCTTTGTTAGAAAGAGTCACAAAAGTCTAATTGATAAGAGTTAGTATGATATGTTGAAAAGACCACCAGATTAGCAGACAGGAAATGTGGATCCTTCTTTTTTGTGATTCTTCCAGTTTATATAACTAGATGACCTTAGACAAAGAATATGTACTTTGTGATTCTCATCTATAAAAACAAAGCCAATCCAAAACAAAGAAACAAATGGAGAAACAAGCAATCCAACAAACAAACAAAATTAACTACCACACACAGCAACAATGTTGAGATTAAGTTACTTTTATGGTCCCTTCTGAAGACACAAACGTTTCAGGATACTGAAAAAAAAGCCCTGTGCATACCCTTTGACCCACCAACACCACTATTAGGTGTGTATTCCAAAGAGATCAAAGAGGAAAAGGACAAAAATATTTACAATGCTCTTTTTTATGGTGGCAAAAATTGGGAACTAAAGGGATCATCATCAGTGGAGGAATGACTGAACAAGTTGTGGTATATGATTGTAATGGAATACTATTATGTCATAAGAAATGATGAAAAAGATAATTATCTCCCCCCAAAATACCTGGAAAAACTTAAATGAAGTGATGCAAAGTTAAATGAGGAGAGCCAGGAGAACATCATACATAGTAACAGCAATGATGTACAATAACCAATTGTAGAAAATTTGACTATTATCAGCAAATCAAGGTATCCAGGATAACTCTAAGGACTCAGGAGGAAAAAAAATCATCTATTGCCAAAGAAGGAATTGAAGTTCTATAGTTGGATTATAGCATACTATTCTTTAAGTTATTTCCTCCTTGAATTTTTCCATAGTAGAAGCAATATATGTCTTCTTTCACAACATGATGAACATGGAAATGTGTGTTACATGATAATACATAGCACCTATATCATACAACCTGCCATCTTGAGGAGGGAGGGAAAGAACAGGGGTTGCAAATTGTCAGAAAACAGCTATTAAATTGTTTTATCATGTTAAAAAAACAAGGAACTTATCTGCGTTTATTTGGCAAACTTACTGAATCTCAAGTTCTTTATTTGTTGGACCAAATGATTTCCAGTATAAGATTCAAGATATAGATCTTGAGGAAGGAGATCTCAGAACCATTCTGTTGATCTATTTTACTTTAGAGATGAAGACAATGAGGTCAAAGGAAAGGAAGGGATTTATACAAGTCAAAGTAAGTCATAAAATGCAGAAATTTGCACCCACATCCTCTAATTGCATTCAATATCGATTCCATTGTTTCATACTAGATTTCTTTGCTGATTTCCAAGTCAAGGACTATTGCTATTATTTAGTAGAGGGCATGTCATTTGGTCTTTGACTTGTGCTCTATTTCAAATTCTCTTTTGAAAGAAACAAAAGACTCTAAATGATAACTACCGTTTATGTTAGAGAATACTTAGCAAATTCATGAACAGATCTATGTTAAGGAAATCTCCTCATTTGGGGCTTCCCAATTCACCATTAAAGATATTGACTATTTAGAATGATGCTCCAGGTAGATAGAATTTATGGTAGTCAGTACCTTTATAAAAACTTTGTAAGATAAAAAATAGGATTATAACTTTAGAGGTTGAAGGGACTGAAGGAATGATTTAAGACTCAAAATGGGTCCCTGGGTGAGAAAACTAACCAAGTCTAGAACCCAAGTATGGTGACAGAGTTCAAAACTCATCCCAGGTGTTCTAATTTTGATCAAAAACATAACAACCCATATCTATTTCAAGAAACGTTAGGGTCAGACTCCCTGGAAAGTCCATAGAATTGTGTCAGAACCTACTGGTGATCTTAGCTCCTCTGCCTCATACAACAGCATGTTTCAGTGCCAGGTCTCTGCCTGAAGAATCACAGTCTTAGAACTGAAATAGCTTTTGAAGGTTAATATAACCTTTAATTTTTCAGCCTCTTCAATAATTGCTTTGACTCAGTCTTATCCATTCTTGGCCAGCTAAGGCTTGTTTTGAGCCATCTTTAGTGTGTGGGCATGTGTGTGTATGTTTATTGTCTGAGCATGCTTATGCTAAATTATTTAATAGTGACGGACCAATAACTTTTTAAAATCTTTGTCTGAGATTTCTCTGGCAACAAGAATAATCATATTAAATGATTTCTCTCTTTTCTCTTCTTCTCTTTATTCTCTCTTCCTCTTTTTTGTCTCCATTGCTTTCTTTCTGTCTGTCTCTCTCTGTGTCTCTCATTCTCTGTGTCTCTCTCTCCGTGTGTCTCTCTCTCCGTGTGTCTCTCTCTCCGTGTGTCTCTCTCTCCGTGTGTCTCTCTCTCCGTGTGTCTCTCTCTCCGTGTGTCTCTCTCTCCGTGTGTCTCTCTCTCCGTGTGTCTCTCTCTCCGTGTGTCTCTCTCTCCGTGTGTCTCTCTCTCTCTGTGTCTCTCTCTCTCTCTGTGTCTCTCTCTCTCTCTGTCTCTCTCTCTCTCTGTCTCTCTCTCTCTCTGTCTCTCTCTCTCTCTCTGTGTCTCTCTCTCTCTGTGTGTGTCTCTCTCTCTCTGTGTGTCTCTCTCTCTCTCTGTGTGTCTCTCTCTNTCTCTGTGTGTCTCTCTCTCTGTGTGTCTCTCTCTCTGTGTGTCTCTCTCTCTGTGTCTCTGTCTCTCTGTCTCTGTCTCTGTCTCTCTCTCTCTCTCTCTCTGTCTCTCTCTCTCTCTCTCTGTCTCTCTCTCTCTCTCTCTCCCTCTCCCTGAAGAAAAGCAATGGGGAGTGTGTAGCCCTAAAATGGCTTGCATTCCTGGGGGACATTGCAATGTAAACACCCCAATGCACTCTTTCTGTATCTTTTCCTCCGTGCTTAGCCATAGGGGAATGGATTTCCTGAACATCTGTCACTCTATTATCCTTACTCCATATTCCACACATTGGTCCAGGTTAATCAACTGGGTTAAAAAAAATCCATGGCAGGAATTCAGCTGTAGCCCTTTGGGCTGTCCATCTGGCTACAAGTAAGAGTTATCATGGAAATACATAGGGAGCAGCAAGGATTTAGTGCAGGAACTCAGTCCTCATATTCAAAGGAATTGAACTTTATTTGAGCCTAGAAAAGTTGGTGAAACCCACAATGATCTCACCTCCCACTCTCCACTTCTTTTGTAAATTTTAAAAGAAATTTCTCTTCACCAATACTGGAGCCCTGAAGATTGGAGATAGGGAGAAATACGATTTTGGTCTTGTCCTTCAAATATAACACATCTACAATGAGAATTTTCAAATACCCAGGAAGCTGCTGGCAATATTTTCAGTGAGCATGGGTGTCATCTGACCAGCCAGGTCCTATCCACTTTTTAAAGTCAAAAGCTGTCATCTCTGAGGGTACTCAGGCTCCATTCTGAAAGAGTGCCTCTCTCTCCAGTTCTCTCCTTTAAGTGCACCCTGCCCACCATCAACTCATGCCAAGAAGCAATTGCCATTTGAACTCTGAGTAATCCTCTCCAATTAAATTTAAGTTGGTTTAATTTTAAGGCTCCCTGTTAATATCTAACTGCACATTAGCTTTTTCAAAGGGGGTAGGGTACACTGATGAAGAAAAGAAGACAACTGTTCAGCTGCCTCCTTCTAAGATTCATAGAAATGCACCTAATTACTGAGGAGGCAATTTGAATTAAAATGAGAAGAGGGAAGCCATGAAGACACCAGGGAGGAGGAATCAGAGTAGGGGTGAGTGGCACAGGGTAAGAAGAGCTTCTAATCTAAGTTAGTTAGGCAAGGTATCATGAAATTAAGAGCTCAAGGGCACAGGTTTCAGGAGATAGAATCATTCACAATCAGAAAGCACCAAGAGAAGTCAGAAGTTCTGGCATGAAACATTTAAATCTCAAAAATATTTTCTCTCTTTTCCTCAAACTCACAAGATGTAGAGATGAAACTGCCCAAAGTACTGAAAATAGACCCTTTCCCACCAGGAAAAGAGGAGAAAGAGGGAAAGGCATGACACTGATTATTTTGTCCTCTTTCTCTAATTCCCTTATATTTAAGTACCTCTTAATTGTCTTTCATTTATCCTAAAAACTGGACCTTTATATAGGTATTGGGACATCATCTTTGAAGCAACTCCTTCTACCAATATAGATCTACACTTTCTTTGCATTTTATTGCCTTGGAAGGTGAAATGGAGAGAGTGATAGATTTGGAATCAGGAAGTACTGAGTTTAAATCTCTTTTCTGATACTTAAAAACTTCTATGTCCCTGGTCAAGATGTTTAACCTTCTTAGCATCGAGTTTCCTTCTCTGAAAAACTAGGCTAAAATAGCATCCACATTGGAGAGTTAAGGGTGATATAAATGGTGTCTATCATCATGGTTTTTGTCTTCTTCATCAATATCTTTTTCAGTTTGTCTCTCTGTGTCTCTCAGATTTAGATTAGATACAAAACACATTATGCATGTTCCTACTCTATCTGAAAATGTGGTTGGACTGCTTTGGTGGAAAGCCCAGCAAAAAAAGGAGAAAGAAAAGGCAACAGCCATGTGAGTAGACCAGGGCTCACCTCTTTTTGAGTTAGTAACTCCCAAGGAACTTGTCACTTCCACCATGGTTAAATATAGCCTGCATATGGCTCTAAACAGCTGTGATTTTACATTTCTGCATAAATTACTCTGTACTGTGGAGGCAGGGCCTGAAGCAGCCTCCAAATCGCCATGGTTACCAAGTCTTCCCAAAAGTCTCTGTTCACCTACCCTCTTACTGAAAGAAGGGGTGGGGGGGGGAGAGAGAGAGAGAGAGAGAGAGAG
>NC_058135.1:265484364-265501198 GCF_016433145.1 Gracilinanus agilis
AGAGAGAGAGAGAGAGAGAGAGAGAGAGAGAGAGAGAGAGAGAGAGAGAGAGAGAGAGAAAGGGAAGGAAGAAAGGAAGGAAGGGAGGGAAAAAGGGAGGAAGAGAGGGGAAGGAAGTCAAAAGGAAGGGAGATTATTATTTTCTAAACTTATATGGTAAAATTAGAAACAGTAAATGGAAACAGAGTGTATGGGTTCACATAATATCTCTGATGCTTTCTAAATAAAGATTTTAATCAAGTCCCTGAACCTCATTTTTCTCCTTTGTAAAATAAGGGCAATAGGCTAGATGGTCCCTGAGTTTTAGATCTATGGTACTATGATTAAATTGGGCAGGTGGGGTGATTAATTAGGAATCTGGGGATAAGAATTAGGACATTTCCCTAAATAAGGAGGCAATGCAATGCAACGAAAAACCTACAGGTTCTGAAGTTTGAAGGCCTACATTTAAATATTGGCTCTGACACTTACTACTTTTATCATCTTGGATAAAACCCTTTGAAAGTTTTAGTTCTTAGCTTTCTTAACAATAAAAGAAAGGAGCTGGTTTAAAGGGGCTTTGAGGCTTCTGTCTCTTAAAATTAACTGTTCTATGACCATATAGTATGTTAAGCCTTTGGATGAGAGTCAATTATGCAGCATGAATGATCCAAGTTTATAATCTTAGGGAGCATTGAAGCTCAACAGAAAGAGTTCTGAGTTTGAATTCTTCCTCTGACAATCGATTAGCAATGCAATCATACACTTGTCACTTAATCTTTCTTAGCTTTGGTTTCCTCATGTCTAAAATGATGATTATTATAATACTCAACTCACAAGGCTGTTGCAAGGATCAAATAGTTTGGAAATCCTAATGACTAATAAAAATGACAAATATTGCGATTCCCATTCAACTGATCTAATCCAACCAATTAATTTTACACATGAGGAAACTGAGGTCCACGGAGAAGAGAAATGAGTTACTTTAGATTATACATTATGTAATATGCAGAGTCATTATTTGAACCCAGAGAGTTTCAGATTTTTAAGAAGAAACAAGATCAGCATATTTCCCCTTTAAAATTTTTGGTGTAGATTATCTTCAGCCTGAAATCCTTTATATATACAATTGACCTGGAAGAGAGATAAGTGATTTAGAATTTCCCTTAGTTTTTCTGCCTCACTTCTTCTGGCCTCAATCAGTTGCATCTCTGATTGTAAAATAGGCAAGTTGGGGTCGAGTAAGCAGAGGGCAGACCAGCTGCTGTGCGGGAGTATGAATAATTCCTAGAAATAATTATACAGGATCCATGTCCTCCTAATTATTCTCAGTATGGAATCTCGTTCTCTCCTTAGTCTTGCTGTCGAAAACCAGCTGGGCTGCCTTCATTCCAGCAGAGAGGAGCAAGGTGAAACCAGTCACCCCACTGGGTATCTCACTTTGTCATCCAGGGCCTCCCAACACCAAAAGGAACTCCTAAGTGAGATTCTCTGGGATGAATCACCTTTGTCCCTTGTGTACTGCAACTTTTAAAAGTTAAGGGTTTTAAGAGAGAGTTTAGAGTGACCTGCTTTAAAAAGTTCCCATTTAAAATAAACTGGCTACAAACAAGTCTTTTTCCCCCTCCCTCAAATGTTATTCTGATGAAGGGACTGGGTTATCTGCATTGCCAATAATGATATATTCAACAAGTCTTTAATAACAACTTACTGCATGCCCAGCAATTATTAGGCTTTGAAGAAATAAAGGAAAAGTGGATGTGTACATAGATTGATGAGTGCAAATGATCATTTTCTTATGAGTTTATGTTCTTTCAAGTTAGGAAAGCTTATCATAAGATTTATTATGCGCAAAACTCTAAAACCAGAGATACAAGCACAAATAAAAGAGAGCTCCTGTCCTCAAGAAGTTCACATTCTAATGGGGGTTACCATCTGTATGGAAAGTTTCAGATGCAAGTTAGTTGGAAAAGTCCCCTTGTTCTTATGATACAATGGGAAATTAGAAGGTAAGTCCTTCTCTTTAATTACATTCTCAGGGATAAAATTACTTAATTGCGAATGATGAACCATTGGATGGTGCCAAAGACTTGGGTCACAAAAATATTTTTTTCTGTGCCTTCAACAGATATGTCGGTAGCACTTGTGGCAGGAGATACCAGGCTGCATCTCTACAGAAAAAATAAAGACTGCAGAGACTGGGCTATAAGTGCTCCTATTCCTAAGGTTTTGGGGTTCAGAGTCTGAGGTTATGTCAATAGGGGTCAAAAGGAAAATGGTGGTCAAGCCATTGAATGGGGGCAGCACATACTTTAATTGTTTTGTTGCTGTGGCTAAGCTGGCTGGCCTGCAATATTTGTGGCATTTTGGATGATGAACCCCTTCTCCATATGAACTTCTTTCCCACATAATGGGGATGAAACCTGGGTTAGAAGGAGATCCAGTGGTCTGGTAGGTAGAGGGATTTCTGGGGTTCCCAGGCCTGGTTATACTGGGAAATGAAGGAGATTCTGAGATTATTTTACCCAATTGAATTTAATGAGCATTAATTAAGCACTGTTTATGTGTATGTTGTAGTGCTGTATACTCCAGTGCTGGGCTTGAAGACAAGAAAGTCAGTACTTGAGTATTTCCTGTGACACATAATTAAACTTTCAGCATTCTAGGCAACTATTTAAAAATCTTAGTTTTTAAAGTCATTTGGAATGAGGATGGCAGGGAATTTTGACCACAGGGATTCATAGAGATAAACTGGACCTAGGAGAGATCCAGATGGAGTCATAGGAAAGGAACCCATGGTTAGTTAAGGAAAGGATAAAAAAGGCAATGGACATCCATGCCTGAATATATCAATGGGAAAGTTGTTCTATAGCTGAGGAAATGAGGCTGGTGGGCAAAAGAAAAGATATAAGTAGTATGAATACTCTTTAAAGTCAGGGCTTCTCTTCCCCTATTTTTGTAACCTTTCTAGCCATAGGAAAAGGAGTAGGAATTGGACCAATGACTTTCTAGGTAGAGGACATTTCCTATACCTTCTCTTCAAGTTTGCCATCTAGAATTTCTGAGAGCAGTGAGAGCTTTAGTCCTGAATCTGTATATGGCAGAGACAGAACATCAATCAGCATTGTCTTGTCTTGAAGGGCAGCACTCTCTCCACTAAGGGATGTATCTCTCACCTATAACATAGTCAGTACTTAACAAATATTTAGTGAGTTGAATGGAACTGGGTGAAATAGGCATTAGTGACATTAGGTAGATTCCACTAGCTTTTCAGGATAAAGCTATGTAATCTCCCCCCACCTCCATAGATAGGTGCTTATCCAGATGAACACCTTTAAATGATGGAGCAGATGGCTTTAATTCACAATGACTTAAAGGTATGGGTGTCAGACGATGGCTAGAGAACTAATAAATCTACAATGGTTAAGCAGGACATATTTTATAAGCAATTGCTGCTCTCCTGGCAAGAGGTTTTCCCTGCTGATAGTCTGTAGATCATTTTTCCAAGAGGAATGTAGGGTTTGATACATTTGCTTCATTTTGTCCATCTCTTCCTTTTTGGCATCTCTTAGAAAGTACTATGCTTTATAACCCAGCAAACCCAGCCCATCTTGGGTTTTGCTCTTATAATGTCATATAAAAGAATCTGGTGAGGACTATGAGAGGAAGTTGAAAGGGGTTGCCTTCAAAAAAGTATATTTCCTGCTTCCTACTTTGCATTTTAAATCTCTAAATATTTAACATATGGTTCTATGCACAGGCAAAATATGGCAATTAGAGATATTGAACAACAAGGGAACACATGTACCCGGAAAATAAGAGTCGTGTAGACATCCTACTTTAAAAAGGAATGCTAATTCTAGGACTAAGAAAGGAAGGAAGGGATAGAGAAAGAAAAGAAGAAAGACATAGGGAAGGTAAAAAGGAAGGAACAAAAAGAAGGAAAGAGAAAAGAACAGGGAGAAAGTATGGAAAAAATGAGGAAGGAAGGAGGGAGGGAAAGCAAGAAGAAATGAAAAAGAAAGAAAGAAAAATTAAGGAAGAAAAGAGAAACAAGTTGGGGAGGGAATAGGAAGAGAAAAGGATGATTCCTCTTTTTCAGGAAAAGAAAAGTGGCCTAGCTCATATAATTGATGGTGATATTCCATGAAAGTGTTATCAGAAATGTAAAGAAAAGAAGAAAAAAGAGAAAGAAGGGTTTCTTTCAAGGTATTATTTGTAATAGCAAACAAACATAGAAACAAACTACATGTCCATGTAAATAGTAAGGGAATGGTTAAATGAATCCTGGTTATATTTATGTAATGTAATGATATGTTGTAATTAAGGACAATAATTCTGAGGAGTATAAAGAAATCTGGGAAGAACTATATAATATAATGGAAAGTGAATAATAGCTAACAGCACCAGTTAAGTAACTACTTTCTGAATAAAAAATAAATAAATAAATAAAGATAATTGGGAATGGGTGCTCCAACAATGTACCCTGATAGGTACATAAATGAAATAACTGAAAAATGGTTGTGGTATTTTAAATGATAAAACTAATTAATTTCAAAATAAAGAGTTGGACATGTAGGTGATTCAGAGGATAGAGAGTCAGACCTGGAGATGGGAGATCCTGGGTTCAAATGTGACCTCAGATATTTCCAAGTTGTATAACTCTGGGCAAGTCACTTAACCCCAATTGCCTAGCCTTTAAGACTCTTCTGTCTTGGAATAGATACTTAAATTCTATTCTAAGACAGAAAAAGAGGATTTAAAAAAAACAATAAAGTTACAAAATAAATTAAATCTACTTTGACAAGAGAAGAATGTAAGCTTCTTAAGGCCAGATTGTCATCTCGTTCTTACATCTCTTATCCCAGGGACAAGATGTATATAGCTTGATTAAGGTTCATTGGATGAGGTGAATGCTTAATATACTAAAATTATAATAAAAATTAAGATAATGAAACCTCTCACATTTTGACTATGAGAAAGAAATAAATTTACTAGAAGACTGCCTTCTCAAGAATGAAGTCATTGTTTTTGAATCTCTGCATTGCTCCCACCCTACTCAATAACAAAAAAGCCCATCTCACATAGATAATCCCAGAAAGGCAATATGGTTGCAAAAATTGTAATATCTCCATTTTGGAGAGAGAAATAAAATGATGAGAAGACCAAATTTGAATGAGAAGATACATGGTGGGTAGAACTCAACTGCAGCACATCATTTATGATGACTTGAACTAAAATGATGTAAGTGACATTATCAAGAACATGCATGATTGTAAAAAGAAGCTAAGAAAAGAACTTGTAACAAGAATATAAGTCAGCAGATGGACAAACCAAGTGCTGGATTAGTATAAAAAGAACAAGAGCTTTGGGTGTGTTCTTTCATGAGGATTTATAGAAAATTATGGATAAGAATTGAGAAGTATGGAAAAGCTTATTTTCTTCACTGTCACTCATGTCAGTAAAAACACATCCATTAAAACGTCAACTTAAAGAAGCTCTCCTGACACTTAGTAGGTCATTACAAAACAAAGTGCATGGTTACAAATGCTTATTCACATGCCAAAATGCTATTATCTACTTGGTAAAACCATGTCTTGTTATGTGGTTTCCCTATGAGATTATCTACCTATTACACTTCATATATCTTATTTTTACTAAAATATCTTCATGTTGTTTTTTTTCATTATAATATAAGCTTTTTGAGAGCAGACTGTATTTATAACTTTATTTATGTTTCTAGCACTTAATGCAGAACTTTGCAAAGAGTAAATAAGAAATATTGGTTTAAAAGATTAATGTATCCCCATCATCACCAATTTATTTTTATTTTAAAATAGAAATATTTTAAAAATTGTTAACATCAGTATGTTTTTATTTTTTGCATAAGATAGTATGTGGTAACTTCATTTACTAATTTTTAATGATTATGATGGTGCCACTAATGATAGTGATAATTTCAGCCCACAATTTCATTGGCATAGGGAAATTGACTTCCCTGTAGACCAGAAGCTTGTTTAGAGCTCATAGAAATCTTAGTATAATGCCTGAAAATAGATGAAATTAAATGAATGTTTGTTGACTTGACTTGACTTGACATTATGTTAAAGTTTCCTGGGCCACTTAAAGATTTTAGTGACTTGCCCATGACCATACAGACAATGTATCTCAAAGGCAGAATTTGACCCTATGTAATCCACTATCACACCAGATCTCTTTCTTCCTTACATTTTTTATATTTCCAATTATTCAAGACCAACAATCAAATGTAGCCCCATTCAGGCACTGAACTATGAATCAGAGAACTGAGATTCAAATCCTACTCTGTATTATACTACTGTAAGAATTTGGGAAAGCCATTTGCCATGGGATTTATATAAAATTTTCTCATTTACAAAATGAGAAGGCAGGGAGAGAGTTCAAATAGCCCAGTGATTCCCAAAGTGGGCGCTACCACCCCCTAGTGGGTGCTGCAGCAATCCAGGGAGTGGTGATGGCCACAGGTGCATTTATCTTTCCTATGAATTGCTATTAAAATTTAAAAAATTAATTTCCAGAGGGCTAAGTAATATTTTTCCAGAAAGGAGTGGTAGGCCAAAAAAGTTTGGGAACCACTTAAATAGTCTATGAAATCCCTTTGACTACTATGAACTTTTGGATTCCAGTACTTTCATAAAATCCAATGAGTGATAACCTTGGGAAGCTCTCATTTACATCCCCTTCTTTAATTTGTTTTCTGTTATGATTCTAAGCTTGAAATCATTCAAGGGGTCTGCCCAGGTTTAGACATCTCTAAGCAACAAAATTCCTGATATCTCTCAGCAAACTGGATCCATTGAAATACAACTAGAAGAATCAGAAATCCAACACTTTCATCTAAACTAAAATACTTCAATTTCAAGAAAATAAGAATATATATTTTAAGTTGAAAGGCTTGATTCATTAGCGATTCTATTGTGAAATAAGATAACTTGAAAATAGACTTTTATCTCCTTACTGCCTTTATCTAAAGCAATAAAATCTCATTGTCCCTGTGGAATTTTGCGAGAATCACTGTATTAAAGCCAAAAATCTATACTATTTGGAATCAAAGCCATTTTGGAAGTTCACTGGGGATAAGGAATACAGTGGAAAGATGAATATAGCTTGGTAGGAAAGTTCCATGTGGGACATTGAAAAAGGACATTGGACTTGGAGTAATAGGGTTATAGATTCAAATCCTCGTTCTAGAGTTAAAATATGATAATTGTTTTATTAAAGACAAATCTCTCTGCCTTTCTTAGATTCCATTTGCTGTTCTGTAAAATGTTCTTAATAATTCCTCCAGCATTTCTATGAATTGTTGTTTTGGTTGTTGTTTTTTTTTCAAGATCAATGAATTGTTGCATATAAAGTTACATTTCCAATCCTCAAGTGCTTTGGAAATCTCAGTTATGAGTCTTTCATTGTAAGCATTCTATCTTACCTCAAATTATTTAATTATTTTCTTATTTTGCCTTCCTTCTTCATTCCTTCTTCCTTTCCTTCCTTCCTTCCCTTTCCCCCTTTCTTTTCTTTTGCATTGTGGTCACCTAAAAGATACACTGAACCTGGAGTGAGGAAGAACTGGATTCAAATCTGACTTCAGACACTTCCTAACTATGGGGCCTCAGAGAAGTCACTTAAACATTCTTTACCTCAATTTCCTAATTTATAAAGAAGGATACCAATAGTACTTAATGTTCTCAAAGTTGTGAGTATCTAATAAAAAACTATTTGTTAAAAGATTTGAAAGTTTAAAATAAAAGTATTATGTGATTGTTGTTGGAGTAAGAAAGATCTAGACTTCATTCCTACCTGAGACCCTTCAGTTGCAATCTTGAGACAGATATTTTTTTCCTATCTGAGCCTCAGTTTCCTCCTCTGTAAAATGAAATAATATTTCAAGGGATAATTTATGTAAAGTATTTTACTAAAATTAAAGCGTCATATAAACTTTAGCAAATATTACTATTATTATTAAATGAGATAATGCCTACATTGAGCTATGTAAAGCTGAAATTGCTATACAAGTAACAAATATCTGTTAGTATTATGGGGATAACCATTTGTTTCCCAAACAGTCTGGACTATGAAAGGTACATTTCCATTAAATGTTGACACACATGGTTATTTTGAAAATGGTTGATTGAATTCAGTCAAACAACAAGTTCCAACCACCTGTTTTCCAAATAACCAGCTGTCCAACTGAATTAAACTTTAAAAAATGCAGAGACAAGACCGGATTGGGACCCATCGTGGACTAGGAGTCAAAAAGTATCATGGTATACATTCACTGACCTCCAGATTTATACAGAAAGAGCAACTCTACAGCTAAGTCTCTTCATTGCTTTGACTATATGCTGAGTATAACAGTTCCCATAAGCATTCTGTGTTACCATTAACAGTGTTTATCAACTTCACATTTTTTCTCTACAAATAGAGAAATATGTGAGCATGGCCCTTTGCCATCCTGAGCTATGATTAATCAGAAAGAATATTAAATCTGAAGGATAGCCTGAAAGATGGGATGGAGAGATCTCCTCACAATTTGTCCTGAAATGTTAGGATGATGGGAGAAAAAGATTTAGAGTTTGAATGGACCTCAGAGTCCATTTAGCCCAGCACTCTCATTTTACAGATGAATAAACTGAGTTACAGAGGAGATAAATAATTTCCTAATAGTCACACCCACAGACACACAGACACACAGACACACAGACACACACACACACACACACACACACACACACACACACACACAGAGTAAACCACAAAAGAGAGATAGAATTTGAACCAAAGTCCTGTGATTTCAAAGCCCATGTTTTTTCCACTGTATTTGGCATTCACAGTGTTAGACTAGTTCCCTGCCAAGGATGAAATACCAGGTATGATGAGATTGGTTAATTGGAAGGACTATATTACCCACGCTCTTCCAATTAACACTAAGTGATGCTGGGAACATCTTTAATTGTTCTCACCATAGACAGGGTAATTTTAGTCATTTGGAACCTTTTCACAGGGAAAAAAATAGCACGCTTATGCTGGTACTCTACAAATAAGCAAAGATAGGCCATCATGCCATGGCAATGCTCTATGGTATTAAGACCCAGGCTCTCCTACCTGAAGAGGAAATGAGTAAAAATATTTTACCTTCCTTCCTTCTTTCCTTCTCTTCCCTTCCTCCTTCTTTCCTCCCTCCCTTCCTTCCTCATTTTTTTCCACCTCAACTTTTCTCTATCTTCTCTTGAAGTTTTATTATTTTAATTAATCCAGTGGCCTTTCTTCTTCTTTCTCTATTTATGGGGGAATTGTTTCTGAACTATATAATGAGCTCAATCAGCTAGAGACTTAGATGATTTTCTTATAGATTTCAAAAATCCCCACCACATGTGCATATCAACTCAATAGCTTCCCCTGAAAATTACCAGTGCATAGTCAGAAGCTAACCATGTAGGAGAGTAAAGATCTCTATTTTTTCCCCTGCCATACCAAGCTTTCTAGGAGTTTTCTGATTTGGTTTTGTCTAAGGAAAGACAACTCTTCTGAATGTGATGAATTAATGTATTTCAATACTGCAACAAGAAGAATTTCAGCAAATCCATATCTAGTATTTTCTATGTTTGTGGCAATGTGTATATTTTGTAAAAAGAAGAGGAGAAGGAGTTTCATTTTGATTTCAGCTCCTGTGGAAAAAAAGGATGTCCAAATCAGGTTTCTAAGATGCAAAGGGATTTGAAACAACCTTGTTATTTTGGAGTTGTAGTGACCAAAAATTTTAGTGAATGGAGAAATGGTGAAAGAACCACTCCAAGAATTGTAGTATCTGCACTTTCTAAAATTCCCATTTAGGTTAAAGTTTCTGATATCAAACTTTAGTTATGTTTCTTGGTCTTGGTTTGCTTTAAAGCAGGAGTTCTTAGCTCTTGCTTTTCTCTGTGTGTGCATGTATGTGCGGTGGACATTTTTGTCATTCTGGACAAATCCATGTTCTTAGAACAATGTTTTAAAATCTAAAAAATTAATAAAACAAAATTCAAAAGATTACCAAAAATCATTATATATGGAAATAAACTTCTCAAAATCGTTTTTTTTTCTTTTTTTTAAGATCATGGACTACAGATCAAGAATTTGTGCTCTAAGAGTTTCCTTAGAGGCAATTTAACACTAGTAAGCCAAATTGGGAAACTGATGGAATCATCTTCCCTGAAAGAATTTGTTGAATAGAGAGCATATGTCTCAAACTTGAAGGGAACTCTGAAGCCATCTAATTATATATAGTTTGGGAAAACATTGAAATAGTGAATGGAGGTTCAGTTTTAGAGTCCAAGTGACTTGGACACAAATCTTATATCTGTCATATATTGACTGTGGGATAATAGGCAATTGTGAATTTTGCTCATTGATAAAATTGTAGCTCTAGCAATGGCCATTCTAGAACAACAACAACAAAAAAAAAACCAAAAGACAAAAATTCTCTAAATATATCTTTAAAAAGGAATAAACCTCTCCATTAGTCCAAGATATCTTCTACTGTAAACAGTTGAAGGAATTCATCTTGTATAGATAATCTTGGGAAAAGGAATTTGGGAAAAGAATTATGGAAATAGCCTGAGAGACTCCAAAGATATGTGTTATATAAATCTTATCACAGTCATCTTTTAAAGCTAAGACATGGATTACAACATTATGGGTTAGATTCATAAAAGACCCAATAATTTGAGGCTAGCCATGTCTGTTTTGATTCAAGAAAAAGAAGGGAAAAAATCCTCACCCCAAAGAGTAATAATAATAATAATACATTTGAAACAAAAATTCTTTTTTGGTAAATATGTGGGATGCAGTCATGGAGAAGTCATAGCCTGAGTGACTCAGGAAGGCAAGCCACTGGAAATTCTGCTGGAAAGAATGTGGCATGTGGGTGAGGCAATGTAGCAGCAATGTGCTCCGTTGTTCTCTGAGCTTCACTTATTCTGGGAGATGCTCACCCCTGTTTCCAGGGAGATCACAACTCAGAAACCTGCACCAATGCTAAATTAAAAAAAAAAAAAAAAAACCTCAGCAGCCCCAAGGAAGTATTTCAGCAGTTTCCATCTACCTTATGGGATGCTATACTGTGCCGTGAAAGGCAATGAACCCACAGGAAAATATTGAGGACTTGCCAAAATCTGTGTAAATGAGTCTGCCACATTTATCCAGTTATGCTACCACATATTATCCTATCACATTTAGTATTCATGAAATACTGTATCACACATTTATAACAGCAACAGGGCATGTTGTCAATAGTATTAGTGTGTCTAACATATGCAAGCAGGATTCACAACATCCCTTCCCTTGAATACATTTTCTCGCTACCAACAAGTTTACAGGTTTCTTAAATATAATGTATACAGCCTTGGGATAATTTATTATATGGGATCTTGTCTCTATTATGGTCTTTGAAGTGAACAGCCCCTTCATTCTTATCCTCTCCTCATCCAAAGTACATCAAATGTGTTAGACCAACACAGCAAATGAAGAGCAGCTGTGGCAAGGGAGACCTATGATTGGACTATATAGCTATAATTTAGCCTCATTTAGTGGACCATTATTGAATAATTGAATAATAATACATAATAAACCATTAATGCTTTATAATTATAGGGAGGCATACCCGTATTAGCACAGCCTTTTCCCAAAGGGTTCAAAGCACTTTACAAACATCAATTCATTATCTGGCATAAGCATCCGGAAAAGATAGGTAGGTACATGGTAATTATGATTAACTTACATTCTATAAAGGGCAGAAAATGAAGTCAAGAATATTAGATAAGTTTTCTGCTATCGCAAACCACATCAAAAACAAAAAGGAATAAAACCAGGGTTTTCTGCTGAAAGGACAGTCTCTGACATTGGTAGTCTTAGGATCTTTCCTTTCTGTGACATCTCATTTCAAATTGCTTATGGCCTCATCTCTTTTTCTTTCTTGCTATGTCGTATGCCATTCTTCAAATTCAAAGAAAAGGAACCTGGGCTTTCCATCCCAGTTCTGACTGTCTTGTAGAAAGTAACACCATCCTTCCCTTTTTTCATTACCAGTGAAGGGACATAGAGATGGAGAAGAAAGAACATATGTGTGTATGTGTGTGTGTATGAATGTGGATGTGTGCATAGGTGTGTATAGAGAAACAGATGTATAGCTATCCACATAGCTGTACATATCTATAAATCTATCAATATCAATATATTCTTCCTATCTAATAATTGACTATATGTCTGTCTTCTTTTTCAACTTAACTATCCCCCAGAGAATCAGGTATGTAAGGCATAGATTTAATGCTTACTAATATTCAGACATATATAACTAAAATTGGGAATGAAATTGGCCTAAATGAAAAGACTTTTGTTTTAGTTAAAAAAAGTAACTTCATTAGTACAAGACAAAGGAGTTACGACTATGTAGTATTTCATGTGCAAATGACTTGAGAATATTAGAAGAATGCATTATTACCTCATTTTGAGTTAAAAGGGCAATATTAAAGCAATGGAAAATAATATATTCAGACTACACTACAAAAGGCTTTGTGTTCAAGGTTAAGGAAACTGGGATATTATACTTAGATCCAGCAACATGTAGAATACAGCATTCGTTTCTGGGTGAGATATTTTATGAATATCATTGTTAAACATAAGAGTAACCAAAAGAGGGAAAGTAGATTAATGAAGATTTTTAAAATTATACCATATGAGAAAGTTTTAAAAGAACTGGTGATGAAGATGGACGAGTATCTAGGGCAGCAGTAGGCCATTTCACCATGAAAATCTTCTCTGACCAAGAATAAAATACCACCACAAAACTAATACAGGAGTGAAAGAACCAACAAGGAGACAGAAGGAAACAACCTTCAAAAAAGAAAAACCACAAAGGTAGGCAGAGACCATCTGAGGAACTGAGGTGAGAGGGGAGCAGAGTTAGAAGGAGGCATAGCAGTAAGTGAAGAGCAAGCCAAGAGCAAATCACACCACCACTGCCCCACACATCTGCTCTCACAGGTTCTGAACTTAAGTCTAATCTAAGTCAGACCCTGAGATCCTGCTGGGCAATTACTGGTCCAAGCCAACTAACACCCTTTGAAATTTCAAACCTGTGGAGAAGTCCAGAGTCCCAGATTAGGGCAATCTGGGCTGAAGGGGGCTGATCTGCATGGACCCAGAGCGAAGCCAGGAATCCCAGTGTGGGCTTGGGGTGAAGACATAATCCACCATTTGGGGCAAGAACACAGTTCTCAGGGAGAGCCAGCCTGGGATCTTTATGCCCAAAACTAAGGGTGGAGCTTCAGGACAGGGAAATGAAAGGTGTGCCTGATTGAATCAAGAACACCTGAGACTAAAAACTGAGCCTAAGCCTGGGCTAGAATCTGATCAGCACCTGACTGGATCAAGTTCAGACTGAGATCAAAAGTTTACATCCAAACCTGAAGAAAGTCTTTAAGCTATCAGCATCTCAAGGATCAATTGAATCAACAGGGTGAGGGAACTCTCAGAGCTCTCAGCCCTCAGACAATCCGATAAACTAATAAAAACCCAGAAAATAAGCCAAAAATAACATCAAGGAAGGACTGAAATTTAAGAGGGTACCCTAACTTCCCAGAAAACAAAGCCTACCTATAATTATATAGGAAAAATGAGCAAACAATCAAAAAAGTACCTAACTCTAAAGATTTTTATGGAGATAAAGAGCAAAATGGAGACACAGAAATGGACAGCAAAAGGAAAGGAAGCATACCCAAAGTCCAAAGGAAAAATATGAATTGGACACAGATTCTTGAAGAGCTCAAAAAAGACTTAAAAAAGCAATTATTAGAGATAGAGGAAAAGTGGGGAAGAGAAATGAAAGTGATGCAAGAATAAATGGACCAATTGAAAAGGAGAACCAAAAACTGACAGAGAAAAACCAGATCTTAAAAATGAGAATTGACCATCTAGAAACTAATTATTTTATGAGAAATCAAGAAACAATAAAACAGAATCAAAGGAAGGAAAAAACAGAGGAAAACATCAAATATCTTATTGAAAAAACAGCTAATCTAGAAAACAGATCTAGGAGAGACCATCTGAGAATTATTGGATTACCTGAAAGCCATGATGAAGAAAAAAAGTGGATATCATATTACAAAAATTAGCAAAGAAAACTTCCGAGAGATCCTTGGAGAAGAAAAAAAAATTGAAATTGAAGAATTCACAGATTGCTTCCAGAAAGAAATCCTCAATTGACAACTTCTAGGAATGTAATAGCCAAATTCAAGAGCCACCAAGCCAAGAAAAAATACTCCAAATAGCCAGAAAGAAAGCATTCAAATACCATGGAACTACAATCAGGATCACTCAGGACCTAGTGACTTCTACATGAAAGTATCAGAAGACACGGAATATGATATTCAGAAGGGCAAAAGATTTGAGTTTACAACCTATAGTCACTCATCCAGCAAAACTGAGTATACTCTTTCAAGAGAAAAAAGTCATTCAATAAGAAGATTCCCAAGTATTCCTGAGGCATAAGCCAGAACTAAACAAACATTTGAAGGCCAAATATAAGACACAAAAGAACCCCAGAAAGATGAATCAAAAGGAGAAAATTTAAGGGATTCATTAAGGTAAAATGTATATATCTACATGGAAAGAGGATATCTATAATTCTAAAAATTGCTCTCAGTAGTAGAGAAGATAGAAGGAATTCACTCAGAAAGAGGTTGGAAAAGTAAGCTGATTATGATAATATGATGTATATGATGATATAGGATAATATGATGTATATTTAAACGTGATGATAAGGAATATGTATGATATGATATGATATGTATGCATATGAATGAAATGTAAAAATCAATCAAGAGCTGAAAGAGAGGATTGCACTATGCAAAGATAAATTCAAAATGGGTAAATGACAAACATAAAGAGTGAAATCATAAACAAATTAGGTGAATATAGATCCATATACCTGTCAGATCTGTGGGAAAGGAAGGAATTTAAGACTAAGCAAGAGACAGAGAATATTGCAAAATGTAAAACGAATAACTTTGATTATATCCAATTAAAAAAAATTGTACAATAAAACCAATGCAACCAAAATTAGAAGGAAAGCAACAAACTGGGAGAATATTTTTATAACAAAACTCTCTGACAAAGGTTTAATTTCCCAAATATGTAAGGAACTAAGTCAAAGCTACAAAAAATCAAGCTATTCCTCAATCAACGAATGGTCAAAGGACATGGATAGGGAGTTTTCATATGAAGAAATTAAAACTATCAATAAACACAGGAAAACATGTTCTAAATCCTTCCTGATTAGAGAAATGCAAATTAAAACAACTCTGAGGTACCACCTCATACCTAGAAAACTGGCCAATATGACAGCAAAAGAAAATGATAAATGTTGGAAGGAATGTGGCAGAATTGGGACACTAATACACTGCTGGTAGAGTTGTAGATTGGTCCAATCATTCTGGAGGACAATTTGGTACTATGTACAAGGGTCTTTAAATGAATGCCTACCCTTTGATTCAGCCATACTACTGTTGGGTTTGTATCCCAAAGAGATAATAAGGAAAAAGACTTCTACAAAAATATTTATAGCTATGTTTATCTGTGGTGGCAAAAAATTGGGAAATGAGGGGGGTGTTCCTCAATTGGGGAATGACTGAATAAATTGAGGGATCTGTTGGTGATGGAATATTATTGTGCTGAAAGGAATAATGAACTGGAGGTATTCCATGTGAACTAGAACAACCTCCAGGAATTTATACAGTGCAAAAGGAGCAGAACTAGGAGAACATAGTACACAGAGACTGATATATTATGGCATAATCGAATGTAATGGACTTTTCTACCAGTAGCAATGCTATGACCCAGGACAATCCAGAGGAACTTAGGAGAGAGAATGTTATCCATATCCAGAGAAAGAACTGTGGAACCAGAAATGCATTAGAAAAATATATGATTGACCATGTAGTATGATAGGGATGTGATTAGAGTATTGATATTAAATAATTGCTCTATTGCAATTATGAATAACATGGAAATGATTTTTGAACAATGATACATGTATAACCCAGTGGGACTGCTTGTCAGCTTTGGGAGGGGGAAGGAGAAAGCAGAGGGAGGGGAAAGAAAAAAACGGGGAGAGGGAATCACAAATCATATAATTATGGAAAATATTCTAAATAAAAACAAAAAAAACAACAACTGGTGGTGTTTAATGTGGAGAAGAAAAGACTCAGTGAAAATTATAACTGTGAGTATTTAACAAAGCATCCCTTGTTTTCTCAACTTCAGAAGAAGGCAGAGCTACAAGGACTAGCTGTGTGACCTTTGGCAAGTCATTTAACCCAATTTGACTCAGTTTTCTCATTTCTAAAATGATCTGGAGAAAGAAATAAGAAACTACTCCAATACCTTTACTAAGAAAACCCCAAATGGGGTCATGAAGAGTTGACCACAAATAAAAAACAACAAAATAGCCAACAGAAATAGAATGAGTTGCCTCAGGAGGCAATAGACTTCTCAGTATTATAGGTCTTCAAGCAAAACATGTTTGACCACTTGTTGACCACTGTCTATAATAATGGGAATTTTTTAAAGAATCGATTGAATTAGAAAGGTGCTGACATCCTGTGCAATTGTAAAAGCTTGAGTCTCTGAATAGATTTCAGTAGAACTTCTGGGCTAAAAGTTGACTCTGTGATGCCTTTTGGGAGGATCATTCTAGGAAATGGACAGGAGGAAGAAGGATAGAGATAGAGAGAGCAGGAGAGAGAAGGAAGAAGGAGGAGGAGGAGGAGGAGGAGGAGGAGGAGGA
>NC_058135.1:265506036-265533840 GCF_016433145.1 Gracilinanus agilis
ACTCACTCCTGCCTAGCAGCATCCTCTGGTGGCTCTTTTGATCCTTTGAAACTCACAAGGCCAAAGCCTGGTCCATTCTAGCTCTGATACACATTTATCCAAAAGGAGGAAAGGGGAAGAGAGAGAGAGAGAGAGAGAGAGAGAGAGAGAGAGAGAGAGAGAGAGAGAGAGAGAGAGAGAGAGAGAGAGAGAGAGATAAGAAAGCTGGGGTAGGGGCTATGTCAGGACTCATGATTTAATCATTGTGGGAAATTATGAATATGGAAATTCCCTCCACTGTTTGAGATCAACTCTTTCTCAATAACACCAACTTCTGGTCTTTGCCAGTTGTGTGGGGACCTGAGTAATTTACATGTTTTACTCAAAGCAATTTACTCAAATACTACTGGTATTACTACTATTGCCACTAACATTGATGATGATGGTGATGACATCTAGCCTTTTTGACAAATAGAATGCATAACAAAATATTAAGAGATAGAGAGGGAAAGGGAAAGCAATTAAGCATGTATGGAAACTCTACAATGTTCCAAGAACAGTTCTAATCTTTTTTATTTATTTATTTTTACAAATGTTATTTGATTGTCACAGCAACACTGCATGGTGGCAGCTATGTTTATCCCTATTGTAAAATTGAGGAAAATGAAGCAAATAGAGTTTGTGACATGTCAAGGGCCATACAGCTATTAAGATATTAAGATTGAATTCAGTTCCTCTTGACTTTACACCTCAAATGGGAATGGTAGAGGTGGGAATGATTGAGGTTAATGAAAGATTATGAGAGGTTGGTGGAATGTTCCAAGGAATCAAGATTGGTCTCATTTGTCAATAAAGAACAAGTATAAGATTTAGAACAGGGAAATATTGGTCTAGAATGGAGAAAGAGTTGTTACTGGAGGAGATTGGAATGCCATCTTTTTCAACATACAAATTCAATGAGATGGCTATGGAGCTAGTGAAGATAAGAGAAAAATCAATATTCAGTATATGATTTTGAAATGGTAAGGCAAGGAATATGAACATTTGGAATTAGAGGAGAGATTCTGCCAGTTTAGGCACAAATGTGAGATAAGGGAATATGTGTTCAACATACCAGGTCTTCCATAATGGAAGTGCAATTGGAGATGTTATCTTTGTAACTGGCAAGACAATAGAAGATCATTATTAGAAATACACATTTAGAGGTCACCCTTGTGCAGGAAGGAGATTTCGGGATAGCCAGGTACTAGTGCTTCTGTGGGGCAGTCATGCAATCACACTACATAGACTCAACATTTTCTTAAGATTCTTTGAATCCTTAGAGGACTTTAGATGTGATATAGTGCCTCATGCAGTTTTCCTCTCTGTACCTTTTTCAGCCAAATGAAGCAGGATGGCTCAATAAAGTGTCAGGAAGACCTAAATTCACATCCAGCCTTAGACATTTACTTGCTGTATAATCTAGAAAGGACACAACTTCTCTTAGCCTTAATCCACTGTAAAAGGAAATGGCAAACTACTGGAGAGTATATTTGTTAAGAAAATCTCATGTACAGTATTGATGTACTACAGCCCGCTAGAGTCATGAAGAGTTTAACGTGACTGAACAATAACAATAAGCTTTCTGAAAAAAAGTATTATTCAATCTATGCCTAAACTTCTTTGGATGGAAAATTCTTTACATTCTGAGAAAGATCGGGCTAATCCCACAGCTGGACATCTCTTGGCTTGATCAGTCAAGTAGACTAAAAAAAAGTTTCACAACTGTGAAGGGTAGCTTAAAGGAAAAGTAGAATAAAGTATGACTGGTAGGAAAGCACACTCTTAGGCCATTAAGTAGCCTGTGTAAAAAAGATGGTACAACGAAAGCTTCCTGTGCTAGAAAACATGGACAAAGAAGAGAGAGAGAAAGAAAAAAAAACAGTCATGTCAGAGAATACATAAAGTGAGGGAAAGGACTTGAGGAACTGACCAAACAGTTTTACAGTATGACAAAGAAGTGGGAAAGACTAAGGAAATCTAATTAGAGTTGGATTGGGGAAAGATGGCTGTCATGCTGAAGTGATGGAAGAGTTGAATGTGTATGGTTTGGCCAAGAGGAAATTAATTCTAGAACAATGTTGGGAAAATATCAGTGAAGTACTGCATGATGTGTGTGCCATCTTAGAATTTTAGAGCTGGAAGAGAACTTAGAGATCCTCTAGCCTAACAGTACCCTAATTTTATGATACTTAAGCCCCAAAAAGGAAGATAAATTGATTGTCCTACTCCCTTATCTAAATACCAACAATATTTCACTGGAAGTTAGAATTAGCAATTACAATCTTCTGAATTCTACTCTGAAGCATAAAAAAGAAACAACTGAAAGCTCATCCCAATAGGGTAGTAGTTCTCAAACTATTTGGTCTCAGGACCCTTTTTTCACTCTTAAAAACTATTGACAACCCCTACCTCAAGAGCTTTTTTGTGAATCAAACCCATCTACCATATAGGAAATTAAAATGCCTTACTATTTTTATAAGAATAGTTTTGATCTTACACATTTCAGATGTTCTCAGATGATGATTTTATAACCACTGTAATAGATTATGAATATAATACTTCAATATCCTTTAAGTAAAATATTTACTTAATATTTAATCATAAATAATTCTGTATAATTCATCACTTTAACAAAAAATAAAAGAATAATACTTTATTAAAAGTAATTTTAATGTCACTATTTCACAGTGGTATTAGGGTATATCTGAATACACCATGTTCTTGTCCCTAGATTCTGGATAATCAATATTTCTTCATGAAAGCCTCTTGCAATATGGTAAACACTTGTGCAGAAAGAGAGATAAAGGAATAAACAGGAGATTATCTAGAATGAGGTGAGGTATAGGTACAAAACAGATACATCCCCAAGAGCAAAACTAAACAAGGTTTACCAATGTGGTTCAAAAAAATCTTTCATTAGTATTGCTGCCTGTAAGGCAAGAAGACAGGGAAGTTAGGCGGAGAAGGGGAAAGACTGAAAGGCCTGGAGTCCGGAGGGAATGAGTTCAAATCCAGCCTCAGACAATTATTAGCTGTGTGACATTGGCCAAGTTACTTAATCCTGTTTTCCTTGGTTTCCTCCTCTGTAAAATAATTTGGAGAAAGAAATGACAAACTACTCTTTGTCAAGAAAACATGAAATGGGTCGCAAATTATCAGATATGACTAAAACAACTGAACTACAACAAGGTGAGAGATGGAGTTTATGGAAACGTGATCTCTGAATCCGGAAAACTTGCATTTAAGTCCTACCTTTGACTCATCCCAGACATACTAGCTAAGTGATTATAGACAAGCCATTTAATCTCTCCATAAGATTCTAAGAGAGAAATTTTAAGCTGAACCTTTTTAACCTTAGTAGTGGGGTTATTGTGTGAATGGCATTTTTACTATATTTTGTCTCTTTTGTAATCTTATATATTAATTTTATTTTATGCATTTAAATTATTCTGACAATGAGTCAATAGGTATCTAAAGGAGTTTGTCTCAAAAAAAATGAAAATAAATTTAAGAACCCATTTTAAGTTAAAGAGAAGTTAAAAGTGTCTACCAGCTAGGTGGTAGTATTTAGGGATTTCTCCTTTTGAAAACAGAAATTCAGATCACCTTCTTCCACCCAAAAGACTAAACCATTGCACTAGGTACCAGAGATAGAAAGATGAACGGTTGGGACTAAACAAGGAACTTACATCCCATTATGGATTATTCAGTCCGCTTTATTGAAGAATGGGTAGGTATTTTGCTTGCCCCTGAAAAACAATTTAAATCCTGATCAGGAGAAAGTCCTGTGAAATAGAAAAAAGCATTATATTCATAATCTAAAGATCTGGGTTTTTACTCCTGGCTTTTCAATTACTTCTTGTGTGACCTCGATCAAGTCACATAACCCTGGACTTCAGTTTCCTCATCTGTTGAGTGAAATTAAATTAATGATCTCTGAGTTCCACACAAACTTAAATTGTGTAATCCTGTAATCCACGTTCAAATGTTAGTTCTGCTATTTAATACATGTATGACCTTAGGAATGTCATTCCATTCCTCTGGGCCTCTTTCTTCATCTATAAAATGAGGAAGGGAGCCTAGGTGATCTCAGAGATCCCTTCTAGATCTAAATTTATGATCCTATACTAAGTCATTGAACCATCTCACACTGATAACCAAATAATCCATTTTTATTTGGCTAATATTTCAGTTGATGAGTATTTTTACTAGTTGACTGTATCAGATGTGTGCTACCATATGTGTTTATGCTAAATGTTGTTGGTTGTTATTATTTTTTTATTGTAGTTGTTTGTTTTCCATAGAGTTGAGTACATCATTCATCAACACTTAGATAGATTATATATGCATTTTACACCTGCAGTTATTTCCAAGAATTCTTTGACAACAGTTCAGGTATCATCTGAACCTTATTCAAAATCTCTTAGTTGTGGCAAAAAACTAGAAATCGAAGATGCCGATCAATTGGAGAACAGTTAATTGCAATAGAATACTGCTATTTCATAAGAAATGATGAGAATCAATTTTAGAAAAAAATAATGAAAGACCTCCATGAACATATGAAGAGTAAAATGAGCAAAACCAGGAGAATATTATATATAATAACAACAATATTGTTTGATGAATGACTTGTGTTTGTCTCCCTCCAGAGAAAGAACTGATAAATAGAAATATTCAAGACATATCTCTATCTATAGATCTTTTCTGTCAATTGATGCTTTCTCAAAGTGGTATAGAGAAAGGGGGAGGAATTTAGCCACATATTTTAATGTAATAAACAACAAATTAATAAATTAATTAAAATGTAATAAATGAGCAATCTATATATCCTTAGGAGGGGCAATCCCCGACAGCCCTGTTTTAGTGATTCCTAACCGAATCAAGCCTGTATTCCTCATTGTTCATTATAAGAAGTTGGGAAGAAATTACTTTTCGCCAACTCATATAAGTTTCTCAAGCTATGAGTAGTGCTTGAAAACGTCAAGAACCTGAAGTGTCAGAAAGAAAGAAGCTACAGGAAGGTATGGCGTTCTCAACTGATAAAGCATGATGAGTGCTTTGGACAGCTCACATTAACAGCCTGGACCTGCTGCCTTGAGAGAAGCCTTCTTCTGAGAGGTGTCAGTGTCCTTTTGCTCTCATAAAGGCCACTTGATAGTGGACCCAAAGAAAAATAAATGCATGATAAAACAAACTGCCTCTGCCAAGAGGTGACAAAGAACTGAGTCAGTACAAAATGGCCAGCATGGGGTGCCTAGGGGACTTGGCTATTTTCTAGGGCTTTTATGCCAGGGTACATCTGTATTTACACAACACAGAAATGAACACATATTGTGAGAATTGATTTCTCCTTATTACAAACTTCCCCCATCATGAGCCATCCGGAATTATTGCACACCTTTAAATAAATGTGGTTGCCAGTTTAGTGAAACTCCTTTTTCTTTCTTTTCTGCTATGCAGAGCTAGGATGTGGCTTTAAATATTTCCTCAGACACCTACTATCTGTGTAATTTTGGAATCTTAGGTCCTTTAACCCTTCTCTTTGTTTCTTCATTAGTAAAATTTTTGAAGGTGGTGGGTCAGGGGGCTTGTACTTTATAGCCCCATAAGGGCACTATAAGTTCTAAAACTATGAATTCTGAAGGAAAATTAAGGCCATCAATATAACACATGGTTCTGATAAGCTTGCCTACTTAGAGAAAGGCAGAGTTCCCACCATTTCCATACATGTCTAGGAAGCAGGGGAGCACAAGAGATTTCTGTTGCCCAGAGCTGATGAAAAATAATCTCTTGTTGAGAGGAAAATTGACAGAGGTGTTAGAAGATATGTTTAGATGATATAAACAATGGCACTACCATTAATATCAATTTTCTGAAAATATAACCAGCTAAGCTTCATGTCGATAGTACAGGAGGGTTCTCTGCCACCACAGACCACTCTGCCTCAGTCAGTCCCAGCCATCAATCATTCAGCTGTCAGTCAACAAGAATTTATCAAGTATTTACTATATTTATATTCTAAACACTGGAGATATAAAAAAGGCAAAAACAAGGGGCTCATAGAAAGAACTCACGAAAGGTTTATGTACATAAATCAATAAGTACTTAGATGTTTATACATATATAGCATCTATGTGTACATATACACATATACATTCATATATAGTATGATTATAATCACATATACACACAAATCCATCCATCCATCCATCAACTATTTACTCATCTATATGTTCATCTATCTATCTATCTATCTATCTATCTATCATCTATCTATCTATCTATCTATCTATCTATCTATCTATCTATCTATCTATCTATTTATCTATCTGTCTGTCTATCCATCCATCCATCCATCCATCTATATATCATGGTTCTTTAGGTCATTTTCTTGTTTAACTCTTCTTGACCCTATGAGCCATTCTATACCAATACTGTCCATGGGATTTTCTTGGTAAAGATACCGGGATAATATACCATTTCTTTTCCAGTGGATTAAAGCAAACAGATGTTAAGGGTCTTGTCTGGAGTTACACAACTAGTTAATAAGTACAAGTGTTCAATGCTGGAATCAAACTCACATTTTCATAATTCTAGCCACCTAGTTGCATACAAACACACACATTTACACATATTTGTGTTGTGTATAGTGTCTATATGTATACATATATTTACATATATATGTATATATATATATAGCTGTCATATATAAATATCAGAGGTGAAAATATTGACTGGAGATTAAAGGGGACACATAAAGGACTATTGAAACAGGTGAGATATAATTTAAATAATAAAGATCCAAGAAGTGTAATTTTTTAAATTAATAAAAAAGTCATTAGATTTGGCAATTAAGAAATCACTGATAACTTTGAAGAAGGTTATTTCAATGTTGAAATCAAATATCAGATTCTAGAGAGTTTAGAAGAGAGAAAGAGGAGGGGAAGTACACTGACTGATGTAGAGGTCACCATGGTTGTAGACAGTGAAGAAATATAATACAAAGGGAGAGAGAAAAGATTAGTAAAACACTGAAGGTGATAGAGACCAGTACCCATTCTTCCCTATTTTTGCAAACCAGCCTGGCTTATTCCTGTGGCTCCGAGGCTATTGCCTCCTCCAGAACACCATGATTTCTGGTATTCCCACTTCTGAGAAAGCCAAGTGTCTTTTTATTTGGGTAGCCAATGATCAAGCTAGGATTGGTTTTCAAAAATTCTGACTGTCAAGTTCCTGCCTACATCTTGAGGTTCCCATAGAACCATGGACAGATTAAAACTGTACTTAACAGAGTTCTCTGGTGCTATGCCCTCTTTGTCCAAGATGTTATTTTCAGTTAAATTACGTTAAAAAAAAAACTCTCCTTTCTGTATGCCCTAAACAGTGAATAAGGAATCATACAAACTATCATGGTGACCTCTTAATGAATATACATAGAGACCTTTATAAAACTTGAAGCTGTATACACAATGAATGTCATTACTCCTAATACTAATATATTATCATCTCTGTGTCATGTATGAAAAAGTAATTTCTAACATTACAACACCATCAGATAATGGTGCTTGGCAAAAGCTTATTTCATGGTAGCTAGTTGATAGATTGCTGGGCCTGCAGTCAGGAGGACTTGAGTTCCACTCCAAACTCATACACTTACTAGCTGGAAGACCCTGGATAAGTTACTTAACCTCTGTTTGCCTCAGTTTCCTCAAACATCAAACAGTGATGATAATAATGGAGTTTTCTTTGCAAGATTGTTATGAGGATCAAATTAAAAATATTTGGAAAGCACTTTAAAATGCCTGACAGATAGTAGGTGCTATATAAATGTTAATTTCCATATCTAATCAATAAACAAATGTGATGCATATCAGCATTATTGAATATGAAATATTGCATATGAAAATGAAATTGAATACAAAAATATGTAAAGCAATTGTTATTATATCAACAAATATGGAATTAGTATTAGGAAAGTTAGGAGGCACAGTGGGTAGAATGCTGAGCCTGAAGTCAGGAAGACTCATCTTCAAATAGGACCTCAGATGCTACCTATTCCTGGGAGAATCAGTTTCCACATCTGTAAATTGAGCTGGAGAAGGAAATGGCAAACCATTCCAGTATTTCTGCCAAGAAAACACCAAATGGTGTCAGGAATAGCCTGAAGTACTTAACAAGAATAATTATATGCAAAGAGTTTAAGTTTATTTACACCAGGTATTTGGTGACTTCTGTCAGTCTCCCAAGAATTAGAACCTGGCACATGTAAGTTCTTCTCAAATTCTATGTAATGGATTGAAGACAGTGGGCTAAACTCTATGAACAATAAGAAGTATGAGATAAAACCTATATCCCTAAGAAGGTTATGAACTGGTAGTCAGACTGGGCATAGACTTGTCAAAAGTGATATATGAGAGTGATGTTGTGATTTAAATTTTGCAGAGTATTACATGATCTTGAGTCTCACAACAGCTGTGTCACATAGGGATTCAAAGTGTTATCTCAGTTTTCTAGATGATAAAACAGAGCCTCAAAGAGTTTGTGATTCATGGAGGTTCCTCTAATAAGTTACAAGAGGGTAATTTTAAACCAGGTCTTCCTAATTCCCAGGCTCACCAGTTTCACATTTTACTCTCCACTAGACAAATTAAATAATATTTATAATGATATGACAGATAGAAAGCATTTATATAGCCCCAACTCTTTAGCATACACTGTACAAGGCATTTTACATTTTGTCATCACAACAACCCAAGAAGGTAAATGATAATATTATCTACAATCCAGCAGTTAAGTATTATTATCATTCCTTTTTTTTACCATTGAGGAAACTGAGTTAAAAAAGAGGTTTCAAGACTTGCCCAAAGTCATATCAGTACTAAGTGTCTGAAGCTGGTATTTGAACTCTGGTTTTCCAGACTCCAGGTCAGTGATCAATCCATGGCACTATCTAGCTGCCTCACAATGTATAGTATATGAAAAATTTCAAATTAAAAAGCCAGTTAGAGTTAGGATTGTTTGGAAGATGGAAGATCTTGGTGGAGCAGTGGATATCAAGAAAGATTTGGCAGCAGTGGAATAAGACCAGTTCTGTGAAAAAATGGGTAGCACTTAGAAAAATAAAGATGAGGGGAAAAATAATCCAGGTAAGGGACACAGTTTATACAAAGAGATAGAAATTATTGTAGAGTTCATATATTTAAATCAGATTAAGAAACCAGTTAGAATGAAAAAAATAATCCAAGTAGTGAGCAGTAAAATGCAAAATAACCTATAAAACCTTATATCCCTGTTTATCCTCTAATAAAATCCTCCTTATATCAAGCCTCCCATATCTGGAACAGATCTCAATCCCCTGAGCCACCTTGCTTCCCCTTCCCCTTTACAATTAAATTTAGTTACACCATTTGTCTGAATATATATATATATATATATATATATATGTATGTATGTATGTATTTGAGGCATGAAAGGAAAGATATTATCACACAATTTGGGATCATCTCAAAAATCCCAGGAAGGTTCCCCTTAGCTCTGGAGAAATAACATGGATACCTGACCCTAGATTTGGCAGTCCTAGCACCTAACTTATTGTAGAGCTTCTGGAAAGGGTCCAGGGGAAAGCAAGAAACATGATAAAAGAGACAGAAGAAACTTATTAGGTAAGATTAAAGAATATAAATGGGTATTGCTTGCCTAAGTGAGGACATGCTAATAGTCTATAAATATTGTGAGCATGTAAATACTCTGAAGGCATTACACCATACATAGGGGATGTAAGATACAATTAAAAAGAATAAACATTTGGCTACATAGGAAGAAAGAGTGGTTCTTAGGAATTATTAGCTAAGAAAATAGGTTCTATTAAAAGTGTGAGAACTTATTTTTCTGAAGAAATTTACTCAGACAAAAAGAGGGAGGAAGGGAGGCTCATTATACTGAGTTTAGAATCAGAAGAAATATGTTCAAATCCCAACATTGCAACTTACTACTTGTGGGAAGCCAATAAGGGAACAGATAAAAATCTGAGACTCCTCTTTTGACCCCTTTTGTGATCCTTGTGATTTCTTGTTGAAAAGTATTGTGGCCTTATTGAAAAGCTTTAAGTTCCTAGCAAACCTGAATTTAAAGGGTTAATACTGTTCCCCTTTGACCAGGAATGCTGCTGCCTGGTATAGCCAAGGCCAAAATCCTAGGAGGGGCAATTCAACCCTGAGAAAAATACTCCCCAACTTGGCTTTCTGATAAGAACCCAGTCAAAATTTAGCCTTGGGCTTGTTCTGTTCTGAAGCCAGTGAGACTTTTTGAGTTTTGATATGACATAATTTGTAACTTCTGCACATTTGTGAAGTTTCAGGGGGGTTCTTTTGTGTGAAATGAGTCTTGAAATATATATAATAAATTCCATGCTCCTGGAGACAGAGCTGGAAGTATGAGCTAAAAGACACCTCCCCTTGTCCAGTCCTTATTTCCTTATTAACTAAACTATCCTTATCAGATTATCAGAGATGATAAAGAGATCTGGACAACTACTCATTTTTCCCACATACAATTTGGAGTTCAATTATAACAAAATAACCTAAATAATGAAATCAAATAAAGCAAGTTTTTATTTATTTATTTGTTTTATTGTTTTTTCTCCCTACCTAGATTATCCTAGGTCATTGAGGCACTGACAGATAAATTCTATTAGACTGAAAATAGCTTCCTTTAAGTGGAGGTCAATTTTTTAAAACTCTTATCTTTCATCATAGGATGAATACTATGTATTGATTCCAAGGCAGATTAGTGGTAATGGCTAGACAATGAAAGTTAAATGACTTGCCCAGGGTCACACAGTTAGAAAGTATCTGAAGCCAGATTTGAACCTAGGATCTCCTATTTCCAGGTCTGGCTCTCAATCTACTAAACCATCTAACTTACTTCCAAGGGTATAGTATGTTAGATTTTATCCAAGGATGGAAATTCCCATGTAAAAAATCCCTCCTTCAATAAAGATCTTCATCTGATTTGTAACAACTCACAGAGAGTTGTAGGAGTCATTGAGAGTAGATTAAAGTGACCTACTCTGATTTATATAGTTTGTTCATGGAGGATGCTAGAGCTGCCTCTGTGACCTTGTACAAGTCATTTAGCATCCCTATATCTAAGAATTTTCATCTATATAATGAATGACTAATTAGCAAAGCTGCATTTCCCTAAATTGGTCTTATTCTTTCAATGTCTGTATGCTTTCATGGCCAATATCACAAGCAGTGCATCTCAGAAGAAAACAGCATTATCACCATCTTTAAAACAACAAAATGTCAGTCAGAAAATCCAAGTAATTTGTTGAGCATCATACTATGATAGGTTTATGGAGACTTGGGCCTCAGCCTGGGCCAGTGATGCAAACTTTTTTTTTTCTTATGGACATTATTCAGATCCTAAGTGACAGGCTAGGATAACTCTTTGTGATATGGGAATATGTAATGGTCTTTTTTTCCCCCTTCCAATTAACATAACTGCTAGGTCACTGCATTTTTTCTTTAAAGTCTGCAAAATGTCTCTGATTCAAATTAAAGTGTATTTTACACTTGTCAGTGATTTGTAAAAATAAATTTGACAAAGTAGCAAAATATAAAGCTTCAGGAAAATTCTTCCCTTAGTTTAAAAATCTAATTTCGGTGGGTCCAGATATCAGCCTAAATAATAAAATTGAGATTTAAAAATGTCCTCATGAAGGAGAAATTCTATATCTTCTGATGGATGGTAATGGTAAGAGGCTTGCACAATTTAGCCTAGGGGAAATACAATTTACTCTTCTATAATTTCCTTAACTGATGGTTAATGTGGGCAGGAGGGGTGTAACTAAATGGCTCAATGGATGTAGAAAGCCAGACCTAGAGGTAAGAGGTCATGGGTTCAAATTTGACCTCAGATATTTCCTAAGTGTGTGACCATGGACAAGTCACTTAAACCCCATTGCCTCACCTTTACCACTCTTCTGACTTGTAACCAATACATGGTATTGATTCTCAGAGAAGGTAAGGGTTTGAAAAAAACACAAATGGTCTTTGAAGATGTGAAGTAGAAAATGTTTCCTGAAAGATTCTTACTTTATATCCAGAAATGCTACAATGAGACTCACATAGTCTGAGAGTTTGAGGTACCTAGATAGGACTATCTCTCTTTTATCATTTTTATAAATGTTTTTCCAGATTACATGTCAATGCAATTTCTTAATATTTATTTTCTAATATTTTACAATCTATGTTCTCTCTCTCTCCCTCTCACTCCTTCCCCCTCCCCAAAAAGACAGGTAATATAATATGGGTCTTAATTATAATATATGTATATCTATGTTCATCAAGTCATGGAAGAAGATATCTATTTCTTACCCTAGACAAAAATTCATGGAGAAAATAAAGAATTGTATATTTTAATTTTCGTTTGGACTTTGCTCCATCTGTTCCTTATTTGTTGGTGGATAGTCTCTCTTTTTTTCCTCATGAGTCTCTTAGAGTTACCCTGGTTTCTTGCCTTGTTGATAATAGTTGTCAATCATAGTTGAACATCATACATTATTTCTGTTAATGTCTACAGTATTCTCTTGGTTCTCACTTTGCTTTGTATCATTTCGTATAAGACTCTACAAGTTTTTAAAATTATTTTGTTTGTCATTTCTTATGGCACAATAATATATCATTATAATCATATAACACTTGTACATCCATTTCTCAATCGATGGATATTCCTTTACTTTCCAGTTTTTTTGTGACCCCAAAAGAGCTACTACAAATACTTTTGTACAGGTAGGCTCTTTTTCTCTATTTTTAATCTCTTTGAATACAGATCTAGTAGTGGTATTGCTGAGCCAAAGGGGATGCACAGTTTAATGGCTCTTTGGGTATGGCTCCAGATGCTCTCCAGAATTGTTATATCAGTTTACAGCTCTACCAGAAGTATATTTGTGTCTTGATTTTTCCACATCCCCTTCAACATTGATCATTTTTCCTATTTTGTCATGTTAGACAGTATGATGTGTGTGAGGTAGAACCTGACAGTTGTTTTCATTTTTCATTTCTCTAATCAATAGTGATTTAGAGCATTTTTCATATGATTAAACGTAGTTTTAATTTCTTCATTTGAGAATCTCCTAAACAGGAATTTCTTTAACAACATCCCCAGGAAATGGTCAATTCAACTTGTTTGAAGATCTTCACTGTTGGAAAATCCATTGTCTTCAAAGACAACCTCCTTCATATTGGGGTAGCTCTAATTGTTTGGATATACTGCCTTCAATCAAGATCAATTCTGCCCCTCTGAAACTTAATTCCATTGATACCTGTTCTGACCTCCATTGTGAAGAAGAACAAGCTTAATCTCATCTCTATGTAATAGTACTCAATATACTTCAAAAATATCTCTTGTGTCTTCTCTAAGTCTTCTTTCTCTAGGCTAAGCCTCTCCAACTCTTTCAATCTACTAGCCTGTGGCATGGTATCTACTCTAACCATGATATTTTGGGGGATGGTCTCCAGCTTATAAATATCCTTATTAAATTAAAGGGCATAGCACTGAATATAAAATTCCAGCTTTGATTTGCTGCAGAAGAGTACAAGGAGCTTGTGACTTTCCTGTTCCTGGGATCTGTGCCCCTTTTAATGATGCCTAAGCTCTTATTAGTGTTTTGCTCTTTTAGGATGTGGTGTTGATTTATGTTGACTTTCCCATCAACTAAAATCTATATTTATTTTTAGATAAACTGCTTTCTAGAAATAAAACTTCCACCTTATGAAGTATAAAGAAAGAGAAAGAAGTCACAGACAAGAACAGTAAAACACTATGACTGAAACCTCAGCACCCTCGGCATTGCAGAGTCAAAAGTGTCCTGAACACTTCTACACATCAGAGAAAGCCAGAGCCAAGAACACACACTCCTTCTATAAAAGTGGGACAGACTATGTTGATAAACCTACTATTAATGCTGTTAGTTCCTTTTACATTACCTTCATTCCCAAATATCCCTCTCTTTTTTTCATCCCATCCTTTTATAATAGTGGAGAGAGAAAAACACCAAGACAGAGAGAGACACACACAAAGAAAGACAGAGAGAGACAGAAAAAGACAGAGAAAAAAGACAGAAAGAGGAGTCAGAGAAAGAAGAGGGAAGAATAGCCAGCCAGAAAGAAAAAGAGATAGGAGACAGGATAAAGAAATGGAGATAAGGAGACAGAAAAAGATGAAGGGTTAGGGATGTAGACAGAAAGGCAAACAGAGAGATAGAGAGACAGAGAACAAAAGAGAGAAAATAAGTAAAATAGGCACATCATTCAAGTCTGACAGTAGAAGTATTGGCACATTTATAGTGGAACTTCTAAAAGAAGGGGAAAAGATACATTTTTTCTTCTCTTTGTCAGGGTTAAGATTGATCAACATTATCTATATTCACTTTCCACAGTCACTTAGCTGATAACCCTGGTGTCATTTTCCCTTCAGACTCCTCTGGATTATTATAACAAACAAACAAATATAGAAATTTCATTCTGGCCTTTGGATTCCTATATTCATGTAACTCCTTTCCTCCCTTTTGATATTTATAATATACTGTTGTATTACCTTCATGTACGATGAATGCCTTAACCAGTGAGAAATGTCGGTTCCCAGTGAGTGTCAATCAATCAATCCATATTCATTTATCCAGTGACTACTATGTGCCAGGGACTTTGATATGCCAGTCATTTCCAGAAACCTTTATTAAAAAATTCTACACTATCCAGGAGAAAGAAGGTGCTGTTTCAGGTCATTAGACTCTCAACTTCCCCTGTGTTTGATGAATGAATTTTAAAAAGAGGGGGAGAGGAAAGAGAGAGAGAGAGGAAGAAAAAATCCCTTTCCCAAGCAATTTGATTATTAGGTCACTTCAAGAGAAGCAATTTGAGAAAACAGCAAATGCCTCTGGGGAAAGTAAAATAATAACAAGAACTACTAAAATAGCACCTTTCCTCTTCAAAGCACTTTATAAACATGAAGTAATTAGGCCAATTAAAACTCAGGAAAGGAGTCTATTTAGACACAATTTTCTTCCATACAGAGTACTTCTGCCATGTCTCTTTCACCTCATTTTTATTACAAAAATGCTCATGGGAGGATAAGATGGCCACAAATTGCTCCCATCTCTAAAAATGCTTAAGGATCTTGACCTCCTGGCTGTTAATCAACAAAGAGGAGTCCCTTACTTCTTTTTCTGGGTTATATGTAGACAGAAATTCTGTTTCACTCTCACTAAGCAAACTTCTGTTCAGCCAATGATACTCCCAAGGGTATCCTTATTGATTCTACATATGGATTCGACACCAGAACCCCTCCTTCTCCCCCTAGGGAGCTAAATATAAAGCTTATGCTTAGAAACATAGAGGAAAAGAGATGTATATTGGTGGACTTGTCATTTGGTACCATGGCCAGCAGAAAGGAAAAGGAGAGAAGAAAATGTGTCACTGGGTATTTTCCCATTGTAATAAATTATTCTTGCTAACTAGGTGCTATGTTCAGTTGTTATGTTGCTGCAGAGAACAAATAGTATAAAGACCCTCTAAATATTGTTATCCTGGGAGAAGTCTCAGCTTTATCATTCTGATAGAAATCTAATAGCTATGTCTCTTCAGAAAACACACTGAAAATCTCCTCAAAGGAAGCCATGTGGATTTGCAATAGGTTCTCAATAGGTTCCAACCCCAAAAGGGTAGGGTAGACATTTGGTGACATATATGGCAATAAAATTGGGATAAGTACTGGTTTGGGAGGTGAACTTTTAAGTTAATAGATAATAATAATTTTAAAAAACCCTTTATTTATTAAACATTATATGATAGGCTTCACAGTAATATAAATGAATAAATAAACCAAGAGATAAAATATGCATACATATGTGTGTTCTGAATGTATACAACAAGTAAAACTATTTCTACTCTCAAAGTGTCTGAATTCTATATAACACAAAAAAGGAAGCTGGACAGAATAGAATTTCAGTGTGTTTGCAAGGTTATAAGTTTGAAATAAACTTGTCCCTAATCCAAGAGAAGAGAGCATACACTAACTGGACACTTGAACAAAGAGAGATTTCAGCAATTAGAAGATGGAACTATAGAGGTGGAGGGATCTCCAGGACTAAAAAAGAAAATGGTGAAAGAATAGATATTCAGGACTAGAGTCAGGAATTGGGTCAAAAAGAAGAGTATGCTGTTAACCTCAGGCTAAACTAACCAAAGGGATAAATGATCAAGATATTCCTGGCAAACAATGGGCTCCTCTCTAAGGATGCAATGCCTTTTTTACATCCTGTGCAGTTTTCCTCCATTAGTTTCTCAGATATTGTGTAGCAGATAAGGTGAACCTATTCTAGAAAATGAGTATTTATTATCTGGAATGAGAGTGGGCAAAGCTAGAAAGGTGACAAAAGAGGAATGAACACCAATGGTCAGATGAATTCTAGTTATTCCTATGAGATAAAAATACATTGGGTTATTGTAGAAAGGATTTCTTATTCACGTGTTGAATTGAACTTGCTTGTTCAATTTTGAATTTAACTTGCTTGTTGCACAGAATTAAATTTGTTTGTATAGAAATGATTCCTGAATAGAGTTTGGAGCTGGGAAACATGGGTGAGATTCATCAGGAAAGATGTTACATAGAGCTAGAGAAGAGATGAAGAAGGATCTAACAGGGAGCTGTCCCTTGGAGCAGAATCAGCAGGCCAAGGTTTGTACATGAGGTAGAAAGAAATTCATCATAGTGACAGACTCTGTCTGCTCTGCCTAATCTTATAGTTAAACTTTATGGGTTGCCCTTAAGGTAAGTGACATCCTCTCATGACTAAATACTTTTTAAAACAGCACTTTGACTGGTTGATCTTCAAATCTGGCTAAGTTGGAATCATGGATTATGATCATAACAAGTAAGACCTGGGTTAGAATCCTGGATCCATCTATCTTTTGAGTCTGTGACCTTCTCTACCAGTCATTTATTCTTTGTAAACCTCAGTTTCCTTATTTGTAAAATGGATACAAAAATATATATTATTTTCATGACTGGCCTCAGCTGAGGAGAAAAGGAGATATTAATGCTTGTGGCATTCATCATAAATATTTTACTGTGATATCTATAGATCATCTATTTTCATATTTTTATTTTTTATTACAATGATTAGATGAAGAAAGGAATTGAACCAAGGAGTGGATGTTACATGGGAGAAGATTTCAGCTTGGCATAATGAAGAATTTCCTTAAAAGTAAAGTTATTCAGTAAAGTAAACAGAGGTCAAAATCAGGGAAAAAGTCTCATAAACAATGCTTTATGGTAGCAGAGAACTGGACATAAAGAGGGACAAATTGTGGTGCACATATCTAATAGAAGAAATGATGAGTATGAAGAATTAAAACAAGCTGGAAAAACTTAACATGAACTAATACAGAATGGAGTAAGCAGATTCAAAAAAGTCACTATAATGTGTCCATAAATAACAACAAAAACATGAGTTAAAAAGAGAATTGAATACTTGGTGATGTAAAGAACCACTAGATGATAGTTGAGTTTTTGTTTGTTTTATTTTAAACTACCTCCTTTCTTTGACACTTGTATAGAACAATTTAGTTATGGAATAGTGTATTATTGTTCATCCTTCATTTTCAGAGAGGACCAGTGAAATCACAGACTTGTGCATGAGCTGTATTTAATTGAGATTGAGTTGCACAAAGTTATCAATTTCAATCTTTCTTCCACAATCATTAAAGTCCAATGGTAGGGCAAAAGTCAAATGTGGAATCACAGAGAGACAATTAGGAAAGGTTGATGTAGTGATTTGATTTGCTGAACTTTTTCTTCTACTTTATTTCTTTGTTCTTTATTATGGGGGGAAAGCAAAGGAGGAATATATTTGGAAATGAAGATATTAAATAAAAACCAATAATAAAATATTAAAGGTGAAGACAATTAAACCTAAACAAATTTTAAAGAGTTAGCCTCTGAAAATAGTGAGTTCTCCATCCCTATTGATTTCCAAGCTAGGACAGTGATTATTCCTTGGATTGCTGTAGAGTAGATCCCTAATTCAGGTTGTAATAACTGACCTCTTTTGCTGAACTTATAGAATTCTATATATTCACCAATAAGAAAACCAGCACCATAAATTTAATGCAAATCTCCACAATGGGAGATAAAGCTTTTTTCAGGAAAAGAAAGGTTCCAAATTTGAGAGAGAAAACTCTTTGTCATTTGCTTGGAGTATGCCAGTAGTAGTTTAAGGCACATAGAACTGCCTGTCATCAGCTTAAGACTGTCTTACAGCTCATTTATAGAACTTTCCACACTCTAATTAAAACAGCACAGTGATCTGGGAAATTGTTGGGAAATGCTATCAATATTATTGACTGTGTTTGCAATGCCAACCTGTTTCAGGGAGTCTTCAATGACAACCCAGAATTTCATACACAAAGGATGAGAGAGAGCCAGAGTGGACTGTCATTGGAGGCTAATGGAAAGGCTATTAAACCCACCCTGGGTGCTGGCTGAAAAAAAAAAAGAAAAATCAAAACACAAAACTGCTCTAAGCAGTGGGGCTAGTGGGATATTGAGCTGAAATTCTATATCCTTGGACATACTTCCATCTCAAGGGGAGCAATGTTGCCCTTTGTTCATTGCAAAGGAAATAGATAATATTTGAAAGAATCATAGGAACAAAATTTAATAGATTTAGAGCAGGAGGGGGACTTCAAAAGATTCTAGTTCTACCCTACATATGCAGAAACTGAGGCCCAAGGACTTTGAGTGATTTGCCCAGGGTAACATACAGGTAGCATAGAAATCCATCTGATTTCTAGGCAGATATCTTCCAACTGTATCACAAGTCTCTATTTTGATGGTTCCTGCAATAACTACAACAAAGTAGGGGTTCCAAAAGGCTTTAGCTATATAGAGAGAATGTGATGGCTTCTTAGACATCAGAAGACTTTTTGAAACTTAAAATAATAGTAATAATGATGACCATTTACATCACCTTCATCATAATAACAAAATAAAATTACATATGGATATTAATGGAAAATTTCCATTAACTTTGTGAAAACTGATAACAAATCTCTCAAAATTTAGTGACTACCTGGTAGTGTAGACCATTTCCTACACAGATAACTTTTTAAAGCCACTGGTCACTTTCTGACGAATATATTTTCATAGGTTTAAGGAATGATGTCCACCATTTCAAGCCTGATGTTATAATTGTCCATCTAAATACATTTTTAAAGCTTTGAAGCTTTGAAAGAATAAAGTATAAAATCAATCTAGCCAATTATCAAATATATCTTTTCAACTGGTTCTTTTTAATTTGTTTGCCTTGATACCTATGACTTCCTGACTCAGTAACAGTTTTTTTTGTATGATGAGAGTGATTATCTCTACCCACTTCCTTAATTTGCCTTGCTTCATGCAAGTTACCCCAAAATAAATTGTTCAGATTCTTATGACTACTATATCATATAGCAAAGGGACCTGTTATTTCCCTTGTTAAATATAAGAAATAATTTAGGGTGAAAGCAGAAGGATTCTTCCCTATTCCAAAAACTGAGTCTACCAATAAAACCCTGTCAGAAAATATGGCATTCTCCCTCATCAACTATGCAATAATGTAGACAGAAAGACATTTAGAAAGAAGGAAGGTCAGATGGATGGATAATTGATAGATAGACAAATGGACAGAGAGAGAGCCAGAGGGTTAGATAGATAGGCAGATGCACAGATTGACAAATAGATAAAGATAGAGAGACAGATAGTCAGTTAGTTAGATAAATGGACAAAGAGGCAGATAGAGAGACAGAAAGATAGATGCAGATAGCCAGATAGATAGTTAGATAGACAGACAAATGTGTAGAAAGGTAGACAAATAGATATTCATAGTTAGAAAGATAGACAGTTGGATAGATATAGTTAGATAGATAGAGTGAAAGGAGGTTAGATAGACAGAAAGATATAGAGATAGACAGAGACAGACAGAGATAGAGACAGAAACAGAGACAGAAAGGCAGAGAGTGAGACAGATATACGTTTTGGACCATATTTGTGTTTTTATTTATGCAGGGAACTTTCAATGAGAAAACCCTCTACACCAATCCAAACTAGTATCCATTCTGAAATGTACACTTTAAAGAATTGCTTAGGACATTGATAGTTAATGGACTTTCCCAGGATTTTGTAGCCTGTAGGTATCAAAGGTAAAACTTAAACCCAGGTCTTCCTTTGAGTATTGTCTATCATGTAACCTTTCACTACTTGACAACTACATATATAGTCTTAGAGAGCTTCCTGGTCCACAGAGAGGTGACACAACTGCTGCATCATCACATACCCAATATGTGCCATATAAGTGAACTTAATACTGGAATATATGCAAGTATATGAAGGGTATTCACCCTAGCCACTCTCCTCCCTTTTCTTCTTTCTTCTTTTACACCTGCCACATAGAACAGGTCAGGAAGTATTAGGTCAAGACCAATCTTCCCCCATTGCCTCTCCACCCCATTCTGCTATGTAGGCTTTTAAATCTACCCTGCAACTTGGCTTGAGATGTGTCCAAAGCTAATTGGGTTTTGAGGGATGTGCACAAGCATGGAAGAAGGTATGGACTGGATTCAGGAAAGTGATCACGAGTACGGAGACAGACAGGACTGGGTGTTAGATTGGGAGCCCCTCCAGTGCATGAGGAAAATCCCCTCCCTTGAAACTATCCTTAAACACCTGCCTTAAGTTCAGCAGGTGCCTCCAAATGGAGGTACATCTCTGTTGTGGATGCCCTCTGCCTGTAAGAGTGTAAGAATAATAAATTGGCTTGCTGCTTTATGATCTCAGTCTTTTTATTTTAATTTTGAGTCGGTGGGCTCACATCCAAACACATAGAAAAAAATGTATGTTCACATATGCAAAATCATAAAATAGTTGTCCGTAAGTGCTATTATTGTCCTCCTTTTACAGATGCAAGAACTTAGGCATACAGAAGTTAAGCGTCTTGCCAAAGGTCACATAGATAGTGAATGTCTGAGGATTTGAAATTTGGGACTTACTAATTCAGGGAGTAATGGTGTTGGTGGTGGTGGATACTCATAAACAGAAAGTGTGAGACAGAAATTTGTTGTTTCTTTAAATGTTTCTTAAATTTATGAACGTTGTTTGATTTTAATTTTTATAACCATTATCTATGGTAGCAAGGGTAGAATGATTCCAATTTTCACATCACAACGAACTCTGAAAATTCATAGGCTCTCATGTTTAGAGCTGGTAAGGGAGTCATGTATCCCACCCTTTTACCTTTATTTTATAGGTAAGAAAAGTAGTAGTCATTAAGAGTGAGTGAGTTGCCAAATGTCCCACAGATAGTATTGATTTGAATTATGATTCAAACCCAAGACTTTGGACTCCCAATACACTGCTCATTATGAGCTATAACCACCATAGGGAGGTATTCCTGAATATGTCCTATTGTCTTCAAAGCTGCAAACTTCTTGAGTAGCAACCTAGCCCAACCTATGAATCTCAAATAACACCTTCTTCAATTTACTCATAAACTTTGAGTAAGATTGACATTAAGAGGAAACCATTGCATTCTGATGCAACCCATTCCATTTTATAGTGATAAAGGCTTAAGCCTAGGGATATTTAAGGATAACATAGTTGTGCTTTAAATGGAAATCCAGAGAACTCAGAACACATCTCATCATTTCTCACCTGCTTGCCCTACCTAGGAACTTCTCTCACTGACTTCTCCACCTTTCCTCAGGAAGCTTCCTATTGGGATAATCTAACCATCCTTTAAGATCTTATCAGCCTTAATACTCTTTCTTATCACTAGACTCTCTTCCTCTCTTGGAGGATGTGGCCATGAACTTCAACCACACCTTGAAGGAGAGAGCTGAGCTCAGACATATCTTCATTTCTCTCCTAACTATACTATCTTGATACATCTTTGGCTGATTTCTCCATAATGCTCTTATATTGTATAACTCCCTCCCTGTCAGCTTTTCAACTTCCTTTTATGTTTTGTCTCCTTTTATTAGATTGTAAGATACTTGAAGTCAGGAATCCTTTCTTTACTTTTTTCTTTTTAAAATTTTAATCCCTGGTACTTAACACAGTGCCTAGCACAAAGTAGGCACTTAATAAATGTTTAATGACTGTCTTCTCTTTCAGAATTTCAAAGTTAAGAAAGACCTATAAAGTCCTCTAACTATAGTTCCCACATTTCACAAATGAGGAAACTGAGTCCTAGAGAGCTTAAGCATGTTCTTGCCTAAGGACACTGTAGCAGGCTTTTGTGTCAAAATTAGCTAACAGAGTCCAGTAGCCATTCTTCCATGCAATTCTGAAGCTCCGGCTCCATCAATCTTCCTGCTCATTGATATTGTAATTAAATAAAAGAGATGATAAGGCTGACATTTGAGTAACTCATATTTATCTTTGATACTAAAAACAAATGATACTAGCATTGAATTTTTCTCCTTGGTGGGAATTGAGTGGCCCCATGCTTGAGAAGCTGATGGAAAGGGCAATTTATTTAATATTATCTCTCAGCCAGCTGTCCTGGGGATCCAATTAGATAATATGTGTAAAAAGCACTTGGTTAGCTTAAAGCATTGTAAAAAGTACAAGATTTGTAGAATTTCAGATTTGGAACAAATCTCAGACTCTAATCCATACCTAAACAAATATCTCCTCTATAGCACGCCTGAAGAGTGGGTATTGAAACTTGTTTGAAGACCTTCAGCGAAGTGGGGCTCATTACATCTTGAGAGAGCCTTTTTATAATTTTTGACAGCCCTGATGTTTAAAACATCATTCCCTATAGCAGTTTAAACTTCCCTCTTTACAATTTCCACCTATAATCTCTTCTATTTTCTGGGGCCAAACAGAACAAGTCCCTCTTTACTCTAAGAATGTTGCAAATACATGAAGACAGATGCATGAACTCTCTTCTGCTAATTCTTCTCCTGTTAGGCAGCATATCATAGTTGATTGTGCTCTGGGATGGAAGACAAAAGGATATGAGTTCCTACCACACCTCCACAACTTACCAAGTGAACTGTTACCTTGGACACATCACTTCAATTTTCCATGCCTCAGTTTCCTCATTTGTAAGATGAGGAATTTGAACTCATTGGCTTCTAAGTTTCTTTCAAATGCAAAAATTTATGATACTAGGTTAAACTTCTCCAGTTTAATGTGGCAGGATGTACATGAAACCATATACCCTCTTAGTTGCCATATGCAGTTTGTGTCTCAAGTTATCAATGTTTTACACATAGCTACCAAGATAATTTCCCTCAAAAACAGTTCATACCATATCTCACCCAAATTCAGTAACTTCAAGAAGCTCCCCATTGAACTGGAGGAATTCCATGTGAATTGGAAAGACCTCCAGGAATCAATGCAGAGCAAAAGAAGCAGAACCAGGAGAACATTGTGCACAGAGATCAATGGGATTCTCTACTAGCAACAATGCAATTATCCAGGACATTTCTGAGGGAATTATGAGAAAGAATGTTATCCACACTCAGAGAAAAAACTGCGGGAGCAGAAACACAGAAGAAAAACATATAAATGATCACATGGTTCTATGAGAATATGATTGGGGATGTAGACTTTAAATGATCACTCTGTTGCAAATATTAATAATATAGAAATAGGTTTTGAACAATGACACAGTAGAATTGCTTGTTGGCTCCAGAAGTGGTGAAGGAAAGAACATGAATCATGTTCCCATTGAAAAAAAATTTCTAAATTAATTAATTAAATACATAATTTAAAAAAAAAGAAGCTCCTCATTGCCTGAAAAATAAAATTTGAACTTTTCTATTTGACATTCAAAGTCCTTCACAACCTGGACCTAACCTGCCTTGCTAGCCTTATTACACATCATGCCTATACTTGAAGTCAGCAGTTCAGTGAAATGATCTTTTTTTTTTTCTCCATACATCCCACATCTTCTCAGAGGCAGCACAGTCTTCCATCCCATGAATACACTTTCCCATTCTATTGGATCCCTTGTCTCCTTCAAGACTCAGCTCATGCACCACTTTCTACATGCAACCATCTCTGACCTTCTTAGTCTTAGAGTCCTCCCTCCTCAAATTATCCTTTCTACCTTTGTCTATACTCTTTACCTGCTTATTTCTGTTCACCAATCTCTTCACCATGACTGCATTATCATTCTCAGTTACTAGTGCCAGACAATAAGTAAGGATTAATTTCTAGAATTCTTTGAAAATAGAATATTTTGAATATATATTAGAACACTGAATCATTTTATGCTTAGATACTAGAAGACCTTGCAAAAGCAGAGATTGTTATCATTTCAGGGACAATTAAATCTTCATGATCCAACTGTTGCTATTTCTCATAAATGCATTTATTGCTTCCCTCAAGATAGACTACAAGTCGGGGGCAGCTGGGTAGCTCAGTGGAGTGAGAGTCAGGCCTAGAGACAGGAGGTCCTAGGTTCAAACCCGGCCTCAGCCACTTCCCAGCTGTGTGACCCTGGGCAAGTTACTTGACCCCCATTGCCCACCCTTACCAATCTTCCACCTATGAGACAATACACCGAAGTACAAGGGTTTAAAAAAAAATGATAGACTATAAGTTCCTAGAGGCCAGAGGCCATTTCAGGTTTCTCTTTGTACCGTCTCACATATCTATCACACAGCCCAACACATATTAGGTATTTAATAATTAATTTATTTTTGGTTAATTATGACTCATTCCTAAGTTATACTGTAAAACACACTTGCATTTGGAAATAGAGCTTGGGTATGTGTCCAAGTACTTGCCTTTCTGACATTAATGTATAGGATCATCATCAAGACCTAAGGGTCAATGATGTTCATATTCCTTGATGGTAGATATTCTCCTATTTTGTTGCTGTATTCCCTATGCCTCACACCATTTTTGGTACAAAGTAGTCAGTGAGGCATGACATTAGATTGACAAATCTCCATGAGCTTCAGTTTATTTCATGGAATGAGAATAATATTTGTATTATCAATTTCATGAGCTTGCTACTGTAAAGAAAGGGTCCTACAAACCATAAAATATGACAGAAAAAAGATCTTTTATTATGACTTTTGAACTTTAATGAGATAATGATGATGATATCATTAAACATTTATTAACCATCCAAATTTAGGATATAATACATCGAATGTCAAAAGATAATTACATACTACTTTTTTCCCCCTCTTCCTCTTTCTACTCCTATCACCACCACTACCACCACCACCACCACCACCACCACCACCACCACTACTACTACTATTACTATTACTACTACTACTACTACTACTACTACTACTACTACTACTACTACTACTACTACTACTACTACTACTACTACTACTACTACTACTACTACTACTACTACTACTACTACTACTACTACTACTACTACTACTACTACTACTACTACTACTACTACTACTTGGGATTTATACAATTCTTTATAATTTTCAAAGCACTTTATACATGTGAATCTAACTAGATCCTCATAACAAGTGTGATATTGGAAATTTGGGAGTCCTTGAACTAATTTTGAGGTCCCTGTTCTAACCTTCCTGTGGACATTTAGGGCTCTTTCAAACTACATTTCCCAAGAGCCAAATGGCTTCCTCTCTTGTGTAATCACATGGGCAGGAAGCATATAACATAGAGAAAAGTATAAAGACTGAGGACTGGGTTGGTACTTCCTGTTTTGTGATTGTGGAGCAGGAACAAGGAGGGGATCAGCAGGCAATGGCAGGTCCCTTTAAACTAACTCTTAACAGGCACTTGGCTTCATTTTTTTCTAATGGCTATCAATAAACCCTTTAAAACCCTAATATTTTAAATCTATCCTTTTATATTAATTTTATTTCTTACACAAGTATGTAAGGTAGGCATTATAGCTACTTTTATCCAGACAAGGAACCTGAGACTAAGAGAAATGAACTGACTTCCTGAGAGTCAGACAACTAAAAAGTGAGGTAGTGTTTGAATAGATATTCTTCTAAAATGCCGTGCTCTATCTAATGTTCTTCACCAGCATTGTTGTTTACATTTAAGTTGCCAACAATGATACGTGCAAAGATTGTACCATTGGACGATCCCATCCCAGTAGACATCTGTTCCACCCCATGATCACTCAGCTGTTACACACTCACATCTGTCACAACTGTTGACATTACTGTTGGTAACCCAGCAGCTCATGGGCAAATACTAAGAAAAAAAGCAATTTGATGGAGAGACTGGAGGCCTGTGTCTTCTTGCTTGAAGATATTTTGCCCAAATACTCCCCTAACATTTTCCTTTTCAACCTGCTCAGAGTAATTACAGCTCAAACACTGGCTATGGTTCAGTCGAGTGAAGGCTGGGTGACTCCAGTAAAACGATCTTATCAATTTGACATTCTAGGTAATGCCCTGTGCGAAATGCCAAGTGAGATTTCTGGAGGGGAGAGAAAAATGCCTCTTTTCTTCTTCCCCATCCATAGTTTATGCAGATCAAAAAGACACTGCATAGCTGCCAGTTGTGTGAGCAGGTTCGGCTGGCTGCAATAATCTCAGCATCCTTAATCAGTCATGTCTCCATTCTTAATGATGGAGAGAATTAATTATGGATGTGGAATCACATCATTGTGGATCTGGGAAAGGGAATTGACTTACACTGATGTGGAGTGACTGTGGTTTAATTAAGTGGGGAGGGGAGTCAAACATAGGTGTTAGGAGATAGGGGGGAGGTTGAAGAAGGCTGAAGTGGGTTCTTAAAAGGGTTTAACATGGATTCATGGAAAAAGAACTGAGGTTAGGGGCAGGAACGGGGTTTAATCCCCATTCTGCCACATGGCACCTCTACAGCTCTGGACAAGTCATATAGATAGCAGGTTGCATGCTATAATGAAAAGAGAGATAAACTTTAAATCAGATGTCCTGGGTTCAAATTTCCTGCCTGCCACTTGCTCTTTCTGTGATCTCAGGCAGTTCTATTAACCTCTTTGTGTCTCAGTATCCTTATTTATAGAAAAAAAAGATTTTGACTCTAGAGTCCTTAATAGCTTTCACTTTGTGATTCTATGTTGGTATGATCATTTCAGGTCCAAGATTCTGTCCTCTACAAAATGAGGAGACAGTATTAGATGGCCTCTGATGGTCCTTTAAGGTCTAAAGGTCACTTTCCTGGGTTTCAGATTCCTCATTTGTAAAATTAAGATGATGGATTCAATGATCTCTAAAGTAGATTTGGGCTCTAGCCATCTGATCATATAAAGGCTATTTTGAGATATGTACTATTGCTTTCCTATTTTATCTATGCACAGGGACATATATACATACTTAGGTCTCCTTTCTGTTCCTTTCACAAGACATTCCAGCTCCTGACTGTGAATATCCACTGACTGTCCCCCAAACCTGGAATTCTATTCCTTCTCATCTCTATCTCCTGCCTTCTTTGGCTTCTTCCAAGTCTCAACGAAAAAATTATCAACTTCTGCAAAAAAAATCTTTCATAGTATTCTTTAATGAGATATCTTCCCCATAAGATTATTTCTGATATGTCCAGTATTCTCTTGTGTGTATATAACTGTGTGTAACTAGAATTTTGTTACCCAAAAAACTAAGTTTCCCAGAATTCCTTTTTTGTCTCCATGCTACATCCTTACGTATTGTATATAAATTTTCTGTATCTCTCTCTCTCTCTCTCTCTCTCTCTCTCTCTCTCTCTCTCTCTCTCTCTCTCTCT
>NC_058135.1:265533895-265565809 GCF_016433145.1 Gracilinanus agilis
TCTCTCTCTCTCTCTCTCTCTCTCTCTCTCTCTCTCTCTCTCTCTCTCTCTCTCTCTCTCTCTCTCTCTTCTCTTTTCCTGCTTTCACAGTACAGGAAACTGCCCTTTACTCAGGCTATTCTTTTCCTCTACTTCAAGTGATTATTAATAAATCTTTTAAAATATAATACTTGGAGTTATTGGATATTAATTTTAATCTTACAACTGTTTGCATGTTGACTTCCTAAGTAGACTGTGAGCTACTTTGGGGCATATTTGCCTTGTTTTGTTTTCCCTTTATATTCTCAATATTTAGCACAGTTCCTGGCATGTAGTAGACACAATAAATTCTTGAGGACCTGACCTTTACAAACGAGAAGAATTTCAGATTGTAGTGTCAGAGGTGGGCATAAGTCCTTTGGATACTGAAAGGAAAAATATATAATTAATAGCAGTGAATGGAAGCAATATGAATGTGAAGTCAGAAGGCATACATTCTTATCTTTTTTCTACTACTTCATGGGGCAGCTAGATAGCTCTACAGAGCATAGAGTGCCAGGCTTAGAATCAGAAAAACTTGAATTCAAATCCTGTTTCAGACACTTAGTTGTTGTATGACCTCGGATAAGTCACAACTCTGTTTGATTCAGTTTCCTGATCTGTAAAATGAACTGGAGAGAGAAGTGGTAAATTACTGCATTATCTTTGCCAAGAAAAACCCAAATGGGGAGTCACAAAGAGTCAGATGTGACTGAAATGGCTGAATAACAACAATACTTCCTGCCTATGTGATCTTGGGTAATTCGTTGCAAAACAGTGGCTCTAGCCTGTTTCTTTAATGGCAAAATGTGTTCAAGAATATAAGAAACATGGCACCTTATGAATTTAAGAATTATCTAAACAAAAAGTTGTTATTAGGCCAAATGTAAATGAAAAGGGGGAATCTTCATTAAAGCAGATCATGTGTAGAATGTAACAGATCTAGATTTAGAACTCTTCTATTGAGTTCACTTAATGCAGGACATACAAGATGAGGCTCTTTATAGTGGTATAGGTTGGAGGAGACAGTAAGGAAAGAAAGAAAGAAAGGAAGGAAGGAAGGAAGGAAGGAAGGAAGGAAGGAAGGAAGGAAGGAAGGAAGGAAGAAAAAAGAAGGAAGGAAGGAAAGAAGGAAAAAAATTCCAGCACATGTCATCTTCTCAATTTCGCACTGTTCCTGACATTCCCCCATTAGAGATCCTTTCCATGTATGCTTGAAAGTGTTTTAGTCATTAAGAGCTCACTGAGATGGGTGATACCTTAAGCCATCATAAGCTACAACCTTTGGAAGATTAGTTTCTCTTATTAAATTCCACTCAGGACACTAAGCTGAGACCAAAAATCTGGAGAAATTGGAATTCATAGAGCCGGGAATCAGTAACTGGGGAATGGGGGAGTCAGGGTATCCAGCAGAGTGGGGCACACAATAATCAAAGGAGAGATAGAGGAAGGCAAAGTCAAATTTTGCCCAGGGCTTACTCAGCTCAAATGGAAATTATATTTGTTTCCCTGGTTGTAGACGATTGCAGGCAAGTCAATGAATGAATCACTCTTCTGGGATATATCCAAGTGCTCATGTCCTCCTGGCAAAGTAGATAGGTGTTTTGAGAGTTATACTAAGTGCAAACCTTTGGGTGCAAATGAGTTTCATTTGGCAAAACCCCACTGTTGAATTTTGAAGACAAAAGTCTTGCTGAGAAGACTCATAAGGCATTTTCCCCATCAAACAGCTTTTATTGAATGAGATTTTGATGAAATAATTACAGATGAATCAGGAGGATTAAATTGTCCTTGAAATAATAACAATACTTAGCATTTTTATTTTCAATGTGTTTTACAAATCACTAATTACTTAATCTTCAGCACTAACACCTGAGGAACAGAATGTTGTCATGCTTAATAGATGGGGATGTTGGCATCTAAAGAGGGTGAGCTGATTGCCAAGGTCAATTTGACAAGTGAATATTTCATATCACTTACAGTAGGGAGAGGAGTGTGGAGGCATGGGGTGGGGGGGTGTCTTTTTGGTTCAATTGTACCTCGCTACTCTTTTGAACAAAATGTAGTGTATGGAAGGGTGCAAAGAGAATGGGACTTGGAAGTTTGTCTGGTTTTAAATTCCAGATATGACTTTTACTGACTGAGTGACCTTGAGAAAGTCATTTATCTTCCCTGAGTCTTAAATTCCTTTCCTGAAAATGAGAGTTCTACACTAGATAAGATATCTTCTAGCAACAGCATTCTGCCAAGATGATGACGGACTACTTTGAAATCTATAGCCTGTGCCTATTGGACAATTAGTGTACTCAGTCCCAAAGGGAACCACAATTTTAGTAGAGAAACAGATTATGTGTTTAACATATAATCAAATGCATTGAGAAAATGCAAAATGGAAGATATTATGGAAGAAAATTAATACAATGGTAGACCTTTCCCACTATTTACTTTCAATACATTTAGGAATGGGAACTTTGATTTCCCAGATATGGAGAGTGACCAGATGAGAAAAAAATCCTTCCATTACTGTATGTTGGACCCTTTCCTAAAATTAATAGTCTCAGGGAATTTCCTGGGACTCTCAAAGAAGGGTTTTATGTGTAGAGGTTTATGGCTATTTCGTGGTGTATATGTCAAAGATGAGACTTGGACTTCTATCTTTCTGCCTTCAAGGATAATTTTCTTTCCATGATGCTTTTTGTACACTAATAATGAAACTGTAAAATACATTTTGAAAAAAAATGGACCCATGATATCATTATTAATGGGTATACCAAATAAAGAAACCTTTCCTCTTCTTTTTTTTAAACCCTTACCTCCTGTCTTAGTATCAATTGTTTTTTAAACCCTTACCTTCTGTCTTGAAGTCAATACTGTGTATTGGCTCCAAGGCAGAAGAGTTGTAAGAGCTAGGCAATGGGGGTCAAGTGACTTGCCCAGGGTCACACAGCTGGGAAATGTCTAAGGTAAGATTTGAACCAGGACCTCCCGTCTCTAGGCCTGGCTCTCAATCCACTGAGCTACCCAAATTGACCCCCTTAGTATCAATTTTAAGACCAGAGAGAGCCAAGGGCTAGCCCATTTAGGTTAAGTGACTTGACTAGGGTCACACAACTAGGAAGGGTCTGAGACCGGAATTGAATGTAGATTCTCCTGACTCCAACCCTGAAGTTCTGTCCACCATCCAACCTACCAATATCTAAGAAAATCCTTCTATGGCTACTGATTGCTACCTACAATGAAACTTAAAATCTTATGAAGTTGCTAAAATAGTGAGAACTTTAGTGATTTCTAATTTAATCATTAAAGGTAGTTTTTAAGGATTTTTACCAAGTCACATTTGTTTAGCCTCTTATTTTTTTTTGGTGGGGGGCAGGTAGTATATCTCTTTAATGATATTAAAATCTCATTTTCTTTTCAATATTATGAAATGTTACCAACTCAGACAGACCTTATCCTAATTGTCCTAAAGAAGCAGAATAATGTTAAGAGCTCAAAATCTCTGATTAGAGGTCCTTTCTCTTATCCTAGCTCTATTACTTGCTAGAGGCTTGTGTGACCTTGGTTAAGTCACTAAACTTCTGGCAATCTCCATTTCTCAATCTGTAAAATGAGCCACTTGGAAGGCACTAACATCCATTCTAGTTTTCCAATGTTGAACATCATAAATTTAGATCTCAAAGGGACCTTAGAGGTGATCTTGTTCGACAATCTCATTTTGTATATAAAATTTTTTGAGGTTCAGAAAGTTCTCATAGTTTCTCCAAGGTGACACATGTAACAAATTACATAGCAAAATTGGCCCAAACATGGAAAGTATAGCCCCAAAGAATAAGTGGACGGGGTCTAGGAATCAGAAGACTTTTGGAGTCCTGTGTTCTACCACTGAATAGTGCTGTGAACTTGGACCAATCCCAGGGTTATTGTTAGGACCAAATGAGCTGTGTGCTAAGTGTTTTGCAACTCTAAAGCACTTTATTCAGGCTAGCTACTGTTTTTTTCTACTAGAGTGCACACATTTAAAGATTCTAAATCAGGTTTTAATGAATGTAGCAGAGAATGAGCTAGACCTCCTCCAGTTTTCTGTGATTGAGACTTTCTCACTTTATGCTGCTCTGGAAAAAAAATGGGGGTTTAGGGGAGAGACAGGAGGAATAATATATAATTGGTGTGGTCCAGTCGTTTCAGACATGTGCAACTCTCCATGCCCCTATTTGGGGTTTTCTTGGCAAAGGTACTATAGTAGTTTCTCATTTTCTTCTCTATTTCATTTTAAAGATGAGAAACCTGAGGAAAACAAGATGAAGGGACTTTTCTGGGGTCACAGGTAAGAATCTAGGGTTGGATTCGAATTCAGGTTTTCCTAACTACAGACCTAGTGCTATATCCTCTCTATCAACTATCTATCCAATAATAAATACATAAATAATGTTAAATAAAAAGATTGTCACTCGTGCAGCTTCTCCATAAGAAGGAGCTCCATTGGGTCCCCTGGGTTTGAATATGATTCATTCTTTACTGCCAAGTGATTCTTATTTCCACTGATGCTCTGCAGACCAAACTTTGTCATAATTCATCATTATCATCATCATCCCCAATAAAACTTCAGCAGGGCATTTTATGAGATGTTGCCATAAAAATATCCCTAATCTTCCAGCTATATGGGATTGAAGGAGAGAGTTAGGGATTAGACCTTCCTTCCACCAAAGCAGATCAGTAAATTCTCTGTTATTTTGAGTCTCAAAAGAGTTGCAAAAAGAAATGAAACATTAAGTAACTTACTGAGGGCATAGAGCCACTCTGTGTCAAAAGAACTTGAGAAAAGGTATTCCTGGTTTCTAGGCAAACTATCTAATTACAGTATTACACATGCTCTCAGAGAGAAACAATTTGCAACATATAGAGACTGAATGAATCTGATCAAAAGAGAAAAAGGAAATCTAGGTGAGTCGGTTTATAGAGTACTGGACTTGTAGTCAGAAAGACTTGAATTCAAATCCTGCCTTATATACTGACAAAGTGCATTCCACTAATTAAGTCCCTTAATCTCTTTCAGCCTCTGTTTCTCTCTTACAAAATTAGAGTAATATTAACCCTAAATTTCCAGGGTTATCATGAGTATCAAAAGAGATCAGATACACAAATGTGCTTTCCAAATTTTAAAGAATTCTATAAATGTTAGTTATTATTATTGTCATTGTTATTATTGCTATTATTGTATGTTAAGATTAAAGAACTAAAGAAATAGGATGGATCATAAACACAAAGAAGAAACCAAGGATCCTGAGTCCTGGGGCCATTGATTCAAGGTAGGAGTTGGAAAAGAGAACAGATGATTTGGAGAGAGAGGAAACTCATTTCCTAAGGTGGTTGGGGTTTGGACAAAGGAGAAAGTCAGGCAGGCTGAAGGAGAGTACAACATCTGTGAGATTTGAGGAAGAGAGAAATGTAGACTGACACCTCCATTTCTATATCAGTAACCTAGATTCTTCAACATCCCCAAAGACCCACATTTGTTCCCTGACTCTTTTGGCAGTGGGAGCCATGGAGTAAGTGGGATGTCAGTTTTAGGACTGTAGCCAGGAGACTGCTACCCCACCCTGAAATGTCAGCTTTGGGGACCATGTTCCCAGGCCTGGTTATTGCTACATAATTAGACTGTACTGCCTGAAGTACCTTCCACTATGCCACAATTAAATGAGGTACCATTTCCCAGAGCTTGGCTAGCCAACAAAACAAGGATGTAAAGCAGTGGGTATAGAGATTCCAGGACAATTTCACCCTTAGCCACCATCTGTTTCTGTTTAAATAACAAATCTAGGGAACACAATGTTCCTCTATATGGCATGATTATAATATTTTGGAAAACATGTTGGGAAATAATTTACCCCTCTCCCCAAATCCTCTTAAAAGACTCCCTGTCAGGAATCAAGGTAAAATTCTTTCTATATTTTACCCTGCCTGGGAAGAATGAAGTTAATGGACTTGGGTTTAAAACTGTTGTTTGTCTTTTGTTTTTGAAGAGGACCAGTGACATCTTTGGGTGATGTCTTCTGGCTCTTACATAAATTGGATCAAAGCGAGGCAGTTACACAAAGTCCCCAGTCTTGCTTTCTCTTCCAGAGTCATCAAAGTCCAGTGGCAGGACAAAAGTCAGGACTGCTGGCAATGGCCCAGTATGCAGTAGATGACTTTGGCTTCTTTCATATATAACCAAGCTCTGAGTATTCCACGGTGCCTGCTTCAGGTGCCTTTGTGGTCTTGGGAATTCTCATCCATCCTCTCTCCTGGGTGAATTCTTCACATTGTTGGGTAGACTACTTCATAATGGAGTTGAGGTCCATCCTCAGTCTGTATTAGCCCATCTATAAAAATGGTTTTGCTGGGGGAAGACTTTTACCCATGCTATAGCTCCTTGGATCCACAGGTGAAAGCTGGATGAAAGGTAGACATCAAAGGTCAATAAGCAACTCTGAAAAGGGCTCAGCAAGCCCCAATCCAGAGGTGGTAGTTCTCCCTGAATACTTCATACACCTGCTGCTGGTAGTCAGGGTCTATATGACTTTGGGTAGGTCACTTCCTCTCCTTTGGGACTTATTTCCCTCATCCGTAGAGCAAGAACCTTGGTTTAGGTCTTAGTGTAGCAGATCTAGCTCAGGAAGGGATTTTTAGAGACCTAGTCATTTAATAAATGAGGAAACTGAGGCCAAGAAAATGTGATGATTCATCCAAGATCATACAAGTTATAAGAATCAAAATCAGAGTCTTCTGATCCTACAATCTGTGCTGTTTCACCCCAACAGCCTAAAACTTAAGGTCTTCCATGTTAAACAATCCATTAAATATTATTATTATTTAGCTTAAAATCTCTACTCTCATTTCAATTTGTTCTGCTTTGTGTTAATTCCTTTGAAGCTGGTAAAACCAATTGGGTGTGTGACACTCAGAGACTACACCTCTACACATCGAGATGCAGGTTTGTAGACAAGAAGAGAGTATTGCGAAGTAAAGGGTGGGGGGAGAGTTTCCTAAAGAGATAGATGAGTTCCCCAGCTTCTTCCCTGGATTGATGGGACTGCCTCTGTGCATATTAAGTCACATTAAAGCATGGAGCTAATTAAATAATTAGTTGTTTAGTGAACAACTACCTTATGTTTACTTGGGAGAAATCTGCTTTAATGACATGAGGCATTTGGAGTTTGGGGACCATGTTGAAGGCACAAATGGGCTTCCACTGTGAAGCTGTGGCTGGACTCCATCCAGCGTGAGCTCACAGAGACACCTAGTGGTGATGGATGGGCACAGCAAAGGGATGCTATTCCGGCTCAGATACAGCACAGCTGAGATGTTTATTGGACCCTCAGAGGTCCTAAGTTCCTTCCACACCTGATCTCATTTTAACCTTATGAAAACGCTCAGTGGTGGGGACTGCAGGCATAATTAGGATTCCTATCTTACTAAGGAGGTAACTGAGGCTCGAAGAAATTAACTGGCATGCTGGTGGCCAATAAGTATGGAAATTAGATGTGGAAACCGGGTCTCTTGTCTCCAGTACTAGCATCCTTTTCATTATACCAGAAAACCTTCCAAAAAGAGGCACGGGTCATTAAGTTGGTATCATTTTAGGAACTAAAGGGATAACAGAATTTCAAATTCAACCATTACTGACTTAGTTCTGATGACATTTCACCCTTAGAACTTCATTTCTATGACTTAAAGCTTCAACAGAGTTGTCAGTAAGAAACAGTTTTGAGACAGGGTCCAAAATGTAGGAAAGTTCTGTGGGAGAGGGCTTTCGGTCCCTGCCTTTTCTCCCCTGTCTCAGAATGAGGGGGTCATGCTCTCAAATCAAATAACCTGATGATGTGAAAGGAGAGAATTCCAATCTTTTTTTTTTTCTTTTTAACACAAATATCCCTGAGAGAGGTAATGTGGTCAGTTGTTTCAATTGTGTCTGACTCTTCACCACCCCATTTGGAGTTTTCTTGATAGCTATACTGGAGTGGTTTACCATTTAGTTCTCTAAATCGTTTTATAGAAGAAGAAACTGCGACAAACACTATTAAATGACTTGCCCAGGGTCACACAGCTAGGAAGTGTCCGAGGCTGCATTTCACCTTTCTGAACTTTAGATTCCTCATCTGTAAAGTGGGGAGGTTGGACTGGGAAACCTCTGAAGCTCTTTTCACCCCTAAATGATTGTTCCTATGGTCCTAACTGATTTCTGAAATCCCTTATAATTCCAATTTATTTAAATCAATGGGGTCCTTAATGACCATCTATTCCTCTGTCTTGAGGCAGGACCACAAACATCTTATAAAGTCAGTGGATCTTTTGCATCCCTTTAGGGAAGAGAATTTCAGCTTTCTTGTCTAACCCATATAATGTTTCAATACCTTTGCTATTTAGGGATTCTTTCTAATGGGCTGACTTAGAACTACAGCTTATTACCAAGTGTCTTTTTCTACATTTTAAATTCATATAGATATATACTTGTTCTTATATCACTTTTATTTCTAAATAAACTCCTCTCTGCTTCCCAACTCATTAAGATATTTCTTGTAATAAATAATTTTTAACATGGCAGAATAACCAACGTGTTGGCCAAGTATGACAGTGTATGTGCATACATAAAAACACATACATATAAAATCTCCTATGCCCATAGCCCCTCACCATTGCAAAAAAAAAAAAAAAAAAGAGGCAAGAGGGAGTTACAATCAGATAGAATAGTGGATGGAGTGTTAGGCTTGGAGTAGAAAAGTTCAATCTGAATTTAGCCTCCTACACTAGCTTTTTCATCCTGTACAAGTCACTTAACTCCTGCCTCAGTTTCCTCATTTGTAAAATTGGCATAATAATAGCATAGACCTCATATGTTTTTATTGTAAAGATCAAATGAGATTGCATGCCTGAGACACTTTGAAAACCTTAAGGAAATTATGGATCAGCTCTTCTTCAGGCCCAACCTTGAAGATAATGCCATTTAAGACTTATAAAGCCTTAGAACTATCCCAGACCTCCCAATGATCCCTACTTCTTTTTTTATTCAGTTTCTTAATGTTTTGGAAGCATAAACTTTTCATACTAAAGGGATGGATCCTGGAGAAAAAGCACATTACCTTTTTTTTTTTTTTTTTTTTTTTTTGGCTAAAAAAAAAATCCTCCTAGCATCTCAACATGGCTCCAGGCTAGATATGCTACCTACATAATACAAGTCACAGTTTAAGTCTTTTGTTAGAGTAATGCAAAGCTAATGATTTAATCTTGAATAGCCTGACTTCCCAGAGGGGGGAGGAGTGGAGGAAGGGGCAGCGAGCTTCCTTCTGTTCCCAAACTACTTGATATGCATGGCTGGGCATGCCAAACTTTACAGCTGAAAAGAAACATTCTGAGCAAAGCCACAGGACATGGGCCCCCTGTTGAAGCTATGTCTGATAAGATTTCTCTGGACCCATAGTATAATATACTAGAAGCTGAGGGGATATGGGGGTCTTATGTGTCAAATCCCTGAGTCCAATGGATAATTGCCCTCCCTCCCTGCCTGTTCAATCTTTTTCCAGTCCCAGTCCAAACTCCTTGTCAGAAGGTGGAAGAAAGGAAGAAGTAGCCTATCATGGGCTGATTACTAAAACGTGATGCTTGGGGAAAAGAGAAAGGTATGGTTACATGTCAGGGCCATCCTTGTGTGTGCCATCCACAAAACCATGCACATTATATGAATGAAATGGGACATTAATTTGCCTTCCCAAGAGATGTGTTAAAAAAAAAAAAGCAGAGAAGCATTTGGATGACTTCTATTTAAATGGTAAAAAGTGAAATTAGCAGAACCAAGGGAAAAATAGACAAAATGAAATAAGTAGAAATATAAACAAAGCAAAAAGAAGCCATTAATAACTTAATGATGAAGTTTGGCCCCCAAAAATCCATAAGCAAAAACTTCCTTTCTTCTCTGAAGTGTAGAGGATAACAGGTATAGCATATGTACTGCTATTCTTTTTTCCCCTCCCTTCTTCCTTTTCCTGACTTTCCTCCTCTCCTTCTCCCTTCTCTCTCTTTCATTCTCTGTCTCTCTCTTTTACCTTTTCTTACTTTTACTTTTACTGTTTCCCTTTTGGCATGTCTTTCCTCCCTTCTACTCTTCTCAACAACTATTGCTAGCTCCCTATTTCCCTATGATACTGGATATGTTGTCTTCATATATTGTCCTCAGTATAAGCCATTCTTATATCTGGAATGCAATTCCTCTCAATCCTGTTTTCTCAGAATCCTCCTTTTCCCTGAAGACTCAGGTCAAATGCCACCTGCTCCATGCATGAATCTATCTTCAGTACTGATCAGTTCTTGTCCTTCTCACTTCTTAATGTTCCTTGTCTTCTCCTGAGCTCAGATACTACCTGCTGTAAACTTTCTCTGACTTGCCTATTTGTTAATATATTTTCTTTTCTCAAATCTTGTGTTTAATCAACTGTTTTACACATTAAATTATCCCAGAAGAATGTAATCTTGTGAGCAAAGACTGTTTTCTGCTTACTTGTTGGTTATGTCATCATCAGTCCTTGTTCATAGGTGTTACTCTTCAGTCATTTTTCAATAATGCTAGACTCTACAAGACCCCATTTGGGGTTTTCTTGGCTAAGGTACTGGACTGGTTTTGCCATTTCCTTCTTCAGCTCATTTTACAAGTGAGGAAACTGAGGCAAATGGTGTTAAGTGACTTGGCTGAGGTCATAAAGGTAGTAAGTGTCTGAGATCAGATTTGAACACAGGAAGATGAGTCTTCCCTATTCCAAGTTCGCTGACCTACTTAGCTATCCTTGTTCATATCAGAAGCTCAGTAAATGTTTGCTTATTTAAATTGGTTTAAAATATCAGTGAACAAGAGGAATCTTCTTCAATTCATACTAGAACAGGAATACATTCTGCAATATGCTATATCAGATCATACTAAATCTACTCTGCTAAGGGGGAAGTAACATCACAGGAGCAGAGAGTTAGAGTTAAAGGAAACCTTTGTGATAATCCAGTCTAATCTCCTCACTTTATAGATGAGGAAATTGAGACATGGCAAGGTTAAATGGCTTGCTTAGGTTCATACAGCTTTTAAACTCGAGGGAGGATTTGATCCCAGACCTCCTTGACTGCAAGTCCTTCACTCTATGACTATATCTATATCTATATCTATCTATCTATCTATCTATATATATATAATGCTCACTCTATGATCTAAATCTATGACTAATTACATTTGCCATTGATCACACTTAAATAGCATTTTAAAGTTTTGTAAAATACGACATATATTATCTCATTTGATCTTCTCAATAGCTATGAGAAGGCAGATACCAAAGCACATTTCTCAAACTCCTGATTTTTCTCTCATCACTAAAACTATTCCCTGCTGGGGCAAAGCAACTTAGAGCACAAAGCTGACTTTTAGTCGGCCAGGACAAGGGTCTTTGTAAAGAAGGCTCTGTAACTTAGGAGGTCTGTGAAGGCTGCATAATGTGCTGGTACAGGTTTCTCTTGCCAGTCCTAGACAGAGATGATTAAAGAAGCTAGAGAAGAGTCCGGACTATCCATAATTCTATCTCTTTATCTGATTTCAATTTGCTGCACATGTGACACATTTTCTATAAGTTAATAGAAGAATGGTTCTAAGACAGGGCTACCCAAAGGTTGTTTAAAAAAATGTCTCCAAACCTAGAGATGGGAGGACCTAGTTTGAAATATGGCTTCAGACACTTCCTAACTGTGTGACTCTGGGTAAGTCACTTAACCCCCAACAGCTTAGCCCTTACTGCTCTTCTGCCTTTGAACACAGTACTGATCCTAAGATGGAAGGTAAGGTATTTTTTTTAAGTCCCATATATACCAAACTATTACTAGCAACAGTGTTATTGTTTTTCCCTATGTGTGTGTCTGTGTATGTGTGTGTGTGTCTGTCTGTCTGTCTGTCTGTGTTTCTGATGGGAGAAATTGGCACCAAAGCAGTTGATCACCTATGAGAAATTCCTGAAAAATGTTGGCATATATATGAAATTGATTTCTATTCAACAATAAACAAATATGAAATTGTCAAAGGTACACGGTGAAATTGGCATGGAAGGATAAAAAATAAAATAGGTGGAAGGAGCAGAACAATATATACAACTCTAGTTATTTCAATAAAAACACTAAGGAAAAGCCAAATTCTGACTTAAAAAACCATAATGTCCAAGCTAAGACTTGCCTAAGACTATGTAATGAAAAGAACCTTCTCTTTTTTTAAAGAGCTCCATGTGGGAAAGAAAGGGCATGAATGTGGAAATGTGGCATTCACCTCTAATTGGGGTATTGACCAATGAGGACTCAGTTCTTAGAGCATAGTCGGGTTTTTTTCTTTCTAGTAGGCAGTATATAGAACATGTGCAGATATTTCTCATTTGGTTCCAATCCAACATGTAGAAATTTGAAAGTTTATTTTCAACTATGCCTGGTATAATCCTGCATTGCATGATGATAAAAAGTTATATATTTGTTAGAAAAGTTATATAATTGTTAGAGTAATGAAGAATCACTGATCCAGAAGGTGCTGAATCAGAACTGAGTTTGAACACAAGAGGCGCGATTTGACGTTCTCAATTTTCTGTCTTAATACAGTGAAGTAAGCCAAAGATCTTTACCTAGTCATTATGTGTCTATAAGAACATGTTGCCTCTCTTTTTGTTTCATATGTTTTCTTCACTGATCATATATGAATAAGTATTCTGAAATGGAATTGTCCAAATAACTACCTTGTGGTCCAGGAGATAATGATGAAGCAAATAAAAATTTCATTAGGACTCAACAAAGGGAGGAAAGAATTGCCCAGCAAAGCAATCTTGAATAATCTTCAGCCCCATGTGTACTTATATAGGGACCTGCCTGTCTTTCTACTTTAACAAAATAAAATACTAACAATCACAAAAAATATTAATGAAATTTAACTGGTTTATTAAGTTTGGGAAGCACAATGTTTCAACAACTATAGAACTGGATAATGGAGCCACATACACCTCTGGAATCTTGCAGGAGAGAACAACTTCTCTAGGTACCAAGCCCAGCCATCCAAATGTGAATTAAAGAAATAAAATGAGAAGGTATATTGAATACATATCATTAGATTAATCACTCTTATAATGTTTTCTTTGTAACAAAAACGTCTTAGTAGGATGGTGGTTACAGGGATATAATTATTATATAAAAATAATATGTATGAATAATGCTGCTGCAAATGGTATTAAGCAAGTCACAGTTTCAGAAGACTGAATTTCAAATTGAAAGCTTCCCTCATGATATAGCAAAATTACCAATAGATTTTGATTGAGAGGTTCGTGGATTTGAATCCTTCCTGGTTGTGCTAATTATTACCTTTTTGAGCCTGGAAAAATCACTTCATTTCTCTGAGGTACTGTGGCCTTGTCTGTGAGATGAGAGAATTGTACTAGACTCTCAGAAATGTGTTTCCAGTTTAATATCCTATTACCTACATTCAAATGAACATTTATTAAACATGTACTGTCTGTAAGACAAGGTGCTGGGGATGCAGAGATGAAAGAAACAAACTGGTCCCTTCCCTACAGGAGTCTGCACTTAATCAGGGATATAACATACATACACTATTCAAAATTATGTTATAATTCTATATCATAATTGGTTCCACCTCAATGGAAATATATAGTATGATCTCAAATAATGTGACCACTTCATTGATTCATATTTTACTCCAATCAGGACCTAGCTAGACACAACTGAGAGCAACACAATTTATGATGCATGTGATGGAGACAGATGAGAGTTCTGTACAAAGTACAATAAGAAAATTTTATGAAAGAGAGGGCAGATTGATTTGATGATTCAAAGATACTTGTTTTAATGAAGAGATATCTGCAAAGCTTTAAATAAAGATAATGATTTCAACATGAAGGACAGCATTCTTTTTTTTTTTTGATGGGGGACACTCAGAGTGCAGACCTGTAATTTTTAAGGTACAAGTTTTCAGGATAAGAATTATTTTTTACTGATGCCCATTCATAACTTCCTTATAATTTATTATCTTACTGAGTTAACTCAGGGATTAAGGGGTTAAGTGATTTATCCATAGTCACTTAGCATGTGTCTGATAAAGGACTTGATCTCTACTCTTCCAGATCCCAAGGCTCAGCCTTTATCTACAACCTAACATTGTGTCTCCTATCTCTAAATCTTGGTAGATATCCTTTGTACCACAAATGCATTATGGTGTAGCAGTCTTAATGGTATTTTCTCTTTTTTGTTTTCTCTTCATAACTGGTCAAATGTGATAGAGGGCATTGGAGGTTGTATGTTTGGAATTGGGGAGATGCCATTTAAAAGGATGTTACAAATTTCCTATGGACACATGGGGACTTTGAGACTACATTTCCCATGATTCCAATGGGTTTCCGGTTTGGGGCGTGGGGACGCCCAGCATCCCCATGTATGGGGCAGTTTAAATTCAGAGGAGGGCCTAGAGAAGGCCTCTTGGTTTTCCTGGTTAGCTGGCTGGGGTACGAGATAAAGAGGATGGGCTCCTGCAGTAAATTTAAAAGATAGTCAAGCTCAGTCATATATACATATATTTTACCAACAAAGCCATGGTTATTAAAATATTAATTTATCTTATTTTATCAGTCTTTATCATTTTTAATCATAACAAGGTGAGATGGGTACTTACTCATCAGTACAATTTAGTCAAGTTTTACAGCATATAAACAACTCAAACACTTGGGAAGACGAAGTTATTATTGATGCTTTCCCCAGGGAGAGCCCTAATATTTCTACTTTAAATTTGGCAATGAATTTCTCCTTCATCACCTGGTAATAAAGTTTTTAATATTTATATTTCTTAAAGAATACATGTGGAATCATTCTGTAAACAATGTCATTAGTAATATAATAATATGGTATATTCAGTTAACAATGCCAATCAATAAATAATTATTTAGCAAGGGAGCTTCCAAGCTGCCAACAAACAAAACAAGTTCCCAGTCCAAAACTTAAGAAAACATTAAAGGATGGAATGAATGTCCTGTGGTGGAAGAAAGAGGATTGTGTTAAGAGAACTATTATAAAGCTAAACTACAAATACAATTCAGAGTACCAGGATCTAAAGTAGGGAATAAAAAAGGCAAGAAGAGAAGTAAAAATAATCAAGATCACAGAGAAGAATGAGAAGATGGACTACATAAACACACACACCTATCACTCCAGTTAGAATGTAAGCTCCTTATGAGTGGGGATGTTTTTTTTTTCATTGAGTTCATATCCCCAGCAATTAGCCCTTAGTGGAGTGGTTGGTATGCATTTGATGCTTCATAAATATATGTGAAACGATTGAGAGTAATTTGTTTTAAAAAAAGAGGGGGAAATTTAGTCCACTTACATCATTTTGCAAATGAGAAAAAGAAAATAAGACTTGCCCAAGGTCATAAAGGTACTAGCACTCAAATTCAGGTCTTCATAATCAATAGGGATGGAATAAATTGGACATATATGCAGAATGTTAGTAAGAGATCTTGCAGTGGCCAAATATTTCAACTACTAGAGCAGTTCTCCTATTATCTAGGAAAGGTCAGTTTTTCATTTTTAATCCATTGATACATCTTTAGGGGAAAGGGAAAAGACAAGAAAAGAAAAGTTTAGTTTTAATCCTTGGGGACTGGCTTTTGAATCAGATGACCTGGGTTCAAATCATAAATCTGATGCTTTCAAATTGTGTGAACTTGGACAAGTCATTTGACTTCCCCAGGCCTCAGTTTTCTCTTCTGCAAAATGAAATGTCTTTACTAAGTCTTTTCTAACTCTAGATGGATGATCCTTTAACACTAATTCACTAGAACCCTGTGGGATTTAGTTTCCTCATACGTAAAGTAAGGGCTAGTCCTGTGTGGTCTCTGATTCTTCAACATCTAAGCCTTGAGGCTTTTGGTTTAGGTTAATCATGGGCTGATGGGCTTGTGGTACTTGTCTGATCATTTCCAGATCAAATTTCATTGTTTTCCTAGGATCTTTAGGATAAAATGCAAACTTCTCAATTGGTTATCTAAAATGTTCTGGTTCCAACCTATCTGTGATGCCTTACCTCCTAACCTCACACTCTTCTTTCAAACCAAAATGAGTTACTGGTTGTTTCATGAATAGGATATATCATAAAGGTCTCTATAGGCATGCATAAGCTATTGGTATCAGGCACAGATCCCACTCTCTCCTCATCCTCACCTTTGAGGATTTAACTTCCTTCAAGTTCTATTCATATCTTTCTTCAGGATAAGCCTTTGGATTCTCCAGTTCAAAGTGTCCCTACAATCTTCTGATAATCTTAGAGCTTCTTCCTTCTCTCCACTGCTCCCAATTATTTCCTACCTTCCATTACATAAGTAAAGATCATTGTCACTCCAGTTTCTCCCAGGACACTGTCAGCTCTGAACTTAGAGACTAAATCATTTTTTGTCATTGTATCCAAAGGACCTAACACAGTGGCTAGCACATAATAAGTAGAGATGCTTAATGAAAGTGAAAATCCTGAAGCATAGGTTTGACTATGTCACTCCCTGGATTAATTTACTCCAATGTTTCTCTGTTACCTAAAATCCTCTATTTGACACTAATATCTTTTTAAAACCTAATGCTCTCCATCTTTCTAGTTTATTTTATATTCTGTGCCTCATGTCCTGTGAAGTCCAGTCAAAATAGCTTTTTATCTACTGCTGGTATATTTTCTGCTTCTTTACTTTTCCAAAGATAATCTTCCATGCCAGGAATGCACTCACTCCTCATCTTTCCCCATCACCCATAAAATTCAAATATTCCTCAGTTCTTTAACTAAGGCACTCCCCACTAAAAAAACTCTTTCCCAATTCCCCAGCTGTCAGGACTCTCTATCCCTAACCATCTTATGTTTTGTCTTGTATTTGTTTTGTCTTATTTCTTCTTATATTTATATAGGTACAAGTTGTCTGTCACTCTTAAAAGAATGTAAACTCCTGTGGGAGAAGGATTGTTTATTTTTTTTCTTTCTATCTCCATTGCCTAGAACAGTACCTGACCTATAGTCAGCATTGAATAAATGGTTTTTGAAGGGTTTGATATATGACTAAATAAAAATCACTTAACTTTTCTTGGTGGGGACAAATAATACTTTCACTACTCCCACCTCAGAGATTGTTGTGAAGAAGGTACTTAGACAATAACAGAAGGCCACAGGAAGAGTGAATCATGTTTGGAAAAGTCTTATTTTGTTTTGTATTTTGACATTACATCCCTCCCCTCCATTACCAACATGCTATATCCAATGTTTTCAGAAAATAGCCCAGACAGCTGTTTCTTCTCAAAATCTAAGTCTGTTTCTCATAAATTACCTCATTGCACTCACTGCTTTCTGAGCAGATCTATGCCAAAGTCAAAAGAGGCCCACCTAATGCCCAGTGGAAAACTTGAGGAATTCCCAGGTCAGACTGTAAATCTTCTGTATGTCTGCAGCTTCCTAGGAAGGAACTTAAGGTAAATTGGTAGCTGCTTTGGCCAAGCATGGGGTACTTCATCTATTTTGAGCCTTTGCATGAAGTATTTAGACAAGAAGCTAGAAGGACAGATAGCAGAGTCCCTAATTCCCCTCACTACCATTTGGTGTTGTTAAGTTATACACAGTTCATTCAGTATGAGCTGTCTTTTTACTGCATACCAGCTGGAGGCATTCTCACTGGCTGTCTGGGCTTTGTGTCATAATCAGAGATGTTGTTGTTCATCCTTCATTTTCAAAGATGATCAATGATATCATGGTAAGGGATGTCTTGACTTGTACATGAGCTAGATTTAAGTGAGGTAGAATTGTGCAAATCACCAGCCTCACTCCTTTCCAGGCATTGACATCCAATGGCAAGGCAAAATTCAGGACAACTGGTGATGACATGGGATACAGAGGATAACGTTGGCATAGTCTAGGTCTCCCCAAGTTCTAAGCATATTAATAGATTGATAGTCACCTTCATGGCAACTGAAACAAATTTATCTGTCCATTCCGATGAGGGAGATCTTCCCAAGATTGGGGTAGATAAGCCTCTTCCAAAAAGGGGGAGAAGGAGATCCTAAACTTGAAAGAGGTAGTTCCCATTTCCAAAATGCTTTACCAGTTACAAAAATCTTTCTCTTAACAACCCTATCCTACATGTCCCTTTTTACATGTGGCAACTAAACTTTATATTTTTTATACATAATCTCCTCTTACCAACTAGTCTACAATGGTTTCTTCTGCTATGTTAGACTGTTTGCTCTTTGAGGCAAGATATTATTCTTATTTTGTTGTTTCTTGTTTTTTGTCTATATCATCTTGTGCTTAGTACAGTAGCAACCCTAAACAAATGCATGTTGATTAACTGACTTTCTAAGGTAAGAGTTATTACCTCTCTCTCCCTCTCTGTCTCTCTCTGTCTCTATCTCTGTGAGTGTGTGTATGTGTTTCTCTGTCTCTATCTGTCTCTGTCCTTCTTTCTCTCCCTACGTCTCTGCCTCCCTGCATGTGTGATGGGATCCTTTGGCAGTATGCTAAACTCTATAGACCTCAGAACCAGGATTTTAAATGAATAAAATAAAACATAAAGAATTGCTACAGAAACCAATAACACTTAAAAAGTTATCAGAATAGTTTTAAAAATCATGAATCCCTGGAAATCTATCCACAAAATCATTGGATGTATGGATTCCAGGTCAAGAAATTCATCTTTATAGCCTGTACTGATTTTTTCACATTTCTTTTATAGTACCTTGTATTTTCATTTTTTCCGAAGCATACCTTTCCTTTTTCTTTCTATCTGGACTACAAATTCTGTAAGAGTCAGAATTGTGTTTTATGCCTCTCTGTATATTTCCCTAACCAGTGTATTATTACACTAGCTATTTAGTGAATCCTGAATGGATAGATGAATACCATTCTAACAAATATATATGAAAGAGAGAGAGAGGGGGGGGAGAGAGAGAGAGAGAGAGAAAGGGAGAAAGAGGGTAAGGGAGAAAGAGAGAAGGAGGGAGGGAGAGAGAGGGAGGGAGAGAGGGAGAGAGAGGAAGAGAGAAAGGGGGGAGGGAAGGAGAGAAGGGGAGAGGAGGGGAGGGGCATAGGGGGACTAAAATAAGTATGCAAGAACAGGATAGCATCATTGGAGAATGACCTCTACAATGATGCAGTACAGGAGGGACAAGCAATTGGGAAGAATCAGGAAGGAAGGAGAGGCAGAGGACATTACACATGGCAAGCAGACAGACATGCCCCATGGAGGTGACAATATAAAGGCCCAGGAGCTCGTGGCAGGCAAGTTCTTTCCAGGGCCTGAGCATGAGGAGTCAGGGATGATTTTCATGTGGGGAGAACATGAAGGCAGGCGGTGGTGCTGACAGTGATGGAAATAGATGAGAATCGGATTTGAGTAGGCAGTGAGACATCCAAAGGCGGATGTCACAGAGATAGGCAGTGACGCATGACAGGTCAAGGGCAAGATGGGGAGATCAGGGGGGAGGAGGGTGGAGAGACTTCATGAGCACAGGATCTCAGGCATGAGTGTTCTCTCTGGAACTAGATCCATATGAGAGCATGTTGTCAGTGAGATTGTATTTGTGGGATGATTTCCTGAGCACTTCTGAAACTGCTCCAATGCTGTCTACTGAAATAGGAGCCCAATGGTTAAGATTTTGAATGTTTCACTTAAAGGTAGTGTATGTACTTCAAGATAAATGGCCCCATGCAAAAGTGGCATTGTAGAAATAGGCATGGATTTACATAGAAAGAAGGAAAAAGAAAAAAAAAGGGACAGAAAAAGGTGCTCATTTCTGTTAGGATTCAGAAGGTCATTGCCACTGGGAGCAGAGAAGAAAAGTTAGCAAATATATTTATTATATCCTGCTATAATTTTTATTTTTAGCAGAATAGTAGTTGCATTGAGTTAAGGAACTAATGTAGAAAGCTCTACCAATGCAAATCCATAATTCCTCTATAACTTTCAACTTTCTATTGCTAAGTCTCCATTATCAATACAACGCATTTGTTTTAGAGGGAAAATCCTGTTTCATTGCAGTCCTTAACATAGTCATTGCTATGCTCCCCCCAAACAAACTCCCCCCGAAAAAGGTAAATAAATTTTAAAAATGTACATTTTGTCTGTTAGCCAAATCAATGGCAATGAGCTTCTCTGCACTTAAGGAATATAAAGATCATCCATTAATGTAGATACGTACAAATAAATACAAATGACCTATCTTTTGACGTACAAAAATACGTACAAAAATACAAAAATATCTGCTATCACCCACCAACCTTGGTTGTATCTATCAGAAGTTGCTCCCTGTTGCAGTAGCCTTTGAGAAACTAAGGCCTCCTACATTTATAATGATATATGGGAACAGGAAATGGAATCATACTGACTAATAACTTGACTATCTCTGCATTATAGGATACTTTAAGGATGTGTAATTTCATAGGTTAGAGGGAGTCCCCAAATATGGGCCCTCCTTTTGGCACTTTTTATCACCTGTTCTTAGTTCAGAAATCTAGAGTTGGAAGGGTTCTCAGAGGCCATCTAGTCCATCCTCCCTTCTTTACAAAGGAGGAAACTGAGGCCTAGAGAGCAAACGTGACTTGTCTAAAGATATTCAAGTGGGGACAACTGGGTAGCTAAGTGGATTGAGAGTCAGGCCTAGAGACGGGAGGTCCTAGGTTTAAATCCGGCCTCAGACACTTCCCAGCTGTGTGACCCTGGGCAAGTCACTTGACCCCCATTGCCCACCCTTACCACTCTTCCACCTAAGAGCCAATACACAGAAGTTAAGTGTTTAAAAAAAATAACAAAGATATACAAGTGAGGTCAGAGAAAGGATCCCCTGACTCTAGAAGCAGGGATGTCAACATAAATTGTCTGGAGTTGTCTGAAGCAGATACAATTTTAAAGTCTCATATGGGGATACTGAGTTTCTTTTAGAGATGGGATTTGAAACCATTGATACTTAACAAAGTATCTCTGTAAACCTCCAAGATAAGCATTTTAGCCAGTGTTGTCTCTAAAACATCCTCCAAAATAAAATAAAATGAAATAATTTTATTATTTAATTAAAATTAAATTTAAAAAAATTGAATAAAATTACAAATCAAATCTTGCCACCTACATTTGCTGGGAGTTCTTCACCTTTTGAGCCATAACTTTATAACCATCAACTTATGGATTCTATCGATAGGCAGGTTGAAGTAGTGGGGAGAAAGCTGATTTTGGCTACAAAAGACACAGAGATTCAAGTCTTATGTCTGATATCTACAGTCTGTAGCTCTTGATAAGTCATTAACTTTTTAGTGCCCAAAGCAAATCTCTTTGGTGAGGGTTCATAAGCTTTTTGGTATAAAGGACCCCTTTGACAGTCAAATATAGCCTACAGACCCCTTGTTTAGAATAATATTTTTAAATGAATACAATTTAAAAAACAATCATATTGAAAAAATATTTATCAGGGATTCATAGGGAAAAAGGCGATCCACCACCTTAGAAGTAACTGATGGGAGTCAGAATGCAGATCGGCACATACCATGCTTCACTTTGTTTCTTCCATAATTCTTTCTCTAGTCTAAGTGATGTATCTTCTTTCATAATGTGATGAACTCAGAAATATCTGTTGTATGATAACACGTGCACAATCTACATCATATTACCCACCATCTTGTGGGATGGGGAGGGGAAAGGGAAGGAAGGAACATGAATCACAAAATGTCAAAAAAATTATTAAAAGCTATCAACATGTAAGAAAAAGAAAAAGATATCAAAATTTTAAAGATCATAGATTCTAGCTTAATAAATCTTATTGTAAGGCTAAAAGTTGCGGAGTTGATGGCAATATGCATTATTAGACAAAACTGCTTCTCCAGAGGAAGAGGTTTCTTATACCAATTCAATCACAATTTTGATTCCATATCAAAAAACAAACAAACAAAAACTTGTAGGTATCATATGTAGAGATTATCCCTACCCTTTGGTAGTTTTAAGGAACTCAATGATGATTTCTACGTATTTATCATAGAGGACAGGGAGAAATCATAATGCCAAATGAATGTTTAAGTGAAACTATTCTATTAGAAGCAAGAAAGAAGGCAATAAATCCATTAGGAGCACAGAGACAATTGGAAATGGTAGGTATGGACCAATTGAAGTCAGACAAGATTGCTGCCTCTTTTACACTTAATTAGGAACAGCTTCTTATTATGATCTGGAGCAGATTTTCTTGCCTCCAATAAAGTGAGGTGTCTCAGCTCATAGAATTTTACATCTGGAAGGGACCACATTCTCAGGCTCTTAGAATTTCACACATTAGGCTGAGAGAAGAAAGCGGTCAGTTCAATAAATAGTGACTTCAGCAGCCAGGAAAGAAAGCATTTACACAGTATTATCAACTTTGAAAAGCTGTCATCATTATTATTATCCCATTGTAGAGATTAGGAAACTGAGTCTTTTGGAGCTTGAATGATTCAAACTTGGTTGATGAGTGATTAAATATTAGAAGTTGGGATTTCAACTCAGACCTTTCTTGTTAATTATGTGGCTCCGTGGACTGAGAACCAGGTCTAGAGATGGAAGGTCCTGTGTTCAAATATGGCCTCAGAAACTTCCGAGTCGGGTGACACTGAGCATGTCATTTAACCTTCCCATTGCCTAACCCTTATTGCTCTTTGGCCTTGGAACCAATATTTAATTTGGGTTCTAGACTGGAAGGTAAGGATTAAAAACATAAGTTTAAAAAAATTAATCCATTATCTAGAACTGGAAAGCTTAGAGGTTTTCTAGTTCAATCATTTATTTTATGAGTGAGAAAGTCTCAGAGGCTGAGATTTAAATTGAGGTATTTCTTGATTGTTTAAGATCATGAATCCAGAGCTGGATAGGTATTAAAAGCTATTTAATACAATTTCACATAAGAGTTTATATGACATTATTACAAATATACATATATTAAGCATGCATGTACATATAAATATGTGTACAAATGCTTCCACATACCAAGTGGAGGAAAGTAGTATTATGTGGAACTGTGAATATTATAAACAGCTAATTTTTCTACATATTTTATGAAAGTCTTGGGAAACAAAAAATCAGAGGCAAATTCTCCTTTTCTTCCTCTCCTGGAGTAGAAGGGGGGAATCCAGGAATATGCTCCTTTATATTCTATCTATATATCTATATATATAAAGGTATCCCTTCCAAATGATGACTTTCCCATCATGGTTTCACTGTATCATGGGTCAGCATAAGAAATAAAATTGGAATTTGGGGGGAGTTTTGTAGTAGCCACAGATGACATGCAAAAGTGAGAAGATGACACAGAAAAAGTTTGGAAACTCACACATACACAAATATATATGTAAGGTATTGTAGAATATCATATTTCATTTTTTACTACCATAAATATACATGATTTATTTATTTATTTGTTTGTTTGTTTGTTTGTTTGCTTATTTATTAAACTTTTATGTCTGCCAAAGAATCAATACTATGTATTGGTTCTAAGGCAGAAGATTGGTAAGGGCTAGGCAATGGGGGTTAAGTGAATTGGCCAGGGTCACACATCTAGGAAGTGTTGTGATTTATTTTTTAAAGTTAAAATATGCAAAAAGTTAAGTTTTGCAAAAAGAATATGAAAACTAGTAGATGATACACAGAGGCTAGAAATGTAGAGATATCTTAAAATTGTAGTAACTCACGAATTAATATGAGGTATTATAAACACCCCATAAGAGAATAAAGATTTAAAAAAATCAGACTTCTTTTCTCATACAAAAGGAGGGCCAGAAAATGAGGGGATGCTTTTCTATTGGGGAATGGTTAAGCAAACTGTGGCATCTGTTGGTGATGTAATACTACTGTGCTAAAAGGAATAATGAACTGGAGGAATTCCATGTGAACTGGAAAGACCTCCAGGAATTGATGCAGAGTAAAAGGAGGAGAACCAGGAGAACATTATACACAGATGGATACACTGTGGCACAATTGAACTTAATGGACTTCTCTACTAGGAGCAAGGCAATGATCCAGGCCAATTTGAGGGATTTAGGAGAAAAAACGCTATCCACTTCCAGAGAAAGAACTGTGGGAACAGAAACACAAAAGAAAAACTTCTGCTTGATCATGTGGGTTGAGGGGGATATGATTGGTGATGTAGACACTAAATGGTCACCCTAGTGCAAATATTAAAAAAAAATGATATGGAAATAGGTCTTGATCAATGACACATAAAACCTAGTGGAATTGCACACATCAGCTATGGGAGGGGGTGAGAGGACGGGAGGGAAAGAACATGAATGATGTAACCATGGAAAAATTTTCTTAATTAATCAATAACAAAATTTTTTTTAAAGAAGGTTATTTTTTTTTGTGAATTTTCCAAATCACAGGGGTGCCACTTCCCTGACACTTTCTATGTGGAAAGGATGGCTATATACATTTAAAATTTAGCATGAACCAATATCCAATTTCATAAATAAGTAACTCAAGCCTAAAAAGTTAAATTATTTTCAAAAGTCACAGAGTTTAGTAATTAGCAGAGAAAGAATTAAAACTCACATCCTGTGACTAATTAGAATATAATCTCCAGCATTATAATCCATACTCCTTGGAGGCAGGGTCTATTTGGTTATTCTCTTTGTATTTCCAAAGTCTTTTATTAATATCATTTATAGAGTATTTGAAGATTTACAAAGTGCTTAACATATACTATCTCCTTACAACTTTGTGAGGCAGGTGCTATCATCATCCCTACTTCATATATTTACTTCCAATATGAAAGAAACTGAAATATATTAAGGTTTGGTGGCTTGCCCAGGTCACTCAGTAAATATCTGAGATAGGATTCAAACTCAGATCTTCCTGACTGTACATTCCATGTTCTATCCTCTGCATTACCTAGTTGTCCAGGTGCCTTGCACAGTACCTTAGTATACAGTATAGACTTAATAAATTCTGTTTTGTTTACTGATTAACTGACTCAGGTTCAGCACTATAGTGCTCCCTCCTAGGAAACCTGGGTTTTCAGTTAGGAAACCTTGGATCAAGTCTAAGTGAATCTCACAAAGGTCATATCTCTTTATCTGACCTTCACCAAACATTCTCTGTTTTCCTACCTGACATATGGTGAGAATACCCTTGGGTTATCCATTTTACGGGATTGTTATAAGGACTGAGAAAGAGAACAGAGGTGAAGGTCTCTGAAACCAGCACTTTTATGGGAATGTCAGCTATGTTTGTTCTTTTCATTGAGATCTGTCTCCTTACTAATTGACTCCTTACCATACCAAGGATCACCAAAGAGCATTTGAATCAATTCCTTCCCACTTAAACTAAGAAATTCTTCTTCTAACGGGTCTATAGTAGTCAGCCCACATGTGGAAACTGAAATCCTAACTATAGTGAAATTGGGAATGAATCTGCTTACTAAGGGATCCTCTTTGCCCTTCATCTTCCATCTATTGATTATTAGAAGCAAGGACCTCTACCACTTGGTTTTTTATTGAGTCACATACAATTCACACAGGCGATGGACCAGTGGATAAAACACTGGATGCAGAGTCAGGAAGAGCTGAGTTCAAACTTGGTCTCAGACATTTAGAAGGTATATCACTTTGAGTAAATTACTAAACCTCTTTTTGCCTAGGAGGTAGCTTAGTGGATAGAAAACTGGGCCAGGAGTCAGGAAGACCTGTGTTCAAATTTGGCCTTCTACACTAACTCACAGTGTGACCTTAAACAAGTCATTTAATCTCTATTTGCCTTAATCCAATGGAGAAGGAAATAGAAAACCACTCTAGTATCTTTAGCAAGAAAACCCAAGGGAGAGTATGGTCCATAAAATGACAGAGCCAGATGCAACTAAGTGAACAACATAAAATCCAGTATTCTTTCTGCATTGTACTTGATATAATGGAAATACCATTGGGTATGGAATTAGTATCTGGTTTTGAATCTGAACTCTTATGCTTCTTAGTTGTGTAATCTTGAACTACTCAATTATATTCTCTGTATACTTTAATTTCATCAAATGCAAAATGAGATGACTTCATCAGCTTCATCACCATTCTTATCGTCTTCCCTCTTAACAGTGTCATAATGTTCATTGCCATTGGGATCTTCACTGATAATGCTGCCTAGTCAAACTAGCATGATAAGAGTTTCTTTTTTAGGTACCATGAATAATTTATACAATAATGTTTGACTTAATAATGGTAATAGTATTTTAAATATACATAGTCATTATAGATCTGGCCTGTGTCATGAGCTATCTCTGATGCATATGAGTTCTGTGATTTTGGGAGCTAAATGCCGCAGTGGATAAAGTGATGAGCTGGAGTAAAAGAAGACCCGAGTTCCAATCATACTAGAGTCCTGATCACTGTGTAAACCTGGCTGAGGCATTGGACTTGTGTCTATCTCAGTTTCAGCATCTATAAAATGAGAATAATAATCACACAGCTTCCACAATTGAAAAGATAAAATGTAAATTGCATTCTCAAACTAAAAGCACTGTATAAGTTATGATTATTATATTATATGTATTGTTGTTGATGATGATATTTCATCCACCTTCTCTGTAACCGAAGTACCTCTCTAAAATGAAAAATTTAAATGTAGAGATTAAGGTGCATTGGTAGAAGAAATTTTCTCCTTATGAACATAATCATTATTTTGGAACTCATTCCCAGGAAAGGAGTTAGGAGATATTTAAGATATATGGAAAGGGACCAGCTAGGTGTCTCAGTGGATAGAGAGCTAGGTCTGCAGATGGTAGTACCCAGACTCGAATCTGGTGTCACACAATTCCAAATTGTGTGACCCTGGGCAAGGCACTGGACCCTAATTCCCTATTCCTTACTGTTCTGCCTTGGTCCAATGATTCTGTCTTGAGTCCAGTATTTGTTATTGGTTTTAAGACAGAAAATAAGGGTTTAAATTTTGGGAAGAGAGAGAGAGGGGAGAGGAAGAGAGGGGGAGAGAGAGAAAGAGACAGCGAGAGAGACAGAGACAGAGACAGAGAAAGAGACAGAGACAGAGAGATAGAGAGAGATAGAGACAGAGAAAGACAGAGACAGAGACGGAGACAAAGACAGAGATCTGTCTTTTAAATAATGGTTTATGCTGTGTAGTATAATTAAAGTAACTTGTATGTCTGGGCATGGCAGGGGATAGAATACTGTCTCTAGGGTAACCAGAACCCGACCTGGTTTTTATCACACCATTAATACCACTAGGGTGATCATGGGCCTCAATGGCCTAAAGATGGAAGATTCAAATCTGGCCTTGGGCACTTCCTAGCTGTGTGACCCTGGGCACATCACTTAACCCCCATTGCCTAGTCCTTACCACTCTTCTGCCTTTAAATCAATACACAGTATTGATTCTAAGATAATAGGTAAAGGTTTAATTTTTAAATTAAAAATATATGGAACACTTTCTTAATCATGACCCCAGGTTATATGCTGTACAAATATTGTTTCCATCTTACAGAGAAGGAAACTGATGATTCAAGGTGGAGCGATTTGCCCAGGGTTATACCTAGTACAAACAAGAACCTGAGTTCAAATCCTTATCTACTTTTCACTGGACCCAATAATCTCTCACCAGGGTCAAACAGTTCAAAGAAGCTTTCCAATAGTGGAACCTCAATATTTTTCAAAGGCCTTAACTCTCCCCCAGCACTTACAACCTGACCCATTAGACTGCCAACATTCCGGTAAATAGCTCCAAAGACCAGCTGAGTTCCTTCTTTACCATCCCTTCCATTACAATGCCTGACACAAAGTTTTAGCTAATGACATTCAATAAATATGTGGTGGTTGGCTGACTGCATTTAGGAGCAGGCTGTTACACCATGATCCCTGTCTGCCTGTGTTCCAACATCTGAGTTGTGTTTCTGAACTCCATACACATGAGTATGTATGATTGTCGGCACTTACATCTGTCATCATTTACGAAATTGGAAGCATAAGTGAGATCACATCTGGAAAAGGCTTTTAAGCATTTCAGGGAAGGAAGCTGATTGAACCATGGGATGTGAAGGAGACTCATTCATTTCCCCAGACTTTAGCTCTCCCCTTTCTTCTCTATTTAGTTCTCTGATCACAAATACCACCTTTATCAGTATGCAGAAGAGTCTATGTGTGTACCAGAACTGTTTTGCATTGGGGCAGGTTAAGGATGTCTTATCCCAAAGCTTCTGTGTCTTTGTAGATTGAGGAAAGTGTATGGAATATACACCAACTCTATGGGCACAGAGTGACCATGCTTCAAGGAGGTGAGAAGAAATGCTTAAGGCCAGCCCCCAAATTAAATACTTATAAGCATAGGGTGATGGCAGACAGCTTACATTTTATCCACACCCAGTGAAGAAAATAATGCACCGGTTTTGTTTTGCTACCTCTGTGACCTTATTCAAGTCACTTAACCTATCCTGGTCTCAATTTCTTCAATTATAAAATGAGAAAGGTGAGTTAGATTGCTTGTACATTCCTTTCCAGTACAAGTTCTATGGCATTTTTATGAGTATGTATCTTTAGATAACTTTCAAATTTTTCAGCTTTTAATATCCTGTTTGTTCTTTGCTTCCCTGTCCATCTCTTTCCTAGATTTTTGTTTCCTTGAAGATTGGGGTAGGATTAGAGATCTGTAGTGGGAGACAAAACGAAACAAAAAACCAACCAACCAACCAGTTCCATGATCCGGCGATGTTTTCTCTAATAATTCTTTTCTTGATTCATTTACCATAGCCTTTTATTTATTTAGTTATTTTCCTAGTGGGGGGTCTCTCTCCCTCTCTGTCCTACTCATTGTTCAGCTCATCAGCACAAGTTACCCTCTTACCTACCTCATCTGCACCTGAACATCAATAAACAAACCTATAAGATTAAATTGATCAAATTAAGTTCAAGATCCTATAATTATCATTATTGTGATTATTATTTTTGGGCAGGGATATAAATCTCCAAACCCTGGATAATATGCAATTGGATGTGGAGATACTCATTTCCAGTTGGTAGTGCCATAAAAGAAAGTAAATTTTGGGGGGCAAAGGACATTGAAATCCTCTTATTTACGGTGGCATCTCTTCAAGTGTCTAGAACATTTTATGACGGTTAGATAATAATCATTCAGTATATGTTCTGAAGTGTTAGGAGTCAATTTTTAAAATTATTATTTTTACAAATGAAATTCATATCATTGACAATTTTTAGGCTTCTGGGTACATATACCTTGAGTATCAGATGCTTGGTTCATAATGCAATTTTTAGAATATCGAGCCTGCACACCAGAATTTGGGCTAGCATTGGATTTAAGGTTAATATTCCATGAAATACTCATAAATGTTAATGTTCAGAAAGCATCTTTTCCTTTGTTCCCATGAGGTCAGCAACATCCTGCTCCTCAAACAACCCAGACGGCATCTCAGGGGAACAATATTATTAGCCCATGTCAACAATCGATTCATCTTCTTTAAATACTGCTTTTATCATGTCACCTCCTCCCAAACAAAATTGTTTAATGACTTATCTCTTAATTTCCTACTTGATCAAATCTAAAATCTTCCTTGTTAGAGGACCGAGGGTACCATGGAAAGAAGACCGTATTTGGAATTCGAGGATTTGGGTTCAAATCACAGATCTACCACTCACCCTTTGTCAGTGTGGAAATGAGCATAGTCCCTTGAAAAACAGGAAGCATTTAATGAATCCCTATTTGTACAACTTAACTTGATTTTGGGAAACTCATTTAACCTCTCTAGGACTTGCATTCCTTGCCTATAAAGGAAAGGGCTGAGCTGGAAAAAGTCAAGGTCCCTTACCAGATTTAGATTTAGGAATCTATATTTCCATAACCCTTCTCCACCCTGCCTTTCCAAACAAATTTTCTATTCCTCTATAGGCATTCACTGCTCCAGAATGGCTTTCCTGCTCCCCATCCCATAGGCACAACTTGTTCTTCCTGAATCTCCTCTATCTTCTGCTACTCTAAACCAACCTATCCTTCCAGTCCCAGGAGCTCAACTCTTAGCAAGAGCTTTCCTTAACTTCCTGAGCCCTCATTAGTTATCTTGGCTCTGACTGACAAACTAACTGTATCACTAATAATCCACAATTCAATGCACAATTATGGATAGTGCTATACATTGTTTTGTGGGGTATCTACTATGGCACCAGGACACCATGGGACATATTCAAAACATGCATTATAATGAAGTAAATAGAGGGATGGACTTTGAATGATAAAACCTTGGATTTGCAAGGATGGGATTTGTCTAAGACAGATGGGACCAAAGGAGCCAGAGAAGGAGGTTGCTAATAGTTGTTGACCTTGATGGGATTTTCTCCTGGGAAGGAGAGAAAGAGGAGAGGTCTTCAGGTGGAGGACTGGAAAGAGGAAAGAGGAGGACAATCGAGCTCAGACCCAGTCTTGAGGGCTTCCTGAAGATCTTTCTTTTGGAAATTGAAACCTTGATTCCCTGATCAAAGCCATTCAATTGCATCTCACCCATCAAGACTTCAACCATCGAGTCAGATAAGTTTGGATTCCATTTTGGAAGCAATCTCTTAGACTCCTTCACCCATTACCCAGCCTTTCTGAGAGACTCTTTTCGGTTAAACCTTACAATTATAGGAAAGGGTAGAAATAGAAAATTAGAAATAGAAATAGAAGGAGAAGGGGTGAGGGGAGAAGCTTAGGAGTGGAAACCACTAGGGTGCCCACCTAAGTTACAGACTCCATAGGAATAGCAAAGAGGGCACCCCAAAATCCCTCTGCCCTTCACTCCTTTCCCCAATCCCTGATTTGAAGATAATAAAAAAAAAACATTCAACAGTCAGATAGCATTCCAGAGTGCCTGAGAGAAAACAAGGGAGAGGGGAACCACAGCTTGGGCTGACTGCCTCCAACTTGAAGCCAAACCACTCACCGTGAAATTTACTGACCTGGGAGTGGTTTGTGTGAACCCCATCCTTATTCACGATCTGATTGGGGTACCACATACCTTCTTTTATAGGGAAACCTCGTTCCTAACTCCTTTGGGGTGGCACAACCATTCAGGTCACCAAGTTTCAGGGTGACACCCCTTTAAAGTCTCCCAGTGTATAATCAGCCCCAGGGGAATGCTGGAAGAAAGACTCACCACGTAGACTTTCTCTATCTCCCTTCTATCAAACATTCATGACTGGCCTTTTAATTGTTACAGATTCAAAACTCACCTCTAATAATATCATTTTGGTAGTGGGAAAATAATTTATTCTCTCTGAGTCTCAGTCTCTTCATTTATAAAATGGGAAGAATGATGCCTCTTGTGCTTCCCTTATATAGGATTCAGATGAGGCTCAAAGGATCTACTTTGAAAAAACACCTTATAGATTTCAAAGAGTGAAACAAATGTCAGCTATTCTTGATACTGAGAAACAGCATGACTTTTTGGATAGAAAATGGGCATCTAGGCCAGGAAGTTCAGGGTTCAAGTGCAGCTTTTGACACACATTGCAATGTGACCCTGTGCCAGTCACTTAAACTCTTGGTGTCCTATGGAATTAAGACTATATTTTTCAGAGATTGTGACGTCCTGAATTGATATGCATTTCCTATATATGAATATAACATATGAAGCTCCTAATACCAATGATGTCAGAGATCCAAACACTATCTCGTACTATCAATATTTTTCTTATTACTACAATTAAACTTATATGATGGTTACATTGAGAACTGAGGTATAAGCATGAAATGTGTATATATATATATATACACACACACACACACACACACACATATATATATATATATGTATATATATATATATATATATATATATATATATATA
>NC_058135.1:265568514-265578657 GCF_016433145.1 Gracilinanus agilis
TCACAAATCATTAGGGTTTCTAATGCAGAAAGTTCCTATCCCTTTGTCTGACACTCAAGGCTTTCTATAAAAGGACATCATTCTGTCATTCTAGAATTATCTCATTACTTTTCACATATACCCTACTTTATTAAAGTGGATTACTCTTTATATTCCTTAACACAGAGTCTGCATTTTCTCCCTGTTTAATTTTGATTAAACTGTTCCCTATACTTGGAATACCTTCTTTCCCTCTCTTTGTATTTTAGATTTCTATTCTGAAAAGTGGAATGAACATTGATTTTGGCATCATAAGACCTAAGTTTGAAACTTGTCTCTGCCACTTATTATTAACCACTCTGGGCCTGAGTTTCCCCATCTATAAAATTCAGAGGTTGGTGTAATTGGTCTTTAAGGATCCTTCCAGGTCTGAATCCCCAATTTCCTGGTCCTAGGATTCATGGAAAATTAATTCTTTGAAATTTTGTCTCTTCCATGGAGTCTTTGTGATTTTCACTGAGAATAAAGACCTTCAATTTGCTTATATCAAATAGCATTTGATTTGTCTTCTATGAATCACTTACACAAAGTTCTGTGTTTTATATGCACTTAATATGCACCATATCTCCCTATTAAATTGTAAACTATAGGGGGCAGCTGGGTAGCTCAGTGGATGGAGAGCCAGGTCTAGAGACAGGAGGTTCTAGGTTCAAATCTGTCCTCAAACACTTCCCAGCTGTGTGACCCTGGGCAAGTCACTTGACATACCCTTACCACTCTTCTGCCTTGGAACCAATACACAGTTAGTAAGGGTTTAAAAAAATTTTAAACTATACAAGGAAAGGAGAATGTTTTATCTAAATGTTTGTTTGCTTGTTTTCAATCTCTCCTAACATCTAGGACAGTGCACTATACAGTAGATATTTTATAAATGTTCAATAAATTGAATTTGAATCTAAATGACTTTTCAAAGGTAGTTTGACCCATCAACCCATACAGTGATTCCCTTTCCCCAGTTTCAATTGCATTTAACTGAATTGCATTCTATTCAGTTACAATGTATTAATACTCTCATCACATTCATAGTAGCCTAGTGCTAGACAGACATTGGGGTTTCTTAGATACATGAATAAGTTTGTGATATCACTGATGAAGGCAGTTCCTCACACAATACAGTTTGCAATCCATCTACTCCCATCTCCACTAAATTTAAAAAAAGGCATAGTAAATACAAAGATGGACAGGTGGATTGAAGGATAGAAGAAAGGGAGGGAAAAAAGGAGGAAAGGGAGAGAAGGATGAAAAGAGAAGGGAAAAAAGAAGAAGAGGAGAGAGGGAGGAAGATACTTTGCCTTCAAGATGATTTTGTTCCCTTTTATCTCCTAGAATCCAATACTGAATAGATATCAAAGAACTAAATAGTAACTCAATCTAGCCTCTAAGGTTAATAAACCCCTTTTCCTATTCCTCCTGTGGGGTAAAACTTTCCTGATTTACCCATATATTGTAGACCTCCCTATACTTTGTTAAAGCAAAGAAACTTGAACCTAGATAAATAAGAGGGTTATTTTGGCTTAACTCTAAAATAGGATTGCTTACATTCTCAATTCTAGTGACATCTCATATATCATTCAGGCAATTCAATTCAATTAATATATTTTAACAACTTAGATTATGTTCTTGGATCTGCATGGGGTTTCTAGGACAAAATTCAAGATCCACACTCTTTGAAAAGCTTTTATTCAACTACAAGGGTAAAACTTAAAAGAAAAAAAAAAGACAACATAAGGCAATTTGAGAGCTCAGAGAACATTCCAGGAAGACTTCACATAGTAGACCACATCTGAACTAAGAAGAAGTAAGGCAGAATTCAGAGAAACTGAGTCCATAGTGCCTTCCTAGCCTGGGGGATAGTTTGAGTGAAAGCATGGAGATGGAAAATGACAAGGCAATTCTGGGGAAAAAGAAATAGATCAGTTTATTTGGAAGAGTGCAGGAGCAGAAAGGATATGAAATAAATTCAGAAAGATATGTTGGATCGACATGTTAAGAGGACATTAAATGTTGAATTCAGATGTTTAGATTTTTTCTAGAGATAACAGAGATTTAGGATAATACTCAAGTTTTTAGAACAGGATAGTATAATGGGTCATACTCATGTCATAAGAAGATAATTTTGGCTGCAATAGAAATGATGGCTTGGAGAAGGGAGGGACTAGTGGAAAGGTACCCATTAAACTTTTTAAAGTACTTTAGGTGAGACATGATGGTGCTTGGTAGCAATATGAGTGAATAAAAGGGATCAGCACAAGAAATATAGAAGCAGAGTGAATAAGACATGGCAATTGATTGAAAATGCCAATGGCATGGACTGTGAGGGAGAAAGAAAAGTCAAATATGACTATGTAACTATTAATGAAAATGACCAAATTTCTCCCTTCATGTTTCTTATTCAAGGTGTTTGCCAGGCCTGGAAAACTCTCCTGCATCTCCAAAAAAACCTTTTTTTTTTTTTAAACCCTTGTACTTCGGTGTATTGTCTCATAGGTGGAAGAGTGGTAAGGGTGGGCAATGGGGGTCAAGGGACTTGCCCAGGGTCACACAGCTGGGAAGTGGCTGAGGCCGGATTTGAACCTAGGACCTCCTGTCTCTAGGCCTGACTCTCACTCCACTGAGCTACCCAGCTGCCCCATCTTTGTTTTTTTGATTGTATGTTTTCTTCAAAATGTGAAGCCAAACTTTGAAAGGAGAGAAGTTTGGAGCAAGAGTTAATTTAGGGAATAAAGGCCATAGGGATAAAGGAGTGAAGAATCAGAGCTTGATAAGATTCAGAAATTAAATAGCACAACTATTCTTATGTTTCTAAGGGCCAAATGTGATAGAGAAATGAATATACTTGCTTAGTCACTTAGTTAACAAATAGCAAAGCCAGGATTAAAAAAAAACCTGTTGTATAATTCCAAATGAAACTTTCTTTCCACTATATTAGACAATAAATTTGAATTTTATATACCTATGTATATAGGCTTTCAGGTAGTGACCTGGAAGGACTAGAATTTTGAGAATATGTACATATGTAAGAAACTACAAGGCAAGAAGGAGAGAGAATTAAAGACTAGCAAAATTAGGAAAGGCTTTCCATAGAAATCAACACCTTATTTGAAAGGGAACTAAGGATTCTAAGAGGTGGGATTGAGAAAAAAATATATTCTAAACATGGCAATTCATCTGTGGAAAGCCCCAGAGTTTAGAGACAGAATTAAATATATAGGGAAATAGTGATTCCCTAAAATACTCTTTTTTACATAAATTCTTAATTTTTCTATTTACATGTAATTTCTTTTGTAAAATAGTTTTTTTTTTAATTTTGAGTTCCAAATTATTTTCCTCTCTCCCTTCAAACCTTATTGAGAGAGTAATTTGATTAATTTGTGCAAAACATATTTCCATATTAGGATATTGTAAAAGAAAAAACAGACAAAAAGGAAAAAAGAAAGGGGAAAAATGATTTTTTGATCTACATTCAGATTCTGTTAATTCTTTCTCTGAAGTCCTTCAGAATTGTCTTAGATCATGGAATTGTTGGGAATGGCTAAGATTATTATAAAATACTGCTGTTACTATATACAGTGCTCTCCTTCTGCTTACTTCACTTTGTATCAGTTCATGTAAGTCTTTCCAGGTTTTTTGCTTTTTTTTTAAAGTATCATGCTCATGATTTCTTATACTATACTTATATTCCCACATAATCATATAGCACAACTTGTGCAGCCAGTCCCTTACTTATGGGCATCTCCTCAATTTCTAATTCTTTGCTATAGCAAAATGAGACATAAAGTTTTTTTTTTTTGTTTTTTTGTTTGTTTTTAACCCCTATCTTCTATCTTGGAGTCAATATTGATTCCAAGGCAGAAGAGTGGTAAGGGTAGGCAATGGGGATCAAGTGACTTGCCCAGGGTCACATGGCTGGGAATTGTCTGAGGCTAGATTTGAACCTAGGACCTCCCATTTCTAGGCCTGGTTCTCAATACACTGAATTACCCAGCTGCCCCCCATGAATATTTTCCTACTATGGGACCTTTTGTTTTTAATCTCTTTTCTGATACAATCCTGGTAATGGTATCATTGGGTCAAAACGATATGCCCTTTGGGTATAATTCCAAATTGCTCTCCAGAACAGTTACATCAGTTTACATTCTACCAACAGTGCATTAGTGTCTTAATTTCCCCATATTCCCTCCAATATTTGCCATTTTACTTTTCTGTTATATCTGTCAACCTGATAGGTATAAAGTGATATAACCTCAGAACTGTATACTTTTCCAAGCAAAAATGATTCAGAACACTTAATATGATTATAGAAAGCCTTGATTTATTCTTTTGAAAACTACCTCTTCATATACCTTGATAATTTATTAATTAGGTAATTATTTGTATTCTTATGAATTTGACTCAATTCCCTATATATTTGAGAAATGAGTCATTTATCAGATAAACTTGCTATAATTTCACTCTGCTTTCTTCCTTCTAATCTTGGCTGCATTGGTTTTGTTTGTGCAAAACCTTTTTTTTTAAAATTTAATGTAATCAAAAATTTACATTTTATATTCCATAATACACCTTTTCTTTTCTTTTGTCATAGATTCTTCCCTTATCTATAGATCTGAGAGGTAAAGTACTCCATTGTTCCCTGATTTGCTTATAACATATCATTCATTATGTCTAAATTATATACACATTTAATAATCTTAAGCTATGTGTCCTGTCTCTGCCTTTCAGACTAAAATATATACCCAAAAGAAGGATGTTATTTTTAATCAGCTATGGCTAATCCTATTATATTTAGTTTGTTTAAGATAAATATTTCTTTGAATCTAATTAAATTAAAACACAGAAGAGAAAGCATGATGGACATGGGATCCAAATACTTGTATTTGAATACTCACTCCCAAACTCACAACTTATCTGAACCTGGCCATGCTATATTTTCTTTCTAAAACTGTTTCCTTATTTACAAAAATTAAGGGCCTATATTGGCTAGCCTCTGACGTCTGATCCTTTGAATGGTAAAATGAAACCTTATATCTAAGGTTCCTTCTACTTCCAACATTTTACTATCTTAAACAATGGACAGGAACATGGTGGTTTTGAACTGGTTACAAAACATGACAAATATGACACATGATCTTAGCCTTGGGAGTCTGAGAAATGATGAACTTGGAAGAATGAGATGAATGGTGTTATCAAAGAAATAATTTTAGAAAAAGAAGATGGATCTCTTATATGACAAGGACAAGGGCTAACAAAAGGAGAGTCTGCGTGCTCCATTGGCATCCCCAAACTCTCAAGAGGACATGGTATATATCTCACTTGGCACATTGGGTGTTCTCGCTAAGGGGAGCCTATGGAAGGATATAAACAAGATGGGCAGGCTTGAATAGTTTATATTCTACACCATGAGAAAGAAATTTTGTATTAATAAATCATAGAATCATATGGATATTGGAGTTATCTTCTAGTTCACTTAATTTTCTACATTTTTGTGATATTAGGCTCTGGATAAGGCACTAACATATTACTGAAAAGGTACGAGGGGTAATAATCCAATGCAAGTCTGATTTAGCAGCATAGACACATTCACAAGCATATATTCATTTATTAAGTGTCGTGTATAATCCACATTTCTTCAATTATCAATTTATCTCTCCCCCCCTCCAATTCCTAAGGTAATACTGCATTTTCCCTGCTGTAATGAAGAAAGAGAAGACAAAGGAAAGGACTAAATCATAAGTACCTGCAACCAGCATCCAGCGGGGACTGTGGCTTTTGAAAAGCTATTTCTAACTTCTAAGACCAAGGAATATCAATGGAGGGCAACCTTTACCCAGACGTTAGCATGAACAACTTTCAAGAATCTACTGCAGGCTTACTGTGTCCTGCAGACAACACACCCAGGAGAAAAGAAAGACAGAAATCTGTGAAGTAAGTAAGCACTGGGAAAGCTGATAATGGTTTCCTTTTAGAGTTCTGCTCCTCTGTTAATAGCCTAAATCTGCCTGTCATTTTAAAGGGGAAAAATGCATATCTGCTAATGATTTATCTCAGAATTTGAAGAGATGTTTCAGGAAATGGTTTGCTCTCACACAAGGAGATTGAAGTACACCTACATGCACGCCCACCTACATGAGCGTATCCTGATTCTTCATACACTCAAAAGCTCCCCAATTCCCCTACATGGGAAATAGATCTTCCACAGTGACACACACACACACACACACACACACACACACACACACACACACACACACATACACACACAAACCCATTATTCTGGACCCCAAGAGTGATCAGGATTTGGGAGAAAATCAGAGCTGGCTCAATGATTATTTTATATTTGGAGATCAGTTTCAAAGGAAGTCTCTAATGAAATATGACAGAGATCCCAAACCAAATTGTATTCAATTGTTCACATTGTATATATGAGAAGTTGTTTTGTTTGGTATTTTCCATTTGCATCTGACTCTTCACAACTGCATTTGGGTTTTTTTGGGCAAAGACACTGGAGTGGTTTTTTTAGTTTTTTTGTTTTTTTTTTCCAATTCATTTGACAAATGAGGAAAATGAAGCAAATTAGGTTAAGTGACTTGTCCAGAGTCATGCACTAGTAAATATTTGAAGTCAGATTTGTACTCAAGCCTTTTGGACTCGAAGTCCAGCACTCTATCCACTGCCCCAATATGAAAAATAGTGTTGCATAATAAAGACCTGGACTTGATGCCAAGAAAATCTCAGTTCAAGTCCTTCTCTGACACAGAGAGTGTGAGTGTTACCTCAGGAAATTCACTTAACCTTTCTTGCTAATACTCTCTAAGTTGCAAAGGTGCCAAACTATATTAAGAAAGAGAATTTCCTCACTCTAGCAGATCATTAATAATAAGAGAAATTCAAATGAACACAACTCTGTGCTTCCCTTTGATCCTTAGTAAACTGGCAAAGATTACAAAAGATGAGAATCATTAATAATGGAGGGGCTGTAGGAAGACACGTTATATGTCTTGCATGACTTGACATGTATAATGGGTATCATATTGCTTGCCTTTGTCAATGGGTTGAAGAGGGGATGGATGGAGGTAAAGAATGTGGAATTTGAAGTTAAAAAGAAAAGAGTGTTAATATAAACACTTTAGTTAAATACTGATAGAGATGCATATGAGTAGAGCTCTCTGGGAAACCAGTTTGGAATTATGCAAATAAAATAAGTAAAATAGCCATACCCTTTGAGTCAGAGATTTTACAACTAGGTCAGGGAAATCATGGACAAAAGGGAAGATTCCATTATACCCTAAAATATTGGTCCCTGCATTTTTTAGTATATTTCTTTTGGTCAAGGGTTTTCAGGAAAGGCTATAGGAATACTTTTGGGGTATATTATAGGAAAGTATTCTTCAGCGAGGAGGTGGATCGGATCATCTCTGAGGTTCTTTCTAACTTTAAATATTTTATTATTCCTAGAATCAAAGGAATAGCCATTATATCATTTTCCCCTTCAGTAACCTGATGAAAAGCCCAAATTGAGAGTTGTAATTATTCAAAGTCTAATTTCCATACACGTAAACATGAGGCATTCATTTTGTTGGCAAAGCCTATCCCTTTGTATCTTTCTTTTACATCAAAGGACAGAGACAAAAGAAGATTAAGGTCAGAAAGTGAGATCTCTTTCACTCACCTCTCTTTCTGCCCAAAGTTTATTTATGGGCAAAGTCACATTATTCAGAACAAAGAACAATTAATTTGTAAGATGCAAGAGACACATCGCTTTAGAATATATAATATTACATTCAGGAGGAATGTTGCATAAAAATACAGAATGTTGGAGCTGGAATATATTTATTAATTTCTCCAAAGGATGTCCTAGCTGCAATAGCCCTTAGAATATAGCATGTTAAAAATGGATAGAACCTGTATAGTTAGAAATATCTCAAATCCCTAAAACTACATTACCCAGATGTCCTTTCTGTATTACCCAGAATACTTTTCCCTTTGTCCACTTTTTCATGGTCACACAGGTTATTGTTTTATAAGTTCTATAGCTCCTCCTTGACTTGAGACCATGGCTCAAGTTAGTTAGCTCCCTTTAACTCTATTTTTTATGTTATCATTATTATTAATAAAACTTTAAAAAACATAATATTTTTATGAATATTAATTTTCATCTCTACAAATCTTGGAACATGGAATTTAGAGTTTAGAATGTCATGGTTGGAAGGGACCTCAAAATATTGAACATAGAAGGTTAGATCTAGAATAGATTTTATGACATAGAATTTAAGGTTATAAAGGGATTTTAGAGCAGAGCCTAAAATATTAATCTGGAAGAAAATGAGATTTCTTAATGCTGATTTTGTAAATAAATAAATTAGAACAGAAGAAGAAGGTATTGAGAAGTACAAAGTTCATAAGATCAACTAGAATTCAAGTGACTGAGAAATGTGGATAAATGAACGAATGAAATATGCTTCACATTTTTTTTTCTTATAATTGTGGAGAGATTGTGGGGGGGCACTTAAGTGCTCAGTGGATAGTGATCCAGATCTAGAGATGGGAAGTCTTTTGGGTTCAAATTCACCATCAGACACATCTAGCGTTGTGACTCTGGGCAAGACATTTAACCCACATTGCCTGTCCCTTACTGCTTTTCTGCTTTGAAACCAATACACATTATTGATTCTAAGTCAAAAGGTAAGGATTTAAAATGTATGTTATGCATAAACATTTTAAGGTGCTCAGGTAGGCCTCAGATTTTAAAAGTAAAATTTCAGATCCAGGTCATACTTGTCTTCTGCTTAGTCAGTAATATCTGCATTTTTCCTCATAGATATTGACTCCAGATAACTTACTGTTTTAATATCAATGGCAATACTTGCTTAATTTCTATGTGACCTTGGGCAAGGCACTAACCTTATATATTTTTTATTTGTCAAATAATTAGTTATGAGGATTAGACATGATTATGGATACACATTCACTCTCAATGACATAAACTGCCATAAAATTACAAGCAATTATTATTATTATTAAAAAAACAATTCAGTGTATTCTTACAGATCTCCCTTTTATAAGCAAAAGTTGAATTAATCATCTACTTAAATTACCACCATGCTGGATATTTGAAAGGAAATTCTCCATAACCACTACTAAACTTTGACATAATCAGAGCCTGGTTTGGTAGTAGGAAAAGAGTTAAACATATTTTTTTTCAATTTTTACTGAAGGATTCTAGAATCCTAGGTCAATGGTTAAAAGGGAACTCCAAGGCCAACCACTTTAACTTCAATATTTGTTAGATGATAAAACTGGGGATCATTAGGAGACTCAAAGAAGATCACACATATATCATTTATAAGATATAGCATTTGAACCTGTATCTTTTACTCTAGAACTAGGACTTTTCTCATCCTACTGAGATGTCAATATCTTTTCTTTTTCTTTATTTTAATTTGTTTGTTTTGGTTTTGGTTTTGGTCTCCTAAGTGGAAAGCAGCTTTTACACAAGTAATTTTATTAAACATTTTCAGGAAAGGTAGATTTCTTGAAACACTTCCTGGAAGCAGTGAAATTAGCCACAAACCCCCATAGTTTACTGGGTACAATACAGTAATTATTCCTATAAATTACAAATACCAATTCATACCATTAATGCTTCATTGTTGCATTGGATTTATGCTGGGTTCTTAAGGCTACGTAGGAGGATGGAAAGCTTCTTTTACAAAACTAGGAAAGTTTGTCTTCTAGAGAAGGCATCCAACTATGGACTCTCAAAGATAAAACTGTTAAATTGGATCAATAATGGTAAATGGCATGACATAGCACATTTAATAACCTTAGGTCACAATAAGTGGGGCACAGTGTCCAGGCATGGAGAACTAAAAATACTGGTGTACACTTTCCTGATAAGATCATGATGATCTGGGTTTCTAGAGAAGAGAAAACAAGATGATGAAGAGTCTGGAGATTTTTCCATAATAGAATGAGTGGAAATAAGGAGGAGGAGGAGGAGGAGGAGGAGGAAAAGGATGAAGAAGAAGAGGAAGAGGAGGAGGAATCATGAGGACATGATACCTATCTTTTTGTATTTGAAGGGCTCGCATGAGAAGAGAGAGTAGG
>NC_058135.1:265581496-265621901 GCF_016433145.1 Gracilinanus agilis
TACATATATAATAATAATGCTTCATGTTTTTGCACAGATTATCTCATTTGTTACAACAACTGCAAAGTAAGTGTTATTATTATTATTCCTATTTTACAAGTAAGGAAACTGTGACTCAGAGGTTTAAGAGAAACTCCAAGTATTAGATTTTAGAGATTAGATTATATAGATAAATAAGTATTTGAGGCTAGCTTTGAACCTAGATTTATTTTCCTAAATCACTACAGTACTTTGTGTAAAGTTTTGGCCTCCAAGTGAAAAAGAATGGACTTCTAACCAATACTGGCAGTGAGACCCTAGTTAAGTCATTTAACACTAGCATTCTAAGCAATTCTCTAAGTCTTATATGTTACCCAGAAGACATCAACTAGTTTCAGAAGGAGTTTCCATTCGTAGGATTTCTCCATCACAATATCTCAGGTTCAGTGACTAAACTCTTTCCTGACCCCAAGTCTATCATCCTATATTCTATGTCAAATCCAAGAAGAAATTGAGAACAAACACTGCTCCAGGGAGAAAGAATCTTTGAAAAATTGCATTTAATTAATTAATTTAGAATATTTTTCCATGGTTACATGCAGTTAGAAAGAATCTTCAAGGCTACTTAATGATATTATCTCATTTTAGAAATGAATATAATGATGTCTAAAAGAATGACATAATTAGCCCAAAGTCTCAAAACCGACATGCATCCTAGTTAAGAACAAGATAAGAATTTGGGTGGTTTAATTCTGAGGTTAATGGTTTTTGTTGGTTTGGTTGTTTCTATCCCTCTCTAAAGTACTACCCTTTAAATATTCTTTAAATAGAAAACAATTCCTAAATACATCAAAGACATCACCAGCATTAAGATTTGGATTTCAGATAACACTCACAGGCAGGATGAAAAGGCATCAAGACAGCAGATAGCTAACTTATTCTACCTTGTCTAAGAAGGGTGAAAGCAATCAGGGAGGCACAGGGGATAGAGTGCCAACCCTGGAGTCAGGAGGAATGGAGTTTGAATGCAGCCTCAGACACTTGCTGTACAACTCTGGGTAAGTCACTTAAACACGTTTGATGTAGTTAACTCATCTGTAAAATTAGTTGTAGGAGGAAATGACAAACCACTCCAGTCTCTTGACCAAGAAAGCCCTAATTTGGGATCACAGAGTTACACACCACTAATTGATAAAATAACACAACAACAAAAAAAGATCAGATTTGTCTTTGACCATAACAATCATCACATCATATGGGTTTATGTATACGTCTCTGTGTGTATATAATTCAACTCAAGAAAATATATCTGATCCTGCTACATCCTTGCTCAGGATGCTAAAGTGCTTCTTCCTTACATCTAGGATAAAGTACAAAGTACCAAGTCCTGGCATTTAAAATCTTTTATTGTCTTTCATGATCTCTAGAGTCCAGCCACATCAGTGAAATTGCTTTTTCAGGAGCTACATGTTTCATCTCAAAACTCCCTGCCTTCTGAGATAAGATTTGTAAAGGGCTTAAGACAGCACTTTGACACATAGTAGGCAGAAGATGAAGGTAAAATATAAAAACAAAAACAAAAACAAAAATAAATAAATATAAAAAACCCAACTGAACAATAGAATCCCCCCAAAGTAGAATGCAGATTAATTGAGGATATTGAAAGCAGGTTTTGTATTTATATTATCAGTACTTTGATTGTTTTTTTAATATGATAGTAGCTTCAAAAAAGGCTTATTTACTTGAATATATCTGAATATCTTAGAATTTGGGGAAGGGTGCGGAACAAGATTATCTTTAAGGTTCTTCCTAAACATCTATGTTTCTATTTTTATTTCACACACACACACACATATATATACATATATATATATACATGCACACAATTTGCTTAAGTCTAAATTTATAATGTATTAAGTTAAATATCAAGGCATATGAATTCATGTAAGTAATATCTCTCCCAAAAGTTGGCACTCAGTATCTCTCAGCCCAAAATTTCTATCATAAAGCAATGAATTACCCAATAGAATCAAATTAGTCAGCAACCATAGACAAATATTGCTAGTGTTGGACTTCAAATTATCCAATAAATGTAGCACATATTTTTAGAGAATTTAAAAAAAAAAGGATAATAAAGAAAATCACACTCTGGTATAGCCAGCAGTAAGCTATAATGTGTTTGAATTAATATAAGGAGGTGGAGGAAGAGGCAAAAGACTTCATTATAAAATATCCCTTAAAAAGTCTAGAGCTTTTCCCATTTCTAACCTTTAGATGTTTTAGTCCAACAGATCAAGATGCATTTAATTTCTGAGAACTGCTTGTGTGTCCTTGCCTTACCAAAATAAAATAAAATAAAATGTGGATCAGTGACCCATCACTATTAACCTCATCTCTATCTCTTGACTCTAATTTCCAGCTACTAAATCCCAGCGATTGTATTTATCATCCCTCATGCTCAGCCTCCTAATTTTATTCCTAATGATTCCCTCCTTTATCATGATCAAATGATTATTCACTTGGGCTGTTACAATAGTATCCTCAGGGATCTTTTTGCTTTCCTCATTGTCCCTGCTCCTAATTAACCTCTATAACAATGCTAAAACTAACTCTTTTATGCATTATATTACTCTTCTGCTCAAAAATCTTCAGTGGCTCCCTATTGTTTATTTTTAGAACCTTCCCTTCCATCTTAGAATCAATACTTGGTATAGATTCCAAGTCAGAAGTAAAGCCTAGGTGATTGGAGTTAAGTGACTTGCCCAATTTCACATAGGTAGGAAGTATCTGAGGTCAGTTCTGAACTTAGTGTCTCCTATCTCCAGTCCTCTAAGCCATCTAGCTGCCCTTTCCCTATTACTTGTTAATTAAATTCAGGCTTCTTTGCCTGATAATAAGGATCTTGTAGGGATGGATGAGCTTAAACTGAGTTGTTAGTGATGGATAGGAATTCATTGCTCTCTCTGCCCCACATTATAGCTTTTCTCCTCCACATCTTTTAGATCATTCTCCTTTTTCATGGTCTTTGGTTACAGAATGAGTTTGTATACATCAAAGGGCAACTAGAATTCTCTGGCCTTAGAGGCTATGCTTGTGAGAGTTATGAAAGCAATGCTAAAGGTCAGCATGACATTACCCAAAGAGTCACCTGGTTTATTATTGCTTTATATCATTCTCTAATTGTTTATCACAGATTCACATTGCCTAAACAGTATTATAATAAACTTCCTTGAAGCCAGGTATCTTGTCTTCTAGAAATAGTCCTGATGTGATTTTACATTAGAAGGAATTGGGGTTGAATCTTGACTTGGTCATTTTCTACATCTGTGGTCCTCATCAGATCACTTAAGCTTTTTTTCCATCTTTTTGTATTTAAGATTGGTCTTCATTCCTATCACCCTATCATCCTCTTTTACAAGTAAAGAAGCCTAGAATCATGGCACTGCAGGGAGTGCACTGGACATGGCATCAGCAGAGTCTGGGGCACCCATCATGGCTCAGCCAGCTGCTCTCTATGTGATTTGGGGCATTTACTTCACTTCTTTCTCTAGGATTTAGTTTCTTCATCTGTAATTTAAGGGAGCTGGTTTAGAAAAAAACTGACATTCCTTAGAACTCAAAGTCTATGATCCTATGAAATAGTCATTCTCTTTAGTCTGTGGAAGTATATTCTGAATCATAACTGTAAGAGAGACGAAGCCATCACAGACATTCCCTGATTTCCATTCTTCGCAGCAGGGGGAAAAGGAGAGAAAAAGGGAGAACAAGCATTTACTCCTAGCTTTGCTCGGTGCTAAGTGCTTTATAAACTTAATTTGCTCCACGCAACAACCTTGTGAAAGTAGATGCTATAATTATCCCCTTTTTTGTAAGTAAATAAATTGAGGCAGGCAGAAGCAAATTACTTGCCCAGATCATAGAGCTAGTAAGTGAAGCCAGATTTGAGTTCATGTATTCTTGATTCCAAGTCCACAACTCTCTCTACTATCTCAGCAACATCTCTCAATATTTCTTTTTCAGATACTTGTAAGAGAAGTAGAATGGCTTTTACTCATCCCAGCTTGACAATTCACTTGATGTTTCAACTGAAACCCAGGGTCAATTACAGCATTTTGGTGCCAAAACTTCCCTGCTCTCAAACTGTGGATAATGCTTACATGTTTTCATGAGAGGGTAATGCTAGAAAATGCTTTATTCATAAGCATGCTATTCACACTTAGGGAAAAAATATCAGTGAGTTGGGGTAGAGGATTTTTCTTCTGAGTCTTGCCTTTTAATCTGCTCCAAAAAATAATTCTGTTTACATATATCTCAAATCACGCATCAGGACATCTTATTGACTTACTAAGTGATTACAAAAGTTAACATTTCATTGCTTTGATTTTTGCCCCAGGTTTTTGTTTTTGTTTTTGGCAGTGTGGGCACATTTGATCACATTCAACAGTAATACAGGAACTTGCATCGTTGGTATATGCAAGCTGGTTAGAGATGGCCTTTTTGCATTATGCTAAAAGAAAAGGGTCTGGAGGCACACAAATTTAATTATCTGGAGGAACTGATCAATAGTCCAATAAGCCAGTATGGCATAATCCAGAATAGGTCAAGCAGAAATAGTCAAATTTCCATTCTGAACAAAATGAATGAATTCACAGCTGAGGGCACTGTTCTGTACACCTCAAATATATGTCCACAGATACACCTATGAAGGCACACATATTTTCTCTTGCTATTCTCTTAGAAGAAATATAAAGATAAGTTTCATTTATATAACTTTGAAAGAAGTTTAAAATCAATTAAATTATTAATGATCCAATCATACCCATAGTGAATATCTGAGGCTACATTTGAATTCACATCTTTCTAAGTCTAATCTTCTATTATCTTGACACTGTCTTAAGACTCCCTTTTATTCTGCCATTTTTTAAGAAGAAATTCTTTCAGCCTTCTTTGCTATCTTCTGACTTTGTATTATTACCAGTTACTGCACAATTCTAGAAGAAATGTCTTCTTGCTACTCCACCCTCTTGGCTCCTTTTCAATTGTCAAAATGAATAATCTTTTCTTGTTTGCCTTTCTTTTCTTCCTGTCTCTCTTCCTATATACTTTCTCTTTAAGATTTCATAATATTGATCCCTTTTTTGGTTGACAAGTTCCTTAGTCTCCTTTCCTGGTTCTTCCTTCAGATCACACTCAAATCTTTGAGATCTTTTAAGGTTGTTAGGAATAGTCCTATTTACCTATTCTATCTCACTTATTATTGGGCCCCAAATTTTCAATTTTCATCATTCTGACATTCACTCTAGGTACATACATCATTTAAAGTTCAATATATAAAACAACTTTTCTCTTGACCTCTACTCTCACATCTCTTTCTGCTTATTAGAACACATCTTGAAGTGGATATCCTATAGATATCTTAAACACAATATGATAAAAAGAGAATATTATAATTTCCCAAACACTACTTTCTTCTGAATATCTACCTTACTTTTGAGGGTACTCCAGTCCTAATAGTTATAGTCAGTCAGTCAATCAATCAACAGTTTTTAAGCACTAAGTATATGTGAGGCACTGTGCTAAGCTCTGGTTATACAAGCTTACCACCTCTGTATTATCCTCAGTTGTTCATTCTCACTCACACCACATATCCAAACTGTTGTTAGATCTTGTGATTTTCACAGTCAAAACATCAGTAATAAATGTCTCTTTCTCTCTACGTTAACACTGCCATCAGCCTTGAAATTGCCTTTATCAACTCTTGTCCAGACTATTAAAATAGGCTTCTGACTGGTCCCTTCAAAATTCTCCCGATTCAAGCCAATCCTCCATTCTTTCAGCAAAATATTCTTCCTAAAAAAAGTTCTGACCCTTTGCCCATAATGTCCAGTGAAAGACAGTGCTACAAGGATGGAGACCTTGGGGCATCTTCTCAATCAAGACTGATAATGCCAAAAAATGGGTCTTGGTCCTTAGCTTCTGGGTTTGTTCCTTTACATTTTAGAAGAAGGGAACATTTCACAACAAATTTCTCTGATAAATGTTTCATTTCTTAAATATATAAAGAAATAAATCAAATTTATAACACTACAACTGTGAGATTCATATTGCAGAGAGGGCTTCAAGCTGCAGAGAGGGGTTCAGGCTACATCACAGAATTCCATAGGGCCCCCAGAAATCTAAGAGAGGGGGCAGTTAAAGGCAGTTGGAGCCCTGATATAAGAAGGCAGGTAACCCAACTTGCTGGTCTTGATTCCTAGGTTTGGGGGTCTTGGGTCTTGGATCTTGGGTCTTGAATCTGAGCAGAGGGGTAATCTGGGTGACTCTGATCTGAACCATTCAGTATCTGACTGCCAAGCTGTTTCATTTGGTTAGACATTCAACAACATCAAAGTCTACCTTAATTTAGTTATCTTGATATAGAAGAAGAATATTCATAGGGTTAGAGAACAGATCAGCCATTCAAAATACCTTATCCCATTTGGTGGGAGGGGCTTCTTCGACACAACTGTTTGTGGGTTTCCCTGACCTTATCTATCCTTATCCATCTTCCATCCTTCCCATTCCAACTTTTCATTAAACCTTCATCAATTGGGAACAGTGCCAAGATATATGTTTTGGGGATATATTCACAACTTCCATAAGTCAAGTTTCTCTTACTGGTGGCTCTGTAGTTAATCCTATACTCTGTGCCTGTGAGCTTCTAAGACATCAACCTTTTCCAATATAATCCTGTGGGGAAATAATTTAGAGAAAGTTATCATCTGTAGGAGTTTAGCTTTTCCTAACTTACTGTCTTGGCCCAGGAGTTAACAAGCCTGTCCACCATTACCAGATTGTAACTGAATTTTCCAACTGCCTAGTGGGAGGGAGTAAGTGAAGGAGCACTACCACAAGATCCCTCCCCTCTCTTTTAGTTAAGCCTGTCTGCTTGTGGGGATATTCCTCCATAGATCAAGGGTTAGACTACTTTGCTACTGACCCCTGTCATCTTACCGTTTCCCAGATACAACACAACTCATTCTTCAATTACCAAATAGCCAATGGATATGAATAGTTTTCAGATAAAGAAATATGAGCTATCAATAATTATATGAAAAAATTGTTTTAAATTCTTTTTAATTAGCAAAATGCAAATTTAAACAACTCTGAGATACCATCTCACATCTATCAGAATGCCACGTAAATCATTAAAGGAAAATGATAAATGTTGGAGGGGATGTGGCAAAATTGGGACACAATGCATTCATTGTTGTTGGAGCTGTGAACTGATCCAAACATTCTGGAAGGCAGTTTGGAATTATGTCCAAAAGACTATAAAATAATGCATACCAAGTAAAACCTCTACAAGGTCTATGTCCAAGAGAGGTTAAAAAAAAGCAAGGGAAAAGGACCTGCTTATTCAAAAATATTTATTGCTGTTCTTTTTTGCAGTAGCAAAGAATTGGAAATTAAAGGGATGTCCATCAATTGGTGAATGACAGAACAAATTGTGGCATATGATGTGATGAAATACTATTATGCTATAAGTAATGATGAACAGGATAGTTTCAGAAAAAAAGCTGGAAAGACCTACATGAGTTGATGCAGAGTGAAATAAGCAAAACCAGGAAAACATTGTACATAATAACAGTAATAGTGTGGAATGATTAACTGTGATTGACTCAGCTATTCTCAGTAATACAAAGGTCCAGAACAATTCTGAGGAACTTACGACAAAGAATGCTATCTAGCTCCAGAAAAAAAGAACTACCTATTGGAATCAGAATGCAAATGTAAATGTATATTTTTTCAATTTGTATTTATGTTTTGTGGGTTTGGTTTTACAATATTCCTTATTTACAAAAATTGATAAGGAAATATGTTTTGTATGATAATAGATACGTAACCCAGATCAAGTCTCCTGTCAGCACTGGGAAGGAAAAGGAGAGAAGGAGATACATTAGATGATATAACTTAGGAAAATATGTGTAGAAATTTGTTATTATGTATAATTAGTAATATAACTATATATAAAATTTAAAAATACAGAATAAGAGAGTAGAAAGTTGCAAAATTAGGAAAGTGACTTGCCATTTGTTCTTCCAGAAAGCAGTTTTGTAGCCAGAAAAGTACCAAGGTGCAAGGAATAATCGGCCCAACAGGAGCTGAGAAAGGATAAACCTTGCAGCAATGTAATATTTGAATTTGAGTTTGACAGGACAGATGCTATGTAAGAAGTGAACTAAGTCTGAACCAAGACATCATACTACCCTCCCTCCCCACAAGTGGTAAAGGGCAAAGTATATTTTTGAAGGAATAGATAAATGTAATTGTAAGTGCTTAAATGAAGCTGAGGGCTATCAAATGACTTACACTGCAATATACATGTATATGAAGCTGGAGAGATCAGGAAAGGCAGTTTTTGTTCTCCAGAAGATTGTATTCTAAGAGAGGAGAAAACTTAAATAAATTATAAGTAATAACAAAAGAGACAATTTCAGAGAATCAAAGTTAGACTTCTATACAGTGTGAACTGACACAGAATGAAGAGAGCAGAGTCAGGAAAACAATTTTTATGGATAATATTGGGGGTGTAATCAGCATTTTTGGACACAGACACTGTGCGGATCTATTTTTCCTCAATAACACTCTGCGTCATATGCTTCATCCCTTGACTCAGAACATTAACAATAACTCCTAGTATCATTGTGTTTTTTCAAGATCTAGTTTAAATCTCATCTTCTACTGAAGGTCCTTCCTGTGCCTTCCTACAGCTTCTTGTCACTTTCCTTAAGTATACCTTCTACTTAAATTTGTTTTATATATACATATATATATAATATGTGTGTATCTAATATGTAGGTGTTTTTAATATTGTCTTTTCAATTTGAATTTGAGAGTAGGGACATGTTTTGTCTCTTTTGGGGGTTGGTAGAGTGGGAAGAGGAACCCTCCTACTCAGAATAGTACCAGGTATTTATAAACTATTTAATAAATGATCATTGACATAGAGATTTGAACTCAGAATAGAAATTATGAATAGATATATAGATTTGGGATTTACCTGCATAGAGATATCTTTCAGTTCTTTGAAACTGATGAGAAGAAAGAGTTAAACAAAACAAAACAAAACAACAACAAAAAAAAAAACAGGTACAACATAGAACTAAGGAATACCCCAAATTACATGGTTAGACATAAATGATCATATTGTAGTATGACATTGAGAAAACAATGACATTTGAAGAAAGAGGTTCAAATCCCACCTCTGCAATTTGTTTTCTATGGGATCTTCATCAAATCGCATTATCTATATTATGCACTTATTTATATGTAGATTAGATATTAAAAGATTTAAAAACTGTAGGTCCCTTCTATTTCAGAATTCATTATCCTAAAATTCCAGGAAATTCAGGTTTTTAGAAACATGGTCTGAACAAAGTTTTTGCATAAACAAAATTAATGTGGCCAGAATTAGAAGAAAAACTGGAAACTGGAGGAAATACATGTTTTTCTCATAAAGGTCTCATTACTCAAATATATAATGAACTGAGCCAAGTTAATAAAACATATAAGCAATTCCTCAGCTGATAAATGCTCAAAGGATTTGAAAAGGCAGTTTTCAGAAGAAGAAATCAAAACCATCTAGAGTCACATAAAAAGTCTGTAAATAATTACTGATTAGAGAAATAGAAATTAAGATCTTTCTGAGATATGACCACTCATCTATCCGATTGGATAAGAAAAAACAGAAAATGAAGATGCCAAATGCTAGAGGGGGTTTGGAAAAATCGGGACATTAACAGATTGTTGGTGGAGTTATAAACTAGACTAACCATTCTGAAGACTAATTTGGAACTATGCCTAAAAGGCTATGAAACTTATATATGCTCTGGCTCCTTATTACCACTATGAGGCCTGTATCCCTCCCCTCCCAACAAAAAAAATAACAAAGAAAAGGGAAAAGAACATGCTTATAGAAAAAATAGTTACGGTAGGTCTTTTTGTAGTGACAAAAATTGGGAATTGAAGGGATGACCATTAACTGACTGAATTTTATGGTATCTAATTATGATGGAATACTATTGTACTAGAAGAAATGATGATCGGGGGTATTTCAGAAAAGCCTAGAAAGACATATTAACTGATGCAAGGTGAAGTGAGCTGTGCATCTATGTCAAAATAGAAATATTGTTAGGATGACCAACTGTGAAAAAAATTTAACACTTCTCATCAAAACACTGATCCAGTTTAATTCCAAATCAATTCCATGACGAAAAATACCATTCTCTTTCAGAGAGAGAACTACTAGCCTCTGAGGGCCAATTGAAGCATAATTCTTTACTTTAATTTTCTTGTTTGTTATGTGTAATTTATTTTGCAACCTGGATAACATATTTGGATAACTTCACTTGCAAAATCAATATCATATTTCCTAAACTCTCAGGGAGTGAGGAAAGGGCGAGTGGGAGGAAGAGAATTTGGAACTCAATATTGTAAAAAATGAATAATAATTTGTTTACATGTAATAGAGACATATTTAATAGAATAAATAAGAATGTTAACATTTAAAAATATTTTGATAAGTAAAAAAATGTGAGATAAGAACAAACAGTAAGAATCACAAAATAACTTGGGATTAAGAAAGTCTCCTAATGTGGGGAATAGTGTATCAAGAGTTATAAAAATACAGAAATCAGGCTTTTCCTTAAAATTTCTATGCTATTTTGTAGCTCCTCATTCACTGAACTAAGAGATCAGGAAAAACTGTCTTTAATAAATTCAGTAGGAGCTCCCTTCCATTTTACTCTGTCTTATTACCACCAACTTGGCAGGAGATTTTTGATGATCAAAATTTCATCTTCTAAAATAATTTTGTTTCCTTTCATTTCTTTTAAAACATACCAACCCAAAATAAAAGGCTGATGCATCATTTCCTTTAAAGGATGCTCAAATGGCCATTATAGGTCTCTCGGTTTTTATGGTCCAAAGGAAAGTTAATAGGCCCAAAGGAAGCACAAAGGTGTAGCAAGTTCTTTGTTATCAATTGGGTCAGATTTGTTTTCAACATATTTTCATTTGTGCACCTGGTATTGTGGAAGTCATAGCTATTGTAATTCTATGTTCCTTTTCAGAAAAGCTCAGCTACTTCCTGCCGAGACAGAACAGGAATATCTATTATTCGTGAAAAAGGTTCTGGGACCCCAGCCTGAAGCTGAAATACAATGTCTTATAATGGCACCACTTCTCATCCTCCAGACTTCTAGCCCACTGTGGACAACTCCCATGACTGTACTTTAATAATATGCTTCAAGTATGTGAAGTTATTATAGAGCAGATCAGTTACTTTAAAGGCCAAAACAGGAAGAAATATCATCAAATGGCAACAAAAGCTATCCAGCTAACATAGCAGTCAGTTTGTGATTCCAGGGTCTCCAGGAAGGGACATATAGTGGACCATAAATACTAACAAGGACTGAAAGGGAAAGAATGACATGATAAGCTGACCCAAAAGGACAAAATTTTTAAGGAGGCAGATTGAACAAGACAAATAATTAGGTGTCTTGTTTTACCTGAATTTTACCATTTAATCATTAATTTCATGGCTTGAATATTTGTTACACTGAGCAGTTTTCCTATGAAGTTTCAATCTTTGGATCTAACTTGGACCCTCAGACACCAGCACCAATTAACTGTGCATTTTTTCATTTTAACCTTACTATTTCCAGCTCACAGCTTCTCTTTCCAGTCTATGGTAAGAATTTCCTTTTTTCTGCTGACAGTTTTGTGTAATGACCTGAATGGCTAAGCCATAAAAATCATAACCATAAAAATGGTCAGATGACAGGGTCTATATAACATGAAAACGCATTATTTTAAGTATAACATTACTTTCGCATACAGCACATGAAGATAAAGGATGTCGGCTTGAATCTGGGCTTAGAAGCTGACCACATCATTGCAACATTTTATGACCAACACTACCCCTATCAATTATCACTAAATATCCTTTTTCTGATACAGACAAATGCATGTAGGACATACAGAAACTCTTAGCAACTAATAAATCCAGAGATGACAATAGAACTATAAGTTGGGAAATATTTTTTCTTCAAGTATATCCCCTTTATGAAATTTCAGGCTGTACGTAGTCCCATCACAAATAAGAGTGGGATATATGTGGAAAGATTTTTTTCCATAAACAGGTATGAGAATATGATAGTAAAAGTCTTTTAAAACTCTTCCATTTGATTTAAAGTATGTTTTGAAATATTTAGGAGGGGAAATGTGGCTCCTTCCAAGAATGGGCACAAAAAATCCTGAAAGCATTAGTTAGTTAATGAGGGAACTCAATGCCAGAAAAAGCTCAAAATTAATATACAAGCTGAATATTAAAAGGATAAAGCAGGTGGGAAGGCAGAGAAGAGAAGGAAAAGAGAAATGAGAAGAAGAAATGAGATAAGAGGAGAAGGGGAAGGGTAAAAGGATGAGAGGAAGGGAGAAGGAAGGGGAAGAGGAAGGGGAAAAAGTACAAGATGGAGATGGAGAAGGAAGAAGAAGGAAGAAAAAGAGAAGGTGGAGGAAGAGGAGGAGGACCACCAAATAGTATATATTTTAGAGCTTTGAGTATGGGTAGAGTGAAGTTGTCACAAAAACTAAAAGAAATTATTTTTATTCTCTAAAACTGAAACATTTTTTGCAGTAAGAATCAATGCAACTTAGTTGAGAAAAAACAGTATGAATTCAAGAAAATTCATTCAATCTAACATTCTGGATACATACTCTAGATTTTGTTTACACATAAATATGAAATATGCATATATGTAATCCAAAATATATAGGAAACTAACGTGAATATATAGGAGCAAGAGATATTCTTCAATACATAAGTATTCAGAAGATATGCATATATCTAAATAATCAAAATAAATTAGCAATCACATTAACAAAACCATAATAAAATGTGAATCAAAATATTGAGACTTCAACTTAAGTCCAATATATTAATTAATAGGCAAAAGATGAAAATATTCAGTGTTAAAAGAATTGTGGACAGACTAATATTATTTTGATGTTGCTAGAAATATGAACTTGTCTAACAATTTTGAAATTCATTTGGGAATCATACTAAGGACATAAGCAAATATCCATGCTCGTTGACCAAGAGATCATACTTCTAGAATTATAAAGCCATTAAGATCTAAGTTAAAAGAAATGACATCATATATTTCTTTTGATATACTGCAATTCTTCTTTTCTATAGAACACAGCTCCTTCTTTGATGTAGACCCATACAGCTGGGTAGTCCTGTGCTAGTATCTCTCATGTCTTACCATCAATAATAATGTTCTTCAGAGATATCTTCAGAGTATCCTCATATTGCTTCTTCTGATCTCCATATGAGTGCTTGATCTGTGTGAGTTCTCTATAAAATAGTCTTTTATTTAAACATACATTTGGCATTTATACAATATGCCCTCTTTACTGGAATTGTGCTCTCCATAGTAGAGTTGGAAAATTTGGCAGTTTAGCCCAAAAAAGCAGCTCAGTGATTAGTACTTTATCTTTCCAGGCAATCTTCAGAACAATTTGATTTCCTGGCATGGCAGTGGTCTACTGTTCAGGCTTCACATGGATACAACAATAAGGTCAATACGATGGCTTTGTAGACCTTCAGTTGGGTTAGCAACCTAATACCTCTCCTCTCCCAAACTTTTCATCAGAATATCTCCAACACTAAGGATCCTCTGGCAATGATTGTGTTGACCTTATCATCTAGGTGTACATCCTTGAAAAGTATACTTCCAAGGAAAATTAGCTTATACCCAACAATCAAAATTTCTCCATTTGCTCCTAGTAATCAATGGTCACATGTATAGATGGTATGGTGCTGGCTGCTGAAAAATCTGTTTTACTGGGATTATCAGAACAAAACCAGCACAAGCAACAGAGAATTGAGCTATACTATGTTGCATCTCAGTCTAAGAAGTTGCATTGAGCACACAATCCTCTGTGAAGAAAAAGTCATGCACCAATTCTCCCTCAACATAAGGCTTTGCTTGTATGTAATCTTTTTTTTAAACCCTTGTACTGTCGGTGTATTGTCTCATAGGTGGAAGAGTGGTAAGGGTGGGCAATGGGGGTCAAGTGACCTGCCCAGGGTCACACAGCTGGGAAGTGGCTGAGGCCGGGTTTGAACCTACGACCTCCTGTCTCTAGGCCTGACTCTCACTCCACTGAGCTACCCAGCTGCCCCCTTGTATGTAATCTTTTCAAATAAAATAGATGACTTTCAATTTGGTAGCTGACCTTGAGGTCATTTTTGTCATCATTGAAGGAGTCCAATAACATCACTGAAATCATCATGCTAAAAACATAAGATCAAGCACAGATCTTCACCTCAATGGTATCTGGGAAATGGGTAGAGTCATGTTGGCAAATGAATGTCAAGCTTGAAGGTATTTGCTGGTGGGGGCTGCTCCATTCTCCTTCTTCACAGAGCCTGAATATATTTCTAACATCACTTGTCCTCCTGTCCAACAACTCAATAGGATGCCTTCCTCCCTTCCCTGTCTTGGTTAAGGTGGGGGCTCACATGTGCATGAAGGTTTCAGTTTGGGCACTCCATCTCTAAAAGGTTTGCCATCTCTCTTACAGCATTGTCCAACCCAAAATATGCATGAAACAAGTATGCATTCATTACTAATGAACTTCTCTCAAGGCAACTAATTCTTTTTTTCATGATTTTCCTTAATCCCTCATTATTGAGAGTATCAAAGGCCTTATTCAAATCAATGAACATTGTGTACCAATTTTTGTTCTTCTCCTGACATTTCTCTTGAAGTTGTTCAACAACAGAAACCATGAAAACTAATTCTCTATTTTTTCTAAAATTATATTGGCTCTTGGGTGGATGACAATCTTCCCCATGAAGAATCAACCTGTTAAGGATTCTGGCAAGAAAATCTTACCATCAGTGACTAAGAGAGAGACACTCACCCCAACCTATCCCATGATTTTCATAGGGCAATCTAGAAATGGGAGAACCTGGGTTTAAATCTGGCCTCAGACATTTCTTATTTATATGACCCTGGCCAAGTCATTTAGCCTCAAATGCTTAGCCCTTATAACTTTTCTGCCTTGGAATAAATGCTTATTATCAATTCTAAGACAGAAAGTAAGGATTAAAAAAAAAATGTAAGCTCCTTCAGGGTAAGCATTATCTTTCTTTTATTCCTTTTTCTTTGTATTTATTTGTATTACCAGTATTCTTAGTTCAGTACCTGACATATAATAAGCATCTGATGAATTATTATTTATTAGACTTGAAAATCTTGACAATAATCTGGTGAGTTAGGATAGTCATTTTAAAAATAGAAAACTCAGACCAAGAAGATGAAATTATTCATACTTAGTCTCAAGGCTAAGTAGAATCAAAGCTGATATATGAACCTAAGAGTCCAAAGCCAGTAAATACTGTAGTAGATAAGACTTTTACCCACCTCTCACAGAACACTGTATAGCTTACAACATCCTAGAAATTGATCTATGAAACAAAGAGAGAAATGAAATGCATTTGATGCCAGTATCTCATTTTAGCTGGATTACAAATGTTTGTACATAAACACAAAAAGAGAACTTATTTTTATGAAGGAAAAATTCAAGCCTGAGATGAAAAGGAGAGAGGGAAAAAGAAAAATAAAGAGAGGAGGTTAAACTACAAGGAACCATGGAAGAAGGTACTGAAATGGAAATGCTTATCTCTTATTTCATCTTCCAGATGAGTCCTTGGTTTTTCATGACCCACTTTTTACTCTTATCCTCTCTTGCATCCTCTCATTTCTTCTTCTCTGGATTATGAAATATATATATATATACATATATGTATATATATATATANGTAGATAAGACTTTTACCCACCTCTCACAGAACACTGTATAGCTTACAACATCCTAGAAATTGATCTATGAAACAAAGAGAGAAATGAAATGCATTTGATGCCAGTATCTCATTTTAGCTGGATTACAAATGTTTGTACATAAACACAAAAAGAGAACTTATTTTTATGAAGGAAAAATTCAAGCCTGAGATGAAAAGGAGAGAGGGAAAAAGAAAAATAAAGAGAGGAGGTTAAACTACAAGGAACCATGGAAGAAGGTACTGAAATGGAAATGCTTATCTCTTATTTCATCTTCCAGATGAGTCCTTGGTTTTTCATGACCCACTTTTTACTCTTATCCTCTCTTGCATCCTCTCATTTCTTCTTCTCTGGATTATGAAATATATATATATATATATACATATATATATGTGTGTGTGTGTGTATGAGCAAGTCATATTTCATGGTAATTCCAAACAAAATAATATATATTTTAAAAAAGATAACTGAATATTAAGGAAGGCAAACCTACATGAAGACTAAGATCTGAGAAAGTGTGAAATCTGAACAACAAGAAATGGCCCAAATGAAGTTCTCCATTCCAGAAAAGCAACAAGAGACATTTATAAAATTATCTAAAGATTACAAATTCAATTCTGGACCCAAAGGAATCACTGTGTGTTGAATTTATTCATTCATTCATTTGTTTGTTTATACACAGTAATTATTAATAGTACCAGGGGCCTAGGATAACTGAGTTTCAAATATAAATAACTCTTAAAATCTCAGAATAATACTTCACACTTATTATAGTTATTATCAAGGGCTTTGTTTTGACGACTTCAATTTAATCCCCACAGCATGCCTGTCAGATAGAAAGTGTTAGAATCCTTGTTCATCTACTTATCAAAGGCATTAGTTTACTACTTGGACTATCTGTTATCTCATTCTTGCTATATGACAAACCTGTATCTCTTTCTGGTCATACATGTTCTAATAATATCTTTCCTATTTCATTCACTCACAGAAGATTAAGCATTAAGTGCATATAATGTCAGACACTACACCAAATGCTTTAGAAAAAGAAACAAAAATAAAACACTCAAGGAATTTGTGGTCTGTGGGGGAAGACAATATTTGTATATGAAGGGAAATATAAAATATGAAGTACGTTAAAAGTAATAGAAGGGTTAGGTGCAGGGGAATAAAAAATGCTCCCTGTAATAAACATCAATTGAACTAATCTTTGGTGGATGTGAGAGATATGTGGAGACAAAGAGGGAACATATTCTAGGCATGGGAAATAGCCTATGCTGAGATATAGAGAGGTAATGTAGAACATATGCATTATGTGAAAGAATGAGGGAGATATTTTGTTTGGGACATGGAATATATGAATACACTTGGACTAATTTTAGGAATATCTGTCAGATTAGGAAAAAGGTTAAAGAAAGAAATTTGCTTTTAATCTTAAAGGCAGTAGAGAGCTAGTGGAGATTTTTTGCTCTTTTAAATGTTTTGAATCAATAAGGCTTATTGATTTCATTCACTATTCTTTAGGATCAATGGAAAACCTTCATGGATTTCATTAAGTGTAAGTAGGCCATGGGATGATGATGATGATGAATTAATGATGATGATGATTATGTGGATGAGAGAACAGTTGTTAGAAAAACTATTTACAATATCATACTGAGATCACAATATGTATCAATGGAAAAGCCAAAATCATAATGGTAGAGAGATGCTGGAAAAATTGAATTAAGCTTCAGGATCACAACTTTTAGATGGTAAAAGATCTGAAAATATATCCAATATATTAGATAGGTGAGGAATTAAGCTTACACAATTTGAGTAATTTGACTACAGACAAATAGGCAGTGACAGAGCCATGATTAATATAAGACTTCCCCCCACCAGATTAATTACAGTAATATTATTATTAGATTTCAGAATCAAGTCTCTCCCCACATAAATCGATATTACACAGAATAACAATTTTTGTTTCATTTTGTTTTTTTTTCTTTTCTCTATTTTGTTTTTAAATCACTTGCTTTTCCCAGAATAGTCTCCTTCTATCCATGGAGAGCCATGCTTTAAAACAAAGAAAAAAATAAAAAAAAAATAAAAGTGACAGTTTAGCAAAACTAGGTACCATATTAAACAAGTCTGACATTATTTTCAGTGACTATACCCTTAGTTCTCTACTTCAGCAAACAAGGTGCACATGGAAGTTCCCTTGAGGATCAAATATACTCATCATATTTCCCCAACATTCATTTTCAATTCATTTGGTTGTTTTCATTTAAATTGTTGCATACAATTAATATACTATTTTCCTGGTACTCTTTAAATTATTTTGCATGATTTCATGTTTTTTAATGCTTCTCTATTCTTATTCATTCATTTCTTGTTGAGCAATATTCATTTAATTCAAATAAATTCATTCTAATAAATATTCTTTACCCAACTTTTTCAGTCACTGCCCAGCCTGTTTCCAGTTCTTTACCAGTACAAAAATATTGTTGTGAATTATTTCATGCCAGTTAAATCCTGCCACAACATTGTTTTGATGATATCACCTTCCTGTTCAATATCTAAGAATGTTTTCCTACTGTCTATTTGATGAAAAATAATATCAAATACTTTCTATGTATCAAACACTTGGGATACTAAGAAGTATATGAAAAGTATGAAAAGGCTCCTGCCCTTGAGAAGAGCACTATGCAATTAGGGAATCCTACATAAAATTTTAAACAGCAATATAACCACATGGGGTGTACTAATAGTACAAATGCTAATTTGTGAAGGAATCCCATAATTTCATATTTGGATGGAGCCTCTTGTTTTTGTTCAGGCATTTAGTTGTGTCCAATTCTTTGTGACCCTAAAGACCATAGTATGCGAATATATGTCGAGGCTCAGGTTCATTATTTACCTGACATTATCTATCTCATCTCCTACCATCTTATTTTCCTTTTGGTTTCAGTCTTTCCAAAATCAACATCCTCCCCTCCCCCAAAGAGTCCTGATTTCTCATTATATAGCCAAAATATTTAAGTTTTAGCTTTAGTATTTAATCTTCCAAATGAATAAAAAATATAAACTATTCCTGACCAACCATCCATTTTGGTAATTCCTTGACAAGTGGTCATCTAATCTGTGTTTCAGAATATATATAGAAGAGGAGCCCATCACCTCCAAATGCATTCTATTATGTTGTCAAATAGCTTCAAGTGTTATTAATTTTCACCTTCAGATGAAGTCTAAATGTCTTTTTTTAAGAGTTACACACATTGATCCAAGTTCTGCCCACTGGGACAAAAGTAATCTACACTAATTTTATTTCTACACTAATTTTATTTCTACATGAAAGTCCTTCATATACTTGAATGAAATTTGGAAAGGCAGTCAACAGTCTGATTGTGAAAGTTCTCATGTGCAAGGACAATTGTTAGGATTTCATTCTTGAAGAAACAGGGAATATACAAAGGTTTTGAGCTAAGGACAGATATTTTCATTAGACATAATTTAATTCTATGAGCAATTACCAAATTCAAAGACAAAAAAGGAAAAGACCCCTTCTCATCAAAGAATTTCCAATCTTCTGGAGCAATACAACAGGTAGATAACTACATCATTGTTATTCACAGTGTTAGTTCTCCCTCCCCTCCAGCTCTGGAATCATGCAAATTATTCCCATTTTCAAAGAATGATCCAAAGGATAAATATAATCTTGTTTAATCATGCCTCAGCACATGTGGGAAATCTTTGATCTTTAAATAATGCTAGTTATTTAATCTTAATCTCCAGGTTGAGGGCAAGTGGGATTTTGGATCAATTAAATTGGAAACTCAAGAACTGGTATTACAACTCTTTCATGACATTTTGGTCTGGCTTTATTTGGCCAACTAAGCATTTGTTTCTTTACACAAGGCAAACATGCACACAGAGGTCAGAAGGAGTGATACAAGGACACTTTTAAGGTCTGTCTGAAGAACCATTATAACAGATGTGAGACAGAGGAGACACTGGAATTGGACTGTCCAGAATTGCATGCTCACATAAAAAAGGTAATATGCTCTATTAACAAAGCAGAATTGTAATACCTCAAAGGAAACATGAGAGATGCCAAATGTTCATATTTATTGCTTGTGCCTGATCAGTGATAGATACTAGAGTTCATATTGGTCTGATCGGTCTCAGTTAGATGCACTGTACATTGACTCCAACATCTTAATGTCATTTTAGTCTTATTGGAGTATGAAGGACAACAAACAACCAACTTTAAACCTGAGTCCAACAGTCCCACTCTCCATCTAAAATAATTTCCTCAGGGGAAGGTGAGAACCAATATTTTAAGACTACTCAAATGCCTCTGTTTTCTGTTTTAGAATGGCTTTGATAGAAGAGCTTATATTTTAATTTATCACCGTGTAAAAGAAATGGAACTTCTTCCTACAGTAGCTGAATGGCATGATACTGACCCCCTCCCCCAATTACCTACCATGATTTTTCTGTAACACCTCAAACAAGCTTTTCAAACTGATTTGGACAGATCTTATTTTATTTTTGATAGTGAAGGGGAAGACAAATTTAGTAGAGAGGCAATAAAGGTTGGTTCTTAGGTGTGAAATCTTCCCTTTCTTTCATCCTCCATTTCTTTGAATAGTCTGTCTCTTCTGCTTTAAGATCTATATTAAAGGTAGTTAGATTTTACATGATGGATAGAGCACTAGGTCTGGTCAGAGTCAGGAAGAGCTCAGATATACTGAGCATATAACCCTGGTCAAGTAACTTACCTTCTGTTTGCCTCAGTTTCTTCAAACATAAAGTGGAATTAATAATAGTACCTATTAGAAATTTGTTGTGAGGATCAAATGAAATTATACTTGTAAAAAACATACCTTGCACACTATATGGCTCATAGTATGTGCTATGTAAATACAGATTCTCTTCTCCTTTCCTCTCTATATATTTTATTCCACATAAACTGTCTTAGAATCCTTATTTTTCTTCAAGATATTTTCCACTTAATACTTGCAAAGAGAAGTCTTTTCAGCATTATATTCCTTTCCAAATTACATTGGATTTGTTTATCTGTTTAAAATGTTGAATTTAACCCAGCAGAATTTCTCATTCTTGAGGGCAGATTGGTTTTGCCATGTAGACTTTGTATCTTTAGCACACACTAAAGTTAGTTGAATATAACATTGACTTTAGTGCATACTTCTGGAATTGAATTGTATTGAATTGAACTGAAATTCTCTCATGGATCCAGGGAGAAGAGTTTGAACTAAAGCAAGCAAAAGGGGGCAGGTTGGTAGCTCAATGGATTGAGAGCCAAGCCTAGAGACGAAGGGTCCTAGGTTCAAATCTGGCCTCAGACACTTCCCAGCTATGTGACCCTGGGCAAGTCACTTAACCCCCATTGCCTAGCCCTTACCACTCTTCTGTCTTGGAGCCAATACAAGTATTGGCTCCAAGACAGAAGTTAAGGGTTTAAAAAATAAAGCAGAGCAAAAGGTTTGCAGATACTTTCTTGTTCACTCTCACAAACTGACCTACCTACTCTAGGGAGAGAAAAGAATCAAATGGAAGAAAGAAAAAAGGTGATGAAAAAAATTATTTTCACTCATTGAAGCTTCTCTTCCTTTCTCGAAAGATTAAAGCTTTGGGAAGCAATCAGCAAAGATGAAAAGAGCTTGGATTCATAAAACTGTCTTATATTTTAATTTATCACTATGTAAAAGAAGAATAATCTAATTAACTATTATTAGGAGCATGATAAAATGTGATTATGATTTATATTAATAGCCTTCTTTCTGTCTCTCTTTAGCTTACCTAGTCCTTCCATCAAAATGATCTTGTTATGTGATTACCAGTTTTAAGTACTGTTTTTGTTGTCATGGCTTTGGTGTGGAATTCTTTGCAGAAGCCCCTTTCATCAGTGCAAATAAGCAACTCATTCATGACTAGAGAATGATTCTCTAAACTTCCCACAAAAAAGATTTTCTAGCATTCTTTATCTCTCTAAATGACACTGAATCTGTTTATTTGTTAAAATGTTGGACCAAATCCACCAGAAATATTTCAAATCTTTTGGTTTTCCCCAGATCTTTGTAATCTTTGAACACACTAAATTTTTTTTGCATATAATACACATTTTAATGTATGCCTGAAACAATGACAATTTGAGTCATTTTTTCCTTAAATAACATTGTTAGCATAAAACAGAAATAAGATCTATACCTTGGCAAAGTAATAATTACCATATTATGTATTTGTGACTGCATACATATGTTTGTATATGTGTGTTTGTGTCTATGATTATTGAAGTAAAATATTTCACAGGAGAAACTGTGTTTCTTGAGAGAAATAGGGAAATATCTTACCTAATACAAAGTTGATAGAAATCTTTTTCAGATGTTTTCTATTTTATCTGATTATTCTGATTACCAGTGTAAAAAGTTTAGCTGTTTCTGTTTTATTGAAGAATAGAAAATACCATCAATGCCCTCTAAATTCTAGGGCTCTAGGGCCAAGCCCTAGTCACACCACCCCAGGTAAAGCTCCATTTGTCTTCATGACAATAGAGCTTCTTTTTTATTCTCGTGGAAGAGATGGGAAAATTGATCACTAGTTGTGACTTATTCAAAGGTGTGAGTATTGGTGTGAGAACTGAAGTGAGATCCTCAAACATTAAGGCCAGTGTGCTTTTTTATTTGCTTCCCTTATATCCCCAAGAGAGCTTATTTTCTATCAAGATGTCATAGCAATTACACATCTGCAAGTAAATGAGTAATACAACTGAGTTCTTTCCTAAGGAATTACATGCATTTATTCCTGTATCAACTACAAAAATAATGCCTTTATTCTTAGATACTTGATACTTAGAAAATTGTGTGATTATGGTGGGGTCATACATGTGGGCACTTCTTTGAATCTAGGGAATTCAATCTATTCCCACCTTCTTGTCCTTCTTGACATCGATAAATCCAAATGTGACTCTTTACTTAGTTCATTAGTCCCTTCCTCTAAAGCAGCAATACTTACAATTTTATGTGTTATGGATTCTGCTGGTAATTCAGTAAAGCCTCTGGGTCTTTATCAGAATAATGTTATTAAAAGTATTGAATAAATTACATGGGATTACAAAAAGAGTAAATTATTTTGAAATACTTTAACATATGATGTGCTTGTACATATGTGTATACAAACATACATTGTGCACATGTATGTGTATGTGGATTCCCAGCCAGGGTTTGCCTTTCTGATTTACCTCTGTAAGAGAGTTTTCTTACACTATACAGACATAGAAGAGGCAGAGTTAAAGAGGAAAAAAGTTGGAAGCATGAAGGACTTCGTGAAAAATGCATATTTAGGAGATGGAGCACATTGATTCAGAGACTACCTGCAAGTCTTCTCATTTCTCTTTTAGCTCAGAAATGCCATATTTTTCCCCCATGATCTTTACTTCACAAATGAGGAAACTGAGGCTCCTAGAAGCCAAAGGATGACTTGTCAATAGACCCCTAGGAAGTGTCAAATTCTGGCTTAGCCACATTATTCTATGGCAGCTGTGCTCAGCACAGAGCTAATTGGAGGCTTTTGACAGGCTCTTTCTATCTTTCTTAATCAAGGAAGTGTAAGCAAGGTTCACAATAGACTTAATCACCAGATTCTTTCCTTTCCTACGGCAGAGACCTTTTAAAAATTCATATTCTATTTCTTCTCTTCTCACTGAACTACTAAATTAAAAAGGAGCTCTAATTTCCCAGGTGCCTCATACCTGGAGGTCCCTCCCTTTGGACAGTTGTACTAGTGTTCCCTTGGCATTAAGAAATATGTGATCTGTATCAGAATGACTAATGATGCCAGGCTGATTCCCTCAGAAAACCCTTGGAGTCACAGAGGGGCTCCCTGAAAAGTAGATTCTGGATCTTAGGACCATTTAAATAACATTAATAAGGGCATATGTCCATTATCAAGCTGACCTCAGGCTCTCCTTCCAGAAGGAGGCAGCAGTATATGCAGGAAAAAGTACTGGTTTATATTAAGAAAGAATTTTTTTTTCTGTAACAAGAAAAGAATAAGCAACTTGATCTCTTAAGTCCCTTCCAGCACAGGTAACATAGGATGGTGGAAGATAGGATCTGTAGCCAGAGGAATCCTTTTTGGATTTTGCACCACTACTTCACCTCTCTGAATCTTTATATCCTCATCTCTAAAATCAGTGCTGGATTAGGAAATGATCAGCAAATGTTTCTTAAACACTTATATGGCATAATGGATAGAGTGCTAGACTTAAAGTCAAGAAAAACTGAGTTCAAATCCTTACTAGATGTGTGACTCTGGTTATGTCCTTTAAATTCCTTTGGCCTCAATTTTGCCTTCTATAAAATGGGAGTGATATTTGCTCAATTTTATTGTAGCAGCAACGTGAGTTAGAATATAGAGGATGTTTTATGAACTTTATTTTGTTTTAGTTTTTAACTTTTGAAAATTTTATTAATAGAATTTACAAATGTCTCAGCACCACCCCAACTTCCCCACATCACAACTGAGAAGACAGATATGTATCTATAAATGATATCTTTCCTATTTCCATTTTAAAGTTGTTTTACGAACTTTAAAACACTAGATGCATATTAACTAGACACTGGGGATATAAAGTCTGAAAGGAAAGCAATCCCTATTCTAGAGAGATGGTAACAAAATATCCTTCTAGTCAGAACTCTTTTGAGAAGCAAAGTGGTACAATGGATCGATTGCTGGAGCAGGATTCAAAAAAAGATGGATTTGAAGGCTTCTTTTTAAATTTATTAGCTGAGTGATGAGGAGCAAGCGACAGCACATTTCTGAGCCTACTTATCACATCACTTCTCTGTTTCTTTGGCTGCATCTTCCTCTAGATCATAACTTCTAAGTGTCTCAGGATTCTGTCCTTGAACCTCATCTCTTATCCCTCTATGCCACTTCATTGGTGATCTAGGCAGATCCCATGGATTTAATTAAAGAATCCACTTAATCAATCAGTAAATATTTATTAAGTGCCTACTGCGTACCCGTTTCTGTCCTAGGTGCTGGGGATATGAAAAAGAGGCAAAAAAAACCAAAACAGTTCCTGCCAGCAAGCAGCTTGTGATCTAATAGGAGAGACAACATAGAAACAGATCTAGACAAAAGGAAGGTATATAAAGGATAAGTAGGAAATGATTAATAGTGGAAAGACATTAGGATTAAGAGAGGTTAGAGAGGCTTTCTGCGGAAGGTGAAATTTTAATTAGGACTTGAGGAAACTAGGTAAATGAGTAATTAAACTGGAGGAGAGAGAGCCTTTCAGGCACCAGAAAACATGTGTGGAATTGGGAGATAGAATGCCATGTACATGGAACATACAAGAAGTCAGTGTCATTGCATTTAGAGAACAAATTGGGGAGCAAGGTGCAAGAATACCAAGAAGTAGAACGTGGAAAAGGCTTTGAATGTCAAAAGAGCATTTCGTATTTGACTTGTCAGGTAATAGTAAGCTGAGCAAAATTTATTGATATGAGGGAGATATAATCAGATCTGTGGTCTAGGAAAAATTACCTTAGTGACTAAATAGAAGATAGATTGCAACGGGGGAGAGGCTTGAAGTAGGAAGACCCACCAGCAGCTATCAGAGTAAGTAAGGCCTAAGGGGATAAAGGTTTGTATTAGTGGTGGCAGAATCAGAGAAAAGAAAGTCTAGAATTCTTGCATTTCTATTTCACTTTAAGGTTTACAAAACACTTTCTACATTATATCTTATTTTAATATAATACAAATGTTGCAAACATCTTATGAAGTACAATAGTTATGTTCTATGGATATCTTTGTATAAAGGATTTTGCAATCCTAACATTATACATTTGAAAGAAGAGTATCATGATAATGACAATACTAAGAAGTCCAAGGAACCCATGGGTTCATGATACTTGTGTGGGTGATGGATCTCCCTGGAAATCTAGTAAAGTCTATGAATCTCTTCTCAGATCACTCTTTTTATAGTAAAAGATAAAATGTATAGGATTACAAAGGGAATCAATAATATAAACATACATTGATAAAATATCTAAATTTCTAAATACCTTAACACTCCAGTAAGAAAGATCTTAGATATTAATTCCAGCTTTGTCTCATGCTAGCTGCATAGCCTTGAAAGATTATTTTACAATTCTCAACCTCAACTTTCTTATCTTTCAAATGCCAGAACCCATAGAACTTCAGTTAGAAGGGACTTTAAAATATTTTTAATCCTCAATGTCTGGAAAAGCATTATCTTCATGAGATCCTGACAAGCGATTCCCTAGCCTTCTCTAAAACATCTCTAGGGCATTCAGAGAAGCGTAAGAAGTATTTTTTGACTGATGAAAGAAAGTGAAGAGATTCTGAATTCAGATATGCACAATTACTACAAAAGTGTTTCTATTTCTCTCTGGCCATACTTTATGGCCATAGTTCTAGAACACTATTTTGTGATCATTATTACATTTAATTTTTCAATTATTATTTTGGTTTTGGCTGAAAAAGTCTTTGTATGGGAGGTGGACTAGAAGATGGGAGATTTTCAACTAGTTTGATTTATATGATAAATCACTTTGCATATTTCACTCTGTATTATAATAAATTGTCCCATGCCATTCTTGCTGTACTCTGAACACTCCCCACTGTGTGAAATAAATGGATTAGATAAGATTTCCAGACAAATGAGAATGATTTAGGAATCTGAGTCCCCTTTTCACTCTAAAAATTACAAATTTCTGACCTAATGAATCAAGGAGAAAAACAAAACACAATTAAATAAAACAACTAATCAGTGAAACTCAGTCTACTGGCTCAAACCTCTCTTGGGCTCCTTCTATTTTGTTAGTTTTCTTTCTACCTAGAAGAGTCCTCAAATTAAAAAAAAAATTAATTTGAAATAGAAAAGATCTCACTCACTTTTTTTCAAACTATATATTTACCCACTTTACTCCAATACTCAAAACTCTAGAATCAGACCTTAGATCTCTTTGTGAGGGCATTGTCATCTGATACCTCCTATTGCACCCACAGAAAGCACATTCATTTGTATGAAGTAGATACTCCCATACCCTAGATTGTAGTCCTATTTCTTTTACCAAGCATGCTTGTTTCTAGACCATCAGCTGTCACATGAAAGATAGTATTATTCTAGAATGATATATTTTATTTAATTTTTTTAAACCCATACCTTCCATCTTAGAATCAATACTGTGTATTGGTTCTAAGGCGGAAGAGCAGTAAGAGCTAGGCAATGGGGGTCAAGTGACTTTCCCAAGGTCACACAGCTGGGAAGTGTCTGAGGCTAGATTTGAACTCAGGTCCTCCCAGTTTCTAGGCCTGGCTCTCAATCTACTGAGCCACCCTGCTGCCCTCTAGAATGATATATTTTAGAGAAACATTAATTTGATAATAGGGACAACTGGACATATGATTTAATTGGTGAACTGGCATCCAGAAAGAACTGCCTCCCTCTACCAATACAGTTTGTCATGTTGTTTCAAATTGAATATTTTTAGGAGTTGATTGAATTAATGAGAGGTGAAGAGTAACATGACTAGTATATGCCAGTGATGGCTTTTGGATTTTCCTTTCTAACTCCAAAGCCAGACTTCTATCCACTATATCAATCTACCTCTTTTATACTAATAATAGTGATGTTAATAGATGCAATGTATATACATTTTAACATTTTTATTTATAGTGTTTTATATGGTTTTGTCATTTGAACCTCATATAAAGTCTATTATGTAGGAACTCTCATTATCCTTATTTTCCAGATAAATAACCCGGGGACTCAGAGATCAAGCAATTTATTCTAGAGCCACAGAGGTAGTAGGTATAAGAGGTAGGATTCAAATTCAAGTCTTCTTGGCATCAACCCCTGGACAATTTTCACTACCTCATGCTCCTTCTCAAATTGGAACCATACCTTGGAACTAGTAAAGAATTAATATATCATATTAGATGGTATGCTGACAGTTTTGTCTATTATTTCACCAATAAGTAGCTAAAAAGATAGACATGAATAGATAAAAAATAAATGTGACCTCAAATATTAGCTGTGTGAATCTGAGCAAGTCACTTAATCCTGTTGGCCTAGTTGCCTCATCTTTAAAATGAGTTAGAGAAGGAAATGACAAACCACTCTTGTATCTTTACTAAGAAACCCCAAAAGGGATCGTGAAGAGTCAAACATAAATGATAAATGAGTAAATAACAAAAATATAAAATAAAAAATGATCATCCTATCTCCAACTCACTCCCTACCTGTAAAGAGAGGAGTATTATTCAAGAAACTCCAAGAGTGTCTTAACTTACTCTAAATATTCTGTATTCCTATACCCCCATACAATATATTGTCTTGGAGAAAAACTATTGCTATGTAATCAATAATAGAAGAAATATTCCCCAAACAGTATTGATTTATGTTTCAGCACATACTAGAAACTGAATTATTCTCCCATATACCTGAGAAATTATCAACTAGCTTTTACTTTAATGTACTGGTAAGGGAGAACTTTGATCTCCTCAGACATGCCATTTCCCTTTTGGACAACTCCATAATTGTTGGGAATTTTTGTTTCTGTTAATTTTCTTGTGTTCTTCTACATCAAGCTTAATAAAAATCTCTGCAACTTTGAGTCTTCGCTTCTAATTCTCTCCTCTATGACCAAGAACCCAAATTGAATCCCTTTTCCAAATAACAACTCTTCAAATTCCAGAAGATAATCTTTATATTTCTGTGTTTTTTTTCTCCTTCTTCCTATTAGACATCCCCTGTTTTTAAATTCTTTTATGACCTGATCTTGAGATCCTTCCTCATTCTTATTTTAAAAGGCAGCATGGCCATGGCCTTTTGCATTAATTCGACATTAATAAGCTCCTTGAGAATGAATCCACAGGAAAAATTCTTATTAGTATATTTTTTTAAATCCTTGCCTTCTATCTTAGAATGATTATTAAGCATTGGTATAGGGTAGAAGAGAAGTAAGGGCTAAGCAATGAAGGCTAGATGACTCATCCAGGTTCACAGAGCTAGGAAATATCTGAGGTCAAATTTGAACAAAAGACCTCCTGTCTCTAGACCTGGCTCTTTACTAAACCACCTGCCTGCCTCTTGATAGCATTTTTACAAAGGTCTATGGTCTCAGTGGATAAAAAGGAGCATGTTAAGTACTTTTAGAATCATCAAGTTAGAAGAGACCCCAGATTATGCCTGTCATTGTGCAATTAGGTCAAAGAAACCACTTTTCCAAGGTCATACAACTATTTAATGCAAGAATAGAACTTAGAAGCTAGGTCCAATGCCTTATATTCTTATGAATTGGCATTGAATCATGCTGTCTCTCTTAATTTTCCCTAATACTCGAGAACATTCATATCTGGGTATATCACTAAAAACCATATTGGTAAACCTATGGCATGTGTGCTGGAGGGGTCTGTTCCTGTCCCTCTCTCCACAGGTGCCTGAGGACATTTTTCTCATCACTCATCTTTGACCAGCAGCACAATGGGAGTGCTTCCTCCCTCACCTGTCTGGGGTAAGGTGGTAGAGGCTCATATGCAGCATGAGGGGGGAAGTTTGGGCACTCAGTCTCTAAAAGGCCCATCATCACTTCCTTAGATTATGACCTTTTAAAAGTTAATTCATCTTTTCTTTTCTCCAATAACTAGTATAGGACATAGGAGATCCAATCAAAATCTTACATGTGCCCAAAGCAGCCTCCATTCCTAACACACATGAGGTCTCTACTCTTATACCCTGACATGTGGTATGCTGTTTTTAGTAGAAGAAATCCCCTGATTGTTGGTTCTTGTGATTGACATGAATGCAGAAAGTCCTGGAGAATCTAGAAAAGAAAAGTAGGTTCAAGTCTGAGGTCTACTATTTCCTCACTGAATTACATGGAAATATTGAATTCCTCTCTCTGTCTCATTCTCCTAAGGTAGAGAGTGGGAAGATGGTTTTTAACAACCTTCCTAGTTTAAATTCTATGATCCTTCAAAGTATAAGTCTGGGTCCTGAAATGCCTTCTCCACATACCTTGGTGATATGAATTTTTAGTAGCCTCTTTTCAAGGACAGGTAATTGTGCACATTTGATTACATACAACAATATTAAAAAAAATAAAGGAAGAGAGAGAAAGAGAAAAGAGAGAAAGGGAAAGAAGGTCAGAGAGGAAGAGAGAGAGAGAGAGAGGGAGAGAGCAACAGAGAGAGAAGGACAGAGAAAAAGATAGAGAATGAGCGAGAGAGAGAGAGAGAGAGAGAGAGAGAGAGAGAGAGAGAGAGAAAGAGAGAGAGTTCTATCTCTATCTCTCTAGCGAGCTTACTCTGTATCAAGCACCATGATAAAAACCAAAAACTAAGGATCCAAAAACAAAAGGAAAACCTCAAAATGTTCACATTCATGTTAGGAATGAAACACATAAGAGAGTTCTGGCCAAAGAGAGATAGAGAAAGTTATAGGGATATTGATAGGATTTATAGGGGAAGAGATTACTACACCTGTTTCAGGAGTCTTTGTAGTATTGATTTAATTAAATACTCCAAAACCAGAAAAGGGAAAGCATGCAGGATCACTGTGAGCAATGAAGGAGGGTCTTATTTTAAATAAGACTAATTATGAAAATAAACATGTATTAAGATAGTTAAAGTAAGGGTAAGGTCTTTACAAAACAATTTAATGAAGTCAGAGTGAACACATGAAGTATGGATTCAAATTAAATTTAGTTTACAACTGTTTATCCCCTTCAGTGCCTAGGGCAAAGCCTTTAATAACATATGCTATCTCCTAGCTTTGTTTTGAAAAATAATTAAATTTTATATATACATATATAAAGCATCTTTAAAACATTAAAGTATTATATAAATACCAGATATTTAAAAAATATGCTGAATGAAGGCATACTTGCTCACATTATATTTTACAAAACATTTCTTTGGTTTTCAACTTTTATTTTTCCACAAAAAAACATCTGAGATGGTTGCTATACATTTCAGAAATTCTTATATGTTTTCATTTTATTTTTATTCCAACAGTTCCTTCTCTAGAGGTGGAGAACATTCTTTTTCATAAGTCTCTCAGAATTGTCCAAGAATATTGTATTGTTGTTAGTAGCAAAGTCTATCACATTTGATCATCCCACAATGTTTCAGTTGCTGTGTATAATGTTCAGGTATTATGAACAGTCATAACCTTGATGGGCAATCCCATAGAGAGCAAAAACTCTGATCTATGTGGATTCTCCAACTCATTGACTCTGTACATCTCTATCCTGTGAAGTAGTGCCCTCTAATAACCTTGTAGTACATAAGACTATGCTAAGGGTACCACTCTTCTCATGATCTCAGCATTTGATTAAATTCTTATTTTTTTCTAAAGGAGTCATGATGAAAAAATACCATTCACCTCCAGAGAGAGATGTGATGAACTCTGAGTGCAAATTAAAGTATAATTTTCTCCCTTTATTGACTTTTTTCTTGCTTTTATATAACATGGCTAATAAGAAAATATGTTTAGCATGAAAAAAATATATAGTGCAGAGTTGAACTCATTTCCCCTTTTTCAGGCTGTCCCCAAAGTCTTTTTATTGTTATTATTATTCGAAATGTTTATAAATCCAAACAAACCAAATATTTCCACATATAAAGAAAAAATATATTTTAAAATGAAATCACAGATCTTCTATAAGTTTAACTTGCTTTTCTTTATGTCTACATTAATCCCATCCACTAGTGTCCCTCATCCCCCTCCCCATGTCACATAGGATATCATCATGGAAGCTGGCACCTTCATTGAAATTATTTCATGTTTTATTTTTCTGTTCATTTTCTGAAGATAAAATTCTCACTTTATTCTTCTCATACTAGTTTTGTGGCTATGTATAATCTTCAAATTCAATAAAATCATTTATTAAGCTTCAATTATATTCCAGGAATAATACTACATTTTAGAATTGAAATATCAAAATGAGAAAATCTGTCTCAAAGAGCTTATATTTTACTCTTCCATTTTGCTTTTCTTCTGGCTTTGTTAATGACTTTCTGGATTTTAAAACATACTTCTCTTGTTGGATAATTCTAGAAAATGCCTTAGCATAGAAGAACTCTCCATCTCTGATGATTACTTTCTTGCAATTTATTAACCCAAGACTCAACCCCATCCACCTACTGGTAAGTTGCCTCTGAGGTTTCCATTTTGAAGAATCACAAAAGAAAGTTTGGCTTCATTCTCTTCTAGTCCCTGGACGATAATTCAAATTTTGGTTTCTTGGTGCCAGGTCTTACATTCTCATGATTAAATCTGAATGAACTGATGAATTAATAAATGAATAGAGTAAATGAGTGTACCACTATAATCATTACCAAATAACTCTTAAGTGCATTTCAGTTTGAAACCTTTCCTTTCCTTCCCAGATGTCTCTCCCAAATATATATAACAAAAAGTATATAACAATTTTATATTCACCTTTATTTCTTTATTTTGCATTTATTCTACATATAGATATATGAATTTATCTTCCCAATAACAACTGAGCTCATTTTGAATATTTTTTTTATTATTCTATGTATTTTTTTCTATACTATAGGTCCTGGGACATAGTAAATGGTTAATAAATATCTGTTTATTAATTATGTTTGAAGTCCTCTTTTGGAGATGTAAGCTGACTTACTTAAAATAAGAAACATGAGCTATCATGAACATGTGTAAAAATAAAGAGAGTTTACAAGTCAAATTAAAATAAAATGTTTGTGAAATGTATTAATAGGTCTACAAGCCCATAGTCAATACTCAATGGTCAAGAATTCATTGCCCAGTAGGGTAAATACTTGTTCTCCTAGAGGACTCCTGAAAAACTTTCCTTCTTTTATGTGAGCTTTATGGAACTGACACAAGTCCCTTCAATCACTTAAATTTGAAAATTAAATGAATAGTATATATATATATATATAGCCATCCTTGGGGCTTTTTCTTAACTGTCATAATAGAACTCAAAGTAATTAGATTTCCCTTTCAGTCCATAGTTATCACCTACAGGGTCAGAATGTCCAGGAATATTTCTCTCCCATATGCTCACCCCCCCAAAAAAAATGCTTCTATCTAGAAAACAATCCCTTTCTGTCCACCACAATCCTCATATTCTACCTCAGAGTATGGTGCTCTATTTCCTGTTATCTCCAGAATCGAATGGGCTCAGTTTATGTATTTATTCATTAAAATAAATTTATATCAAGTGCTTACTCTTCTGGGTATTAAGAGTTATTAAGATCACTTAGTTTCTGTTTTCAATGTGTTGTTATTCTCTGGGAGAGTGATATGTATTTGTATGTGCAGGACATTATATATGCAAAAGAATGCTAGTCATGTAGTAATTAGATTTAGAGCTAGATGCAAGACTAGGTGTTATCTAGTCAGAGAATTATAGATATAGAAAGAAAATGGAACTCAGAGGTTATGCAGTCTAACCACATAATTTTTTTAAAAAATTAGGAAACTAAAGTCCAACCAGATAAAATAACCTGCTTCAAAAAGGATTTGAATCCATGACTTCTGAATTCAGAACTATATTTTTTGTCTATATTGCACATAGCTCCTGATTTTATAGATAAGCAAACTGAAGTCCAGTTAGAAGAAATGACTTGGCTAAGATCCAAAAAATTTAGATTGTTAAGTAGCAAAGCCTACATTTAAACTTGGGTATTCTGATTATTTTTCCTCTTGCACTAAATCACACTCTTCCTAGATGACATTCAAAGGGACTTCAGTAATGACCAGATATTTGTGTGAGGAATAACACTTTGATAATTTTTATAGTTTTATATGACAAAAGCTCAATCATTAGCTTGATTGAGATGACTGATGATGAAAAGAGGCCATGACTTCGAGGGAAGCAATAAAATTATCTTTTCTATCAATTGGAATAATGTAAAAATTGACTTGAAACTTTCTTTTTTAACAGAACCACTGGTGTGAAATAAATACACATGCTGTTTTATGGAGCGTTGAAAATTTAGAGATCTGTTTGATAGAACTGTTCACTTTCGTAGGAATAATCAGTCAAATGCTGCCAGTCAAAGGGGGGAAGGTAATGAAACTATTAGGAGGTAATTCTCTGGGCAAGTTTTGTGCTTCTGCTCTTTTACAGTGATGTCTCATATCTTACCATCCACACTCCTCTCATTAACTATTGGTGTGAGCTTAGTTTTTTATTCTACTTCACAGAGACAGTATATTACCTTTATCACGAAAGTGTTATAAGGAAAGAATTTTTGTAAACTCAAGTAACAAAAAAAATGGAATGATTAAGTAACTACTACTTTTCAAATAATCAGGATACAAAGCAAAAAGTCAAACAGTCCTTTGCCTCAATGATCTTATTTGTCATTTCAAAAAGATTTCCTGTCAAATGGAAGAGGTAGTATAGAGTTTTAATTTTGGAAATTGATGTCAAGGTCACTACTATATTCATTTAACCTAAAGGTGTTTCCCATGGTTATTATTCTCACTCAATACCATCATGTATCTTGTTCATTCATAAACAATCCTTGAAGTGATAGGGAGCCAGAAGAGTTTATTGAGTAGAAGAGGAACTTGGTCAGACTCCTGCTTTAGTGAAAAAACAAAAACAAAAATTAACTCTTAGTTCTATATTTTTTGGAAGGTGGCCAATGTGGGAATTGGTTTTGCTTGACTACATTTTTTGCCCTATTTTTTCAATGGAGGATGGAATAGAATGTGGGAACTAAAAATTAAATTAAATAGTAAGATTAAATTTTTAAAAATTAAAAATTTTAAATTGGGGAAATTGATCTAGAACTACAAATACAGCAAAAGACCCAAATAAGAGGTACCAGAAGATTATCCTTCACTCTTTCATATTGACAATCAAGTGTGCTCTATTTCACTTCTTTGTAAAGACTCAGCACAGAGCTAATAAGTATCTAAGCCAGATTTTAACAAATGTTTATTCTTTTTTATGTATTAAGAACATTTCATATTCTTTCCCTCCCCTCCTTCCATTCCCCCTCCTATAGCCAAAACACAATTCCACTGGGTTTTACATGTGTAACTGATCAAGACCTATTTCCATATTATTGATATTTGCACTGGGGTGATTGCTTAGAGTCTACATCCCAAATCATATCCCCATTGAACCATGTGACCTATCATATGTATTTCTTCTGTGTCTCTGCTCCCACAGTTCTTTCTCTGGATGTGGATATCATTCTTTCTCATAAGTCCCTCAGAATTATCCTGGATCATTGCTTTGCTGCTAGTAGAGAAGTCTATTGCATCCACTTGTGCCACAGTGTATCCATCTCTGTGTATGTGGTCCTCCTGGTTCTGCTCCTTTCACTCTGCATCAATTCCTGGAGGTCATTCTAGTCGACATGGAATTCCTCCAGTTCCAAATGAGTATTCTTGACTCCACACTTAGCAATCCTAGTGCCATCTAGTTGCCCATTAAAAGAAATATAAAATTTCAATAAAATTATTATAATTTTTTAAAAGACATAAAATTATTTTGCCAGTTTTTTGAAGGATTTTTTGTAGCTTCAAGAGATTTAGGTGAGGAATTATGATGTTAAGCATGTTGCTACTGAAAACCAGGTGAGTTTGAAATGCATTTTTTTGTTTTATTTGCTTTGTTATTCAAAAAATACTGGGTTTTGCATCAGTGAACTAGCTGTCTTATTCAGAATGGAATTGTGGAAAAATGAGTTTTCAGTGTCTGAGTACAAATCTCAAGCACAATATTATAAATATTAAAATTCAAAAAGGAAAATCAACCTTGGGCAACATTGTACTTTGAATATATTTGAATGACTGTAAGATATTAGGATTAGGCAGAACCAGGAGGAATGAATACTTAAAAGTTATAACTATTTTTAGAGATTTTTGCACCATAATAACAAATTTTAAATTGCAGTTTAGAAAGCAGTAGAAAGAACTTTGGATATGGAATTCAATGTGAATCCAAATCTGCTTTATCATTTGTAGGATCTTGGCCAAGTCTTTTAAACATTCTAGTTCCCTGATTGTACAACTGTAAAATGAACAGGTTTGGATAAATTATCTCTTAGGTTATTTCTTTGCTCTCAATTTTTGCTACTGTGAGGCCACTGAAATTTTGAATTCAAGTTAGCTCTTTCAACATCACAAAATTAAAAGATTAAAATGGTTGTTTGATGTCAAAGAAAATATTTGTAACATATCTATCCTACTATTACCTGGGGCAGTGGGTTTGCTTTTACTGAAGGGCCTCAAGCGAAAGTTGTTTTAACTCTCATCCAAAATGTTGCTGTAGGAAAGTTTCTTTGTTTTGTTTCTTTGTTGTAATACGTGGCCTTGAAGGTCCTTTACATGTGTGAAATTCTGTAAGAAGTTCTATGGAATCTTATAGATAATTTCTATCAGGTACTTCATTTTAGAGATAATAACAATGACCATTGACAATAATTTAAGTTTGAAAACACATTGAATGCCATATTTCATTTGAGTTTCTCAATAACCTTATCAATTTTGGCATTGCCTATTACCCCTTTCTTAGAGGTAAGAAAAACTGAAGAATACTGAGTTTTAATAACTTCACAACAATTCCACAACTAGCAAATATCTGTGATGGGATTTGACCTGAAAAAGAATCATTTTCCTCTCAGTGGAGACTTTCAAAATGTTGGAGGACTATTTGCCAGGATGGTGGTAGTAAGAATTCTTGGGAAAAAGAAAATAATTTGACTGTTAGACCTTTGAGTTTCTTTCTAATTCCAACATTGTGTGATAGTCAAAGATCGGATTTGGCTAAACTCTTTTCTCTTTCCTCGTTGAAATATACCTTCTTATCTTCCATTTGGTAAAACTGAAGAACTTCACGACATTTAAGTGTCTTGACCAAAATCATACAGATAGTAATGCAGATCTGCTATGTTGGTTCTTAGACTCTGCATTTAAAATTATTTCTATTTTTACCTGAATCCAATAAAATTTTAATTTTTCTTTTGATTTCAAGGGCACCATTATCTTTTCAGTCACAAGCTCAATGTCATGCATGGTTTTTCATTGTCACTTATCTTACATTTTGAACCTATTACAAAAATTTGCCATTCAACTCATTTCTTAAATGTTCTCCTTTCTAGCTATTCACATAGCCATAACTTGAATCCAGATCATTACCCGTTCCTTGAATTTTTGCAATAAGCTTTGTTTTTCTTATCTCTCCTTGTTCCAATAAAACCTCCACTCAGCTCCCAAAAGGATATTTCCAAAGGGTACGTATAACTATGTTACTCCTCTGCTCAATGAGTATATTTGTTTCTACTGTGAGGATCAAATATAAACTTTACTTACAATCAAAGCTTTAGTTGCCTTGCCTATATTTATAATATTCTTACACTATAATCTTTTCCAAACAATGTATGTATGATACAACTATATTGGCCTTTTTACAGTCCCTAGTATATGGCTGTCATCATTGAAGCTCCTGTTGACTAGATGTCTGCATCCTAGAATGCTCTTCCTTCTCACATTTAACTTCTTGTTTCCCTGACTTCCTTAGAGATTCTTCTTTAGAAGACCTTTTTCAAGTGACCTCACCTCATAGATTACTTTCTGTTTCATATTTCCTTTTTTTATGCACCTAGGTATTTGCATGTTGTCAACCCATTAGAATATATGCTCCTTGAATGTAGGAATTCTTTTTGACTTTCATGCTGTTTCAAGTTTTAGTAGTGTATAACATATACTAAGTATTTAATAAATGCTTGCTGACATCTATCTAGGATTGTTGAAGCCATAGAACTGGAGACTCATAGGATATTAGGGCTAGAGGGGAGCTCAGAATCCATGTAGTCTATCCATTATCTGGAACAAAGTCATCCTCCTATAATATTCATTTTTATGGATTATCCATCATTTACCATAGATCCTTCAAGAACATCTAATAAACATGAAGATATATACCAACTGATGTTTTCTATACCTTTGACCACCTATGCTTGCCAGTCTAGTACTTCTTTTTTTATCATTTTTTCAAGATTGCCAATTCAAAACCCTGTCTGAGGAAACACAGCCTGTGAATAAGCGAATAAAGTTGCTAGGAGCTGTCTATTTAGATTTCAATGTGTCAGCTGTGTGTGTTTATCCTGTTTTGCAAACTTTATTTTCTTTTCAGAGTAACTTTAGAATAAGAGACTTTCTACCTCCCAGGATCCAAAAAAGTGAACTGCTTGCGAAAGGTGCCATGAATATGACTGCAGAAACTACACGCTGCTCCAAAAGAACCTGAGTGAACTTTTGGATATGTTGAACTTTGCGCAGTTGAATGCATTTATTTTGAATGTACACTTTTATGCCAAATAGGACCGCCTCCTAATTGGTTTTGTTCTTTTTCTCTTTATTTCCCTCTTTTCCCCAAATTTTTGTAATTTCCCCTTAGAGACTTCACTGCTATGTGTACTTTTAGTTGAGAATCTTTGGAGTTTTATGTTTGTTATCTTTAAATGATCCACTGGGGCAACTAGTCTCCAAAAGGATCATGGGGGGAATGTGTAAGTGGAATTTCGTGTCCTAGGACTTCATTTCCCAGCACCCCACTCTCCCGCTGATATAGGCAGGATGTAGAATTCTGGGTATATCCTCCTCTCAGGGGAGGGGCTTCCAGTTGAGGTTTTTTAGCTAGTGCTGGAATGCAGCTGACTACTGGAGCTCTGGCTTTTATATCTGCTCACAACTCCTTTCTCTTATTTTTTCTTTGTTGTTGTTTTTACAACAGTTGCAGTATTTCAATTAACTCATAATGTCTTGTCCCTATCCCACATGCACATCATGATGGGCTTCAAATAACTTTTCAAAGAAGTGTTCATTCTAGTGGGTAGGAGATTTTTCTAGGCCAACTAAAGTTGTCTTAATTTGTGGGCCATTAGGGAATGATGATCTCTTTCTATCCCCTTACTCTCATCCCATAAAAATCTTACTACAACATAGTAAACACATTCTGTTCAATGAAACATGTGTTGAAAATATGTTGGGAGACTGGTGCAACTATGAAATGGCAAGGCACAAATAACAACTTCACTATTTGGGGGGGCTGGGCCTTGGAAATCCCAAGTGATGTAAATTGTTCTAAGATGGAGTAGAGAAGATGAAGTTCTCCTTTCTCCATGGTTAAAGGTTTCCAAATGGTTTGGTAAACATTAAAAATCATGGCAGCCATTTGGAAAAAAGGGAGAAAATAAAATAAATAGAAGCTCATAAGAGTGGACAGAAAAACACTATTATAATATTTCAATCCAGTTCAAAATATTTATTCTACTGTGTTTCAAGAATCATGCTAGATTACGAGAGTATTAAAAATAATAATAATTCTTGCCCCCAGATAGCTTACATTCTACTCAGAGACCACATTTTGTTTATAAAAAAGATGCAAAATAACATTAATTTCAAGAGTTAGTGAGTACTAATTAGGAGATAGCTTATAAGCTGTATGTTGAAGTAATCAGGAGAATGGTTTGTAGGGAAAAAGATTCAGAGGAAAAAAACATAGAAAGTGTGAGAATGAATAAGGAAGTGGAGGAGTTTCATGACTTGTACTTGCACAATTTAGGAAGCATGGAGGTGGGATAAGTGTAGGAGAATGGTACATTTTGATAAATAATGAATGACTAAAAACTCATTTTTATTATTTAATTATAAATGATGAACTAGAAAACATAATCACATGAAATGAAGCTAGGAGTATGAGGAAGATAATTACTCAGAATATAATGTTTTTCAATATTTTGCTTTTGTTACACACTCAAACACACACACACACACACACACACACACGTACTTGACATTGTAACATCAACATTGATTTCCTAGAGTATGTCACTAACTAAAAGATGTTTGCTCTTTTCTCTGTATTTTTATTATTTAATTGGTTATTTTTTTCAATTTTTCTTCTTTTCTTGTTTCAGTCATTTGATTTCTAATTAATTCATATAAAGATCTATATACATTTGTTTTTATATAAATCAATTTATATTTTTGAATATTTTTTTCATTTTTAGAAAAATTTTCCATGGTTACATAATTCATGTTTTTACTTTACCCTTCACCAACCCCTCAACCCTGCCTCTCCCTGATCCTCCCCCGTAGTCAAGACTTATTTACATATTATTGATAGTTACATTGGTGTGGTCTTTTCAGGTCTACATCCCCAATCATGTCCTCATCAACCCAAGTTTTCAAACAGTTGTTTTTCTTCTGTGTTTCCACTCCTGTAGTTCTTCCTCTGAATGTGGGTAGTGTTCTTTTCTATAAATCCCTTAGAATTGTCCCGGGTCATTGCATTGCTGCTAGTACAGGAGTCTATTACACTGTATTTTACCACAGTGTATCAGTCTGTGTACAATGTTCTTCTGGCTCTGCTCCTTTCACTCTGCATCAATTCCTGGAGGTCTTTCCAGTTCACATGGAATTCCTCCAGTTTATTATTCCTTTGAGCACAATAGTATTCCATCACCAGCAT
>NC_058135.1:265636564-265743873 GCF_016433145.1 Gracilinanus agilis
CAAACAGACTTGAACAAAAATATTTATAGCAGTGCTTTTTGTGGTGGCAACAAACTGGAAAGCAAGGATATAGCCTTCAATTGGGGAATGGCTGAACAAACTGTGGTATATGCTGGTGATGGAATACTATTGTGCTCAAAGGAATAATAAACTGGAGGAATCCCATTTGAACTGGAAAGACCTCCAGGAATTGATGCAGAGTGAAAGGAGCAGAGGCAGAAGAACATTGTACACAGACTGATACACTGTGTTAAAATACGGTGTAATAGACTCCTGTACTAGCAGCAATGCAATGACCCGGGACAATTCTAAGGGATTTATGGAAAACAACACTACCCACATTCAGAGGAAGAACTACAGGAGTGGAAACACAGAAGAAAAACAACTGCTTGAAAACTTGGGTTGATGAGGACATGATTGGGGATATAGACCTGAAAAGACCACACCAATGTAACTATCAATAATATGTAAATAAGTCTTGACTGGCCACAAGTGGAAATGCGAGTTAGCTATGGGGGTGTTTGGAGGGGGTAAAGGGTATATTAAAAACATGAATTATGTAACCATGGAACATTTTTCTAAAAATTAAAAAAATAAATAAATCTATCATGTCATTTGGGAAAAAAAAAGAATTGATACTAAGTATTGGTTCCTGGGTTAGGATTAATGATTTGATTAAGGTGCACATAAGTGTCTGAAACCTGATTTTAACTTAGAATATCCCATTTCCTTGCCTGGATTTCTATCCATCAAGTCACATAGCTGCCTCTACAGATAAAAATTAAAAATTAAAGCATATACCCCTACATGTAATATTAATCATCCAGGAAAATAATACCCCCCCACTAACCATGACGGTACCATTGCTGCATTAATTCCCAGATTCTAAAAATCCTTTACACTCTCTTTTCCTCCTACATTGAAAGTTAAAACACACACACACCCTAAAAATGCCAGTCTTTCCATGTTCCAGAATTTCAGAACCAAAGTCAGCTCCCATTATCCTTTTGCACACACACACACACACACACACACACATATATATATACACACACACACATATATATATAGGCATTCTGCCTATTTCCTGGTTGTTTCTTGTTATTCAATGTAAATTAGGCAAAGGCAACAAAAATATTTGTATAATTTATCTAGGAGGTGACATGAAAAAATCAGCCAATACATAGGTAGTGCTGTGAATTTCTATAACCATTTTTAAAAATCAATTTGGAATTAGGGAAATATATCTTGAAGTCTAAGACAGAGATTCTAGGCAAAAATGCCTAGAATCTTTGTCCCATATATTCGAATAACAGGTATAGGAGGGCACTGATAATAAGAATTCCATGTATGTGAGATTGCTTATGCCTGGCTTCATATCATGGACCTGCTTTGTATCACCTGTGTGATTATGAAGAAATCACTTAACTTCCGTAGTCCTGAATTTCCACATCTATAGTATGGAGCAGTTGGATTTAATTTCATATATCATTCCTTTACATCTCTAAATCAGTAATTTTCTGACCTCCACGATTGCTTCCACCTATAAGTATATTAAATTATTTCCAGGTTTTAGTTAATGAACATTTATTTTTCTTTTTTATTCTGGGAATGAATAAATTCTATAATAACATATTTGAAGTTGCAGAGAACTTTATTTTTTTAATTTTTTAAAAATATTTTCCCATAGTTACATGTTCCATGTTCTTTCCCTCTCCCCCAAACCCTCTAACACACAATTCCTCTGGGTTTTACATGTATAATTGATCAAGTCCTAATTCCATATTATTGATAGTTGGACTAGAGTTATCATTTAATGTCTACATCCCCAATAATATCCCCATCAGCCCACGTGTTCAAGCAGTTGTTTTTCTTCTGTGTTTCTCCTCCCACATGCAGAGAACTTTAGAACCTATCTAGATCAATATTATATATCCAAATAGGCATCTGAGTCTGGAGGAATTAATAACCTTGTTTATGGTCTCATACTAATTATAAAAGCTAGGATTTAAATAGTTCTGATTTAAATCTAATATACTTTCTATAAGATTCATGCTGTCTCACAATTCAAATCAAAAAGTCATTGTCTTAAAAATTGTTCTACAAGATTGAATTGAATATGCATCTTTTAGGTACTAGTAACATGTCTCTACTTATATTTAGAAATATTTTTGTTTTTCTTTGCTGGTGTAACTATTTTTAAAAACTCATTCTTCTAAAGTGAGCTTGTTTAGGCCTGTCTTAGATTTAAGAATAAAAAAAAACCTAATTTATGAAGCTCTGATTTCATTAGATGAAATTTCCTATCCCATTCAAATAAACTCAATAATTTGCTTTCCTTAGAGGGCATTTAATGTAAGGATGTAAAGACAAATGTATCTCATAAAAGTTCATCTCTCTAGGATTGTTTCCCACTTGTGAAACAATCACTTAAGTCTCATGTGAAAATGGACCTTTTGTTAATGTATACTTCAAAAATAAAAATAGGTATTATTCTCCCTAGTGGCTATAGACAACTAATTAATTGTTAGTTGTAATAGAGGAGAATCACCATTACAGCCATAACTAGGGTGGGGCGGTAGTACATTATCCCATAGTGCAAAAAGGAATTGAAGGAAATAAACATTTCAATATATGTCCACTATGGGTCAGGTACTTTAAAAATATCTCATTTGATCCCCATAACAATTATAGGTAGCTACTATTAAATCCATGTTACAGTTTAAGAAACTGAGGTTAAAAGAGGTTAGGTGATTTGTCCAGGGTCACACAACTAATAAATACCTGATATTAAATTTGAACTCAGGTCTTCCTGACTCCAGGTCCAGAGCTCTATTTAAAATATTAGCTTTCAAAACTTAGAGGGTGCTAAATTTAGAGTATATTAAAATACTTAACTGTATTATGAAAATATATTGTTGGATCTTAACACACAACCTGCAAGAATAATCATTAAAAAGTAAGCTACACATAGTGTCTCAATGAGACTGCTTTTCCCCATTGTAATTTTTGCCTCATTCCTATTCCCTGATTAACTTAGGGTATACTTTTTTGTTCCATGATCATAAAAACAATTTATTGCAACTTGGATCACAAAATATATAATCATTAGGGAAAATGAGTTCATAATAATGTTTGGCAATACCTTTCCAAAATCTCACTTTATTGTTCCCAATGTCATCCCTAACCAGAATTCCAAGATCTATTTCTCTCCTTCTTGTTTCCAATTAAATCTTGCCTTTCATTATATTTATTTCAGTGCTCAAATGTTTGGGCCTAAGGTTTCCTTTATATTCCTTAAGAAATATTGTGTACACTCCTGAGCTTTTTTTAAAATGTAGGTTATATCTATTGACATTTAACATTTTAAAAATTAAAACATTAGACTTAATATAAAAATAGTTTTGATCTCCTGGACTCCCATGGAAGTGACTCAGGTCCTGAATAAGTTGACAAGGACACTGGAGGGATAGTAACTTTTCTAGGGCTATGAAACCTGAAAGTGTCAAAGAAAAGTTGTTAATATAGTCCTTTGTGATTCCAGGGCTGCAACCACTACCCTATACTAATTCTCTGATACCTCTGAGTAGACCATTATTGCCATTTATAGGCATTCAGACTTCTAAAAGTTATTCTCTCACTCAGGCACTCCTTAAACCAATTTAAACTTAATAATACTGATAAATTAATATTCCTTCTGCATAGGTCTGTGATATTGGGTAAGATTAACATTCTCGGGGCAGCTGGGTAGCTCAGTGAATTGAGAGTCAGACCTAGAGATGGGAGGTCCTAGGTTCAAATCTGGCCTCAGACACTTCCCAGCTGTGTGACCCTGGGCAAGTCACTTGACCCCCATTGCCCACCTGTACCACTCTTCCACCAAGGAGCCAATACGCAGAAGCTAAGGGTAAAAAAAAAAAACAAACAAAAAAGATTAACATTCTCTGGAATATGCATCTTAATTTATATGTATTTATTAAACAATTTAAAATGCACATTGGAGAAAGAAAAGGCACAAGACACATGTAGTTGGTTACTCCCTTCTCAAGCCTCCTCCCAAATCCAGTGTTTGGCCATGTTGGAATTCTCCTAGCCATCTTACCTGAACCAGTTGTGGGGTCAACCTGTGGCATGCCAGTGCTCACACAGGCACGTCCTCTGTGATTCTGATGCAAAAAAGAACTACTTCCTTTCCCCAGTCCAACTTCACGTTCTTGTGACATCACTTTTCTGAATCCCTCTGATTTGGCAGATTCCAATCTCAGTCCAGATCAAAGGTTTGTCTTTCAGACACCAAGAGTCCAGTAGCATAAGAGGCAAGCATCTTTCAGTATCAGGGAGCCAGATGGACTCTGGAGTACCCCAAGAGTGCACATACATCCTGTCTTTTTTAAAATAAAGTGTCAGGCTCTGTGCTTAATTCTAAAAAGTATACAACATTTCAGGCTCAATATGAAACTTTCTCTTTAAAATCCAAAACTGATCTTAGGATCCCAAGAGAAAGAAAAGGGGTACAAGATGGCATTCAATTCTCACATGCCTTTCCTTTCTTTAAATATCCTCAGGGGATCCTTATTTCTCATTTTTCAATCTCCAAACTCTTTACTGCAATCAATGTTTCTTTCCTCTTCTATAAGTCTAACTTTCTTCCCCACCACATATTATTTATTCTGCTGAATTTTCTAACTATGCTTTAACCTCTTAATGAAATGCAATATCTATCATAAGGTTTTACTTCATTCCCTCTGATAACAGCAAATTTAGACACCCCCAAGCTTCACCTAGCTCTTGTTTTTGCTCCTCTTTAATATGCACCCAATATTTTGTATTTTAACTATGTAGGTTGATATCATTTGGCTTTTAGATTCTGAGATCCAAGAGGCTAGGGAGTCTAGATTATGTATCTCCATATGGTCCTTTAGGCCATGGACTCTTTTATTTTAGTCTAGTAGCTCTAGTGCTTAGTACAGTACCTGACATATAGTAGATATTCAAAAAAAATCTTTGTTGGTTGACTGTTAGTACATAACACAGTGCTTTGCCCACAGGAAGAACTTAATAAATGTTTGTTGTATTGCTTTTTTGTTGTGTTTTGGATTTGTAATTTTTTTGTTATATAATGACTGAAGAACAGGAATTCTTTTTATTACTTATGCAGATCAGTACCTGTCCTTCAAGCTATATTCTTAGTCTTAAACTTAGAGAATTGTCAAGGTGGTAAAAAGTTAAAGGACTTCTTTAAGAACATACATCCAAAATGCAGGAGAGATTAAATTCAATCCAAATTTCAATTGGTTCTTTCTTTCTAGGTACTCCTTGTGTTAAATAATGTTAAGTTTAGGGAGGTAGTAAGGTGGCATGGGAAAATAGTAATCAGAGACTTTAATTTCAGACATTGCCTCTGAACTTCAAACACCATCTATTCTAATGACCTAATTTTAAAGTTGAAGAAACTGAGACCCAAAGATAGATAGGCATATCCATAACATATACATAATATGCAACATTTATTATGCTGCAGATATTACTTTAGGTGCTGATGGTACAAATATAAGCAAAGAAGATATCCTCTGACTTGAAGAGCTGAAATTCCAATGCGTGAAGAAAATATATTAAATTTGCACCTAGAGTGGCTGGGTAGAGATGACCAGAAAGTAACATGGAAGATTCATTCCAGGAAATATAAAGGAAAAGATCACCAATTAGAAGCTGGAGGTCCCAAGGGGTAGAGTCCAATGCTTAGGTGTGTTTTCATTGAGGTAGATACAGAGAACAACAGGATACAGTTAGTGTGGGTTAAAGATGATCGATTGGTGATTTGATGATAACAAAAAAGGTGTGAGGTGGGATTTGAACTCTAGTTCTCTGTATTCAGAGCCAGGGCTCTTTCTATCATTTGTTATGGGCTACATCTCTTAATAATATTTGTACATATACCTGTATAACCCAGATCTATTTGCTTACCATCTTCAAGAGGGGGAATGGAAGGGAATGAAGGAGAGAATTTGGATATTAAAATTTTGGGAAAAGTATGTTGAAAATTGTTATTACATGTAATTGGGAAAATAAGATATCTTTGAAAAAATAAGGCTAAAAATAAAACCAATTAATTAATAATTAAAAAAATTATGTTTGCCTTATGTTCGGGGACCTTTGCTGAAAAAATACTTTAACTTAAAAAATAGCTAAAATGGATGATATTTCATTAATCCTATGAAACAATAGAAGACTTTTTTTTTGAGTAAATCACTTCCTTCAACCACATTCATTCATACATAAAATAAAAAGCATGAGACTCTAAGCACCAAGACCTTTGATTTACCTTCATACCCCTCATTCATAACACACCCACCAGGATCTGAAATAACCTTCAGTGTACTGCCAAAATTATTTTTCCTTAGAACAATGCATGTTTTTCTCATGATTTTAACTTCCTGCCACAGAAGAGGTCCATGGGGGACTTGACTTATTCCACAAGAGGTCTGATCTACCAGGCAATATCCACAATCATTACTAAGGCATTAGGAGAAACATTCCTGTATATGTGGCCTTTGGCTTTCAAAGTTCCAATTTTTACATTCTTTATTGGGTTATCTCTTGGGACTTTCTGTTTTCTTTGAGGAAGAAACTCTCATTTTCTCCCAGAAGTCTAGATTTGAAATTTCTGGGAAGTCAAAGAATCTGTTTTGTTTGTTTGTTTGTTTGTTTGTTTGTTTGTTCGTTTTTTCTGGGTATTCAGTTTTCAGCAAAGGGGACTTCATGAGAATAAAAATTTCCTTTTTTTCATTAAGAGGGGAGGAGGTAAGTTGCACTAAATAAAGTGAGCTTAGCTTCTTACTGCATTACTCAACCGAATTTTTCATCTCCAAAATAAATAGTTACTTATTAATTGTCCTATCCAATAGACTTTTCTCAATCATCTTACTGCTCAACATTTGACATTGTTGATTACTTACTCCTGGATACCCTCCACTGTGAGAGTCTATGTACTATGCTTTTTTAGTTCTCCTTCAGGTCTGATCAATACTTTATCAGTCTCATTTGTTAATTACTCATCCAAATAACACTAATTGTGGATGTCCCTCAAGGTTCTGTTTGAGCTCTCTTTTCTCTCTTCCTTGAAGATTTCATCAATTGGATCACTTATCATCTCCATGAAGATGAATCTGAGACCTATTTATCTGGTCCTAGGCTCTCCTGAGCTCCAATCCCACATTACCAAGAGCCTATTCGACATTGCCAATGGAATTTCTCACTAGCATCTCAAAATAAATGCATCGTAAATAAAACTTAATTTCTCCTTCCTCTCTCCCCCCAAAAAGCTGCCACTCTTTCTAACTTACCCAATATTCTGTAAGGAACACAGGGTCTGACCAGGTGACTTGCAACTGAATCCTATATGTGTTGTCTCTCACTACTGGAATGTCAATTCCTTGAGGACCTAAGATACCATCTTTCTGTTTATATTCTCAACACTTGGCACAATGCCTTGCCTATTGTAAGTACTTAATAATTATATTTTTTTCTTTTCATTCCTTAATTTGATCAGTTTTCAATGGAATGAAATCAAGTGTTTCCTTATTATGATTTTTGTTATTGTCGTGTCCAATTCTTCATGACCCTATTTGGAGTTTTCTTGGCAGAGATACTATAGTGGTTTGTCTTTTCCTTCTCCAACTCATTTTATAGATTAGGAAACTGAGGCTAACAGGGTTAAGTGACTTACCCAGGATAATACAAGGAGTAAATGTATTAGGCCAGATTTAAATTCATATTTTGCTGACTCTAGGCCCTCCACTCCATCCGTTATGCCACCTAGCCACCCCTTCTTATCTCTAGAATGAATATATATTTCTCCATTCTGTATTTATTTCATCTGCAGTCTCCTTCTAACTTTTCTGCTATCCATATCTTTTAAAGCTCACCTCCCTTTGTAAACTTTGTGACTCAGTCACACAGTCCTTCTTTCTATTCCTCATGTACAATATTCCACCCATCTCTATGTCTCTATGAAGACATTTTCCAAACACTGGCATATTCACTTTCTTCAATTCAGTCCCTTACCTTTCTTGCTCCACCATCTCCCCAACATAAGCTAATACTTTTTCATCAAGTGTCCCAAGATCATATTTTAATTACCTTCTATGTATTTTACATACATCTCTATATATGCATTCTATATCTATCTGCCTTTACTCAAGGGAAAGACTATTTCTCTTTTTTAATATACTCATTTCTCGGTACATAGTAGAGACTTAGTAAATGTTTCTTGAATGACTGCTGATTGGTTTATTACTAAATTCTAATTATCTTTTCAGTGTGTAAGGTATGATCTTATGGCCCTTTTTCTTTTTGCCAGTTGATAGTAATATCCTAGTTTATATTAATTATTTTGTTATCTAAGTCTAAGAGCCAATTTTATTTTAATTAAAAAAACCTTTATCTTCCACCTTATAATCAATACTACATGCTGTTTCCAAGGCATAAGAGTGGAAAGGGCTAGGCAATGGGGGTTAAGTTAAAATTATTGTGCTTTGTATTTATTTTGAATTTCCTTATGTGGATATATATTGATGACCTACAGTCAAATTCTAAGGCAATAATTACACATAGGAATAGATAAAGATAAAAAATTAAAAGGATACATAATATATGTGCAACTGTATATATGTGTATATGTGTGTATTTGCTTGTATACACACACACACCTATAACAGCTTTAAAACTACATTAAGACTTTTGGAACACCTGGAAAAAAATCACTTAAAAATTGAATAATTTCCCTCTCCTAGCTGAAAAGGTGAATATGCTGACATTTACCTCTACGTTAGTCCTAGCTAGCAGCTTTACACAGTGATGAACTTTTGCTTGAGTAACCTAATATGATAAAGAATATATTAGTTCCCTGTGAGAATTGGAAAGAATGCCAATGATCATCTTAATATGTAGTTAATTTTATGATGAGTACACTGAGGACCAGAGAAATAAGAGATCTGACAAAAGTAACACCCAGATGATCAGTGAGTCAAGGTTTCTGGTTCTCATCTTGCCATCAAAGTTATTTGCCTACAATATTTCATATAATACAATCCTAAACTTGAGCAGTAGCTTTTTTTTTTCTTAGAGGTATGTATTTCCTGCTGATGTTTCAAAACTGAATTCAGATTAATTTGGTTTCCATATTGCCAGAAGCATTGGCATCCCACCGCTTTTGCAGAGGGAAAATAAACTCCAGGTGTGAAAATAAACTGTCATGTGAGCAATCAGGGTTTATGCATACATACATACACATATCCATATGCACATTCAGAAAACACATATGGCCACTGGAAGCAGGTGAATTACATATTCATTTATTCATTCAATTATTTAGTAAACTGGGACATTTCATATTAAAGCAGCACATGGTAAACTACATGTGACCATCTGACTCTTGGTCTTTGAAGGGACAAATCTTTGATTTTTAGAAAGAGAAATTATCTCTTAAAATGATAAAAGGCCTTCCAGAGGGAGAAAAAAGCCAAAGACAAGAGGATGACCACTTTGAAGCAACATTTCTCACAACTTCCAAATAAGCAATTAAATATTAATCGATCAGAGATCTTCAAAAACTCTTAGTTCATCCTGAAATTTAGGAAATATAATTGATGTTATTAAAGCTAAAAATGTATCATCATGACAACAACTAATGTGGAAAATGAGGTTTGGGTTCAGGGCATTGAATTTAGAGAACACCAAAGGAATGTGCATTATGGCAGCATCATAGAAAAAAAAAAAGTTTAATATCTTAGTAGCAAGAGTGAAAACTTGAAGAGATCACATTTCTTTGTCCTAAGTAAGGTCATTCACACACTAGCTATTCTATCCCCTCCCAGTTGTGTCTCACATTAAACTACTGATCCTAGGACACATTTAATATTATTTTCCAAGATCTATTCTGTCTCACGCAAAGCATAAATAAATATATACACTAATACATACTCATAAATACATACAAATACTAAATGTGGCTTTCAGAAACAGGAACTGAGATATGGTGTGTCTTTATGAACTGCCATCTTTATATTGGTTAAACTGAGGAAAAGATAATCAAAAGTGTCTGATCATTGCTTAAACAGGGCAACTCTGGCATTTAAACCAAAATCAATTCAATGGGTATTGTTCTCACCCCTGACACACTCCAGACACTGGGCTACTCTTTGACTGACAGCTAGGAGCACATCAAAGGTGAAAAATATCAGGTCCATGGGGCATTGTTTCCTAAAGAGTCCTTTCAGTGGATATAGAGTTGAGAGTTATTAGAACGAGAGCCAAAAGTGATGAAAGAAATATCACTGTGTCAAGGCAGAGAAGTTCCAAAGTGTCTGGTTATACATGTAACATTCCTTCTGGGCTTACATTCTTGTTCCCCTGTACTATATTGTATCATAGAGAGAGGCTTAAAGCATATCCCAAAGAATAGTCCCTAAGTACCTTGTACCATAAGGTCATGTATATCTGTGTGACATTTTCCCAAATCATCCCTAATCCTTCACTCTAAGGTTGTGTCAGAGGTGAAGGGACCCTCATGGGACAGAAACATAGAAGTCAAATGTCAAGCAGGTAAAAGTGAAATTGAAGTCTTATTTCATTTGATCAAATACCTGAAAACAGAAACATCATCTAACTATTGCAGAGGCATTTATCTCTATATTTTTATATCATGTGTCAACTGCTGGTTGTGACAACAACAAAATGGACAGTTTCACTTTTTCCTCCTGATATTTAGCTTCCAAGAGCCCAAGTATTATCTGTATGCAAACATTTCCTAAGTCTCAGTTTTCTCCTTTTTCTTCTAAGCTTAGTGATGTATCAACAAGTGCCTTCTGGGCATCTCCTTGTGTATATCCCATAAAATTCCCAAATTAGATCCTATAGAATATAAAGTGGTGCTTAATCTTTCCCCCTCAACTACCTCTTCCCAAAATTTTTCTATGATTTTCTGGAGGACTGTCCATTTGAGACTCCTCATCTTCCTCTATACTAAATATCTAATTAATTGATAAATCTAATTAATCATGAAAATCTACAGTATCTTTGTTAATTCAACTCATATCCCTCTGTAGCCACAACCATCTTTCTTTCTCAACATATTTTTCTAGAGGCTATTCAAGTTTGTTCATTGATCTCTTGGCTTCCAGTCTTTCCCCTATTTCATCCAGTCAGTAAATATCTAACAAACTGATATTCCTATGGCAAAGATGTGATCCTGCAAGTGACTTACTCAATAAGCTTTGGAGGCTACCTGGAGATAAGGTATCTTGGGTTCAAATCTAATCTCAGAAACTTCCTACCTCTGTGACACTGAGCAAATCATTTAACCCCAATAGACTTGCCCTTATTACTCTTCTGCCTTGGAACCATATAAATTCTAAAACAGAAAGTTTAAAAATAAATTTCTATCTTTTCCTGTTGCCTCTAGGATAAGATATAGATACAGCATTTTAGTGTATAAGACCCTAAAATATCTGATTACAACCCATCTTTCCTAACGGACTCCATAATACTCTTTCTCATGTCTTAAATGTTTTAATTAAACTGACTTGCCAAGCTTTGAATATATGATATTCTATCTCCCATCACCTTGCTTTTTCATATAGAAATTCCAGAGCTTTGCACAGTTCCTGCCACATAGTGGGTACTTTTCTATGCCTGGAGTATTCTCCCTTATTACCTCAGCCTTTTGCACTTTCTCAATCCTTTGAAGATCTAAATTGGGTTGTTGTTGTCCAGTCGTTCAGTCATGGCTGACTTCATGTGACCCCACAGATTTTTTTCCATGAGTATTCCTTTGCAGAGATACTGGAGTAGTTTTCATTTCCTTCTCCAGTGTGCCTCCATTTTAAAGATGAGGAACAGAGGCAAACAGTGTTTAAGTGTCTTGCCCAGGATCTCACAGCTAGTAAGTATTTGAGACCCAATTTGAACTCAGATTTTCCTTACTCTATGTCCAGTACTCTACCCATTGAGTCATCTCTAGCTGCTTATAGATCAGATGGTCCTCCTAAATAATATTCTTTCCCCTCCACTTACTAGTGCTCCTGCCCACCACTAACATATTTTACATGATATTTTTTTGCAGGCATGTTGTACCATCCCAATCATTTAAGGGAAGAAACTTTTTTTTTCCTTTTTTTTGTCATTTTGTGCACAAAAGCTATCATACTGCAATGCAGAGTCCATCTTCTACCAATGCTTGCTCAATTGAGTTGACAATGATTTTAGATCTGCCCAGAGCCAGATTTGGAAATCCAGCCTCTTTGCAATCCAGCCTCAGTACTTTACCCACTAAAACACATTAACCATACAAAGCCAATAGATTTCATGGGTGTTTCTATTCAGTTCCCATAGAAATTGTTTTGATTTCATCACGATTTATATGTTATATATTTGATTTCTAAAGTCTCTTATGCATAGTGAAAGTGTTACATCAATATAACTTCTATCACTCACACTTCGTTGTAGATAAAGCTTAACTGTGGTAAGAAAATCCCCCAGGATATTCTGTATTTCTTAGCCTTGATACATCAGTGTGTGGAATTTCTATCCTTCGAATCTCCTCACACTTTTGAAACTGCAAATCTGGAAACAAAATAAAACATAATAGTTAAAAATTAAACAAATAAAAGTGAATAATGTCTTAGAGACTTGAGACCTTCAACAAGTGGAGGAAGAACTGGAATATTATTACTTTCTTCATTAGGCACTACTGTATGGGATTCTGAGATGTTAAAATAGACTATAAGAGGAATAATATCCAGCCAAGAAAAGAAAGGTTCTTTAGATAGGCACTAACATCTTCACAAATGAATTGATGGTTATCTCTATCCATCTGAAGGACAACTTGCTTAGAATCATGTATACAGAGTGAATTCAGCATGGTTAAGCACTGAGAGCATTTGACTTAGAATGAGGTCAAGTTCAAATCTCACACCTGTCATATGCTAGATTTCATTGCTATTTTTGTTTTGAATTATTTTTACCTTCAAAACCTCAATCTCCTCTCTAGGGACTTGACTCACATACCTGTGAGTTTAGTGGGTTTTATTAAATGATCTCTAAGTTTCTTTCTAGCTCCCACATTCAGTGATATTGTGGATCAACTGCCACCATTCTCATCTTAAAGATAAACATTGTTTTCCAGAGTCCCATAAAACCATATTTTTATATTTAATTAGGTATCTAGGGATAATTGAAAATTATGCCATTTTCCCCTAAGCAATCCTGAATCATTTCAGGATAGTTGAGTGATCTTGGCAGTGAGAGCAGAAGGGTATTTGCTCATTAAGATAAGTACCACATTAAAATGTGACACATGAGCATGGATTTCAATCTTTTGTGTGGTTGGGAGATAATCATATCTCTCCTGCTAGTCAATGCATTTAATATCAGGCAGGGGAACAAACACAGTGCTTTGGGCACAAATTCCCCATATTGTCCTAATATCCAATATCAGTTCCACTTACTTAACACTTTCCTTTTTCTGGGCAGGGGAAGTTAAGCATATTTATTTGTTAGAGAAACAGAGGGGCAGGAATACATAAGAGAGGGAGATATATGAAAGGTAGAAGGATATAGGAAAAGGAAGAGGAATAGATGGAAGAGGTAAAGAGAAAAAGGAGAAAAGAATAGAAGACTGAAGAGAAGAGATAACACAACTCCTATTTGGTGTTTTTCTCTTTTCTTCTATTATAAGAATTGGCAGTCTCCCATTTTTAAATGCTTATGATTTGCACTGATAAGAGAAAAAAGAAATCAGAAGTGTCTAAGGATCAATATAGTTGTAATAAAAAGGTAACGTTTCCCATTTACTTATTATCTATAATTCATAGAGGTTTGTAGGACCAAATGATCTTGGGATAGAAACAAAACCAAGTCCACAGTGGTAATCCTCCATCTACAATGGTTCAATGGAAAAGGAACAGATAATTTAAATATATGCATATATACATATATATAGGTAGATATAGATATATTTAAATATATAACTAACTAAATAAAATGTTGAATCTTATTAATAAGAAAAGAGTTAGAAATCAAATTTGGGGCAACACCAACATGCTATGTTGGCTGACTTCTGAAGAAACCATTATTCTTACTTCTGGGGGAATTGCAAAATTATAGAATCTTTCTGAAGAATGAAATGACTGCACACAATAAAAGATACAAAATATCATACTGTTTCTTGACTCAAAATTTTGTTGATAAGGTTACCACTTGCCAATATTATACTAATACTAAACATATAAACAACTCTGAACATTTTTCACAGATAATGATAAAAAACAAAAAGTCTATAAGCAACCTAGGAATTCAAAAACATAGAGAAATGTTTAGATAAATTGCAGTGCATTACTGTAATGGAAAACTAAAAACAATTAAGATGGACTAGTAGGAAGAAGACTGGGAAGACCTTTATGAAATAATACAAAACCAATGAAGTAGAACCAAACAAATGTGGTACATATAAATGTGATAGTATGGGGTAAGGGATGAATGACAATTCTGTTGCAGACTCAAATGATGAAGTAGAACATATATTTTATTTATGTTATTTTAAAAGTAAAGAGTTATTCATCAGTGATAGCTTATACTAATGACTAATGCTCAGTTTATAATGATTTCATTTTAAAAGGGGGAGATGAATAAATCAATGAAATTGAAAATAATGACAACAAAAATACATGTATTTTATACCTATACTCTTCTATGTGCTATAGATACAAAAAGAAAAAAAAAGAATACAATTAGGAAAAGACCTGCCTTCTTAATCCTTCCAACATCTTTCTATCATCAACGTGCATTTGTTATATACACATATGTCTCCCCCACCACACACTTGCATTCCTGGAACATGATTGATTTTCTGTTGCTTCTTTTGGTGTAACAACAACTAAAATGTTCACTAAAACTTTCGGCATGCAAAGCTTTATGCTCAATGCTGGAGGTTTTACAATTCAACATGAACTTTCCCTTCTCGTTGCCTTTATATTTTTCATTCTTTGGCATTTTCTCCCTCTTATTTCTTTTTTTCACTGTGACCTTGCATGAAGAAATGGTCCTCACCCTTGCCACAGGCAAGCCTTACATGTGAACCTTTGTTATCGTTACCTTTTCCTTTAACATATTAATCCACTATAAGCAATATGTTCCTAAAAACTAGTTTCTTCCCTACTGATGGCAAACATTTCACTATCTCCCCATCGCTAAAAAGAACCGCATATGATCATGCCTTCCTCTCTAGTTACCACACCAACTTTTTCTTTGCTTGAGGTTAAATTTCCTTGAGAAAACCTTCAATGCCCAATACTAGCAGTCCATCTCCTTTCAATACATTCAAACCCTTCTGCTATCTGGATTCTGGAATCTGGACTTACCATTCAACTGAAACTGTCTTCTGCAAAATTAATACCTAAAGATCATGTTTCAATATTCATTTTTCTTGGTCCTCCTCCAGCATTTGATACTTGGATTATCTTATCTAAAATAATCTCTTTTCTTGAGGTTCATTTAATTCTGTTACTAACTGAAGGCATATATATATGTAAAATTCTCCTCAAAAGGGAATGTATGTTTTATAATCTATAATGTAAAGTTTAAATTCTTTGAGAGTAATTTTAGGATAAGTAATTTGCCATCTTCCCAGAATCTAGAAAACGAATCTGTTTGGAGAAGGCACCATGAAGATGCCTAAAGAACCTTCACTGGATCATGAAGATCCAAATGAACTTTGGGGTGCAGTTGATTGAACAATGGGGAGTTGAATGTATTTGTTTTGAATGTACACTCTTATGCCAACAGGGGACTGCCCCCAATTGGCTTTTTGTCAATGTGGCTAGTTTTGTCCTCTTTTCTGTTATCCCCAAATTTCTGTAATTTAAAAGTTATGTTTACAAGAGCATTCAAGGAGACCAGTCTCTCTCTGCTCTCAGAGGGGGATGTGTTAGTGGAAATTTGGGGTTCATTGAGTCTTAATATTCATGTCTATGATATAAACTTCCTGTGGACTTTTAGGGGACTTGAAAACTACATTTCCCATGACTCCTCTTACATAACACATGTGGGAAGGAAGTGTGATTACTTAGACAAAGGTATAAAGTCTCAGAACTTGATTGAGATGCTCTCTTTCCTGCAGAACATGCCAGGTGGGCAGAAGGTAATGGTGGGGCATTTGAATTTGATCTTAGCAGGCATGTAGCCTTCTTAATTACCAATATGCCTTTAAATAAACTGTTAATATTTTTGAATATATCCATCTATATCAATATTATCTGCAACATATATAAGGTTTGTTCATACATATACAGAAATATATAGATGTATGTATGTGTGTATTATGGGGATGTATGTGTGCACCCATGTACATGTGTGAATATGCATCCTCTTTTGATTAATATTTATGATCCCATGGACCTAATTACTATCAATTTGCTGATAATTTTCAGGTATGCATTGGTGGGATGGTAACTCTAGTGTCACTCCTGAGTTATAATCACTCATTGTTTGCTGCCCATTCATCTCAGACTGGTTAATAAATAGCTATTCAAACTCCACATTCTCAAAATACAATTAAATATTGTCGCCACTGAAATCCTCCCTTATTTTGCTTTGAACTTACTATCAAGGCTACAATCATTCCCAAAGTCATTTAGGCTTATAAAACCCACGTCACATTTGAACCTGCACTCTCTTTTACTCCATTTATTAGGTCCTTTCACAAATTGTTTTGTTTCCATCTTCACAACATTTCCAATATATGTTCCTTTCTCTTCAGTCAGTCACCACCATTTTTCAGAGATTCGTCATCTCTTTCTTGATATACTGAAATAATTTTCTTACTTGTTGCTAAGCCTCCATTCTCTCCATACTCCAACCTATAGTCCACTAAGCTGCCAAGGTAATGTTTCTAATGCATAAATAGGAGTGTGTCGTGGCTCTGGTTTGTATATAAATTGCCCATTCCTCATGATCACAAGTGAACTGGGATTCTCTTAAGCCTGTGACAGGTATGCAATGATCCTGGAAATTCCTAACTGACTGGAAAGGCTTTGAATATAAAATAACAAAACATTCAAAGTCTCAATAGAGCATCAAAGTCAGGATTTTTGTAATTTTTCCAAAGACCAGTCTAGAAAAACTTAGAAAGGCTTTCCAAATTGAATGCAAGGTTACTGATTTTTCAGCTCCACCTTGAAAAAATGCATTGTTAATGAGAATCTAGACTAGAGGATCTATTTGTTGGTTCAGGGACCAGCTATCCCAATGAAGTTCCATGACCTTGGATACAGAAGTAAGTTAGTAAAACTGTGGTCTTATGAGACATCAAGACATTAAATTTAAAATGTCTACCAAAGAATGACTAAACAAATTATCACACATGAATGCCGTGGAATATTACTGTACTATAAGAAATAATGAACATGTTGACTACGGAAATCTATGGGGGAAGTCTTACAAGAAGTTATACAGAGAAGACTACTTCAGTAAAATAAAATAGCCAATGAATAAAATGAATAAAATGAAAAAAAAGCAATACTTACCAACAAGTAAAAAATAAAAAGAATATTGAGAAATTATAAAGAATAAGATATGCCTTAGAAAAATATATGAAATGATATCTCCATTTGATCTTCTTAATATATCTTATTATATTATTTTATTACAAATATTGTTATACATACATATAATATTTTAATAACAGGTTTTGCAATTGTGGACCTTTGAATATAATATCATTTTTTATTTTTCAATTTACTGATTATTTTGTCAATTTATTTATTTTTTTAAAAAATGATCTTTCTGGAAGAAGGCTAAATATAGGATTCATATAGGTAGACATATAGAAAAAATTAAAAAGTTATTTAAATTAATTTTCAAAAATGTAAAATATCTGCCAAGTGTTTTATTTCAAAATTTCATCTACATTCACATAAACCAGAAGGCTATCATTATATTATTCTCTTTTAAAAAATAATTTATGCATTTATTAACTATATCAAAATTCACAGATTTCTACCTCCCTCCCCTTCCTGCACCACAGAAAGCATTAAAATTATACAAAAAAAAGGGATCCGCTCTAGCCCCCGGGAGTCTATGGTGCGGCCTGCCGTGTCCGGCCCCCCTCGGGACCCAGTTACTCTGCATGGCTCCGCCGGGGCTGGCTCCAGTTCCTAGATAACGGTCTGTCCCCGCCACCCGCGGCGTGGCTCCCAGTACCATAGGAGGCCCAGGATGGACATTCCTCGCTATGAGCCAGTGGCCGAGATTGGCGTGGGTGCCTATGGGACGGTGTACAAGGCCCGGGACCCCCACAGTGGCCACTTCGTGGCCCTCAAGAGTGTGAAAGTCCCCACAGGAGGAGGAAGTGGGGGCGCCCTGCTGGTCAGCACTGTCCGGGAGGTGGCCCTCCTTAGGAGGCTGGAGGCCTTTGAACATCCCAATGTTGTTCAGCTAATGGATGTCTGTGCCACTGTTCGAACTGACCGAGAGACCAAGGTGACCCTGGTGTTTGAACATGTGGACCAAGACCTGAGGACATATCTGGACAAGGCCCCTCCACCAGGGCTGCCTTTGGAGACCATTAAGGACTTAATGAGACAATTCTTAAGAGGCCTAGACTTTCTTCATGCCAACTGCATTGTCCACCGAGACCTGAAGCCAGAAAACATACTTGTGATCAGTAGTGGGACAGTCAAGCTGGCTGATTTTGGCTTAGCCCGGATCTACAGCTGCCAGATGGCACTCACACCTGTGGTAGTTACTCTCTGGTACTGGGCCCCTGAGGTTCTCCTGCAGTCGGCATATGCAACACCTGTGGACATGTGGAGTGTTGGCTGCATCTTTGCTGAGATGTTCCGTAGGAAGCCTCTCTTCTGTGGAAACTCTGAAGCTGACCAGTTAAGCAAAATCTTTGACCTGATTGGACTCCCAGCAGAAGATGATTGGCCTCCTGACATTTCTGTGCCCCGAGGAGCCTTTACTCCTTGTAGTCCCCAGCCTTTACAGTCTGTTGTGCCTGAGCTGGAGGGACCTGGAGCACAACTGCTGCTGGAAATGCTGAACTTTAGCCCCCACAAACGAATTTCCACCTTCCGAGCTCTGCAACACTCTTACCTACAGACAGCTGGGGAAGGGAACCCAGAATGACCACTGGAGGGATTGTATCCAGGACCAACACAAAGAGCTTTTTGAGAAGGAAGAAAGCTACCATTTCCCCTCCCCACGGACACTAGGATCACTCCTGTGGCCACTGTGATGTATAAGCATCACAAGGCAGGAGGGAGAACATGATCCTCCATACACACGGCCCTTACCCCCAGTCTTTACTGCCTTAATGACATTCCCTTACCACAAATGCCCTTTGTGAGAGACATCCCTTTGTCCCCACCCTAACCACCCTCTCCTGGTTTGGGGGGAGGGGAAAGGGGGATTTATACAGAAAGAAAACAAAACACAAAGCTGCACTGGTTTTTATGTTTTGGGCTCTGATTAACTGTGAATCTGAAGTTCAGTGGGGGATAGAAATAGACCAGAGTACTTAAGTTATGAACTCCTTTATGGAATAATATAGATTGCAAGACCTGAGCTGTTAATACAGAATATAATTGAGGGCATAAAAAAAAACACACAAAACAACATATGCAAATAGAGGGTTAAAAAGATTTTTATTTTTACATTCACTACACTATATTTCAAAAATACAAAGCCTATATTCCTCAGTGACATGAGAAAGTGGTCACCTCTGGAGAACTCTTACCCTTCCCCCCCAAAAAAAAAAGAAATTGCTTCCATTCTGAAAAAAAAAAATTATACAAAAAAACTATAGATTCAATTATCACTTCCACATTGTGGGAGTTAGGGGAAAAGGACCCCACTGATCTGAAAAATCCATGTAAAATTTTTGACCTACCCTTCATATCAGAGAAGGTCTGATTTTTTTTTCTTTTCCTTTTATGGGGTATTTATAATACTTTAAAAAATTGGGTTAAGTATGAATTTCTGAGTGCTTAAACCTTATTGTATCATCTGTTAGCCTTCATGTGTCATTTGCAGTTTTCAAAAACCCCTCCAAAATTCCCATTTATTCTTTTATGTTGACCCACAATACAACAAAAGTGTGATGGAGAAAGTCACAATATGAAAGGAATAATTGCATATGTAAAATATACATTTCTTATTGCTGTTCATCAGTCCTTTCTCTGAAGGTAGATATTTGCAAGTCACTCTTCAAATATTACTTCAGTGGCTGTATATGGTGTTCTCTTGGTTCTACTCATTTCTCTTTTCAAAATTTCATGTTGATCTTTATATTTCTTAATCTGCTCACCATTTCTTATGACATGGTAGTAGTCCACATTTTATTATTTTCAGAGTCAAATGTCATTATAACTTAGACTTTTAGATGCTCTACCATTGAAAAATGCAGTCAGCATCATTTCATCATTAATATCAAGTAAGTCATTAAACAAGATAACCTGGCTATATTGAAGGCACATTCATGGAGAAACTAGCATCTCACACTGTATCCAAATAAAAGATGAATCCTGTATAGATGGGGAGATGCCTCAGAAAACCTCTACCTAAGGATGTCATTGTGCTACTTAAAATCAAAGAATACTGAAGAGTTTAATAAATAGAACAAATAATAATTTCAACAAATATAGACTAACTTCACACGAGGAGAGAATATGCAATGCAAAATGTCAGAAAAGGATTATTAAAAATTATACTGACATGTAATTTGGAAAAAATTCTGAGAAAACTTCTGAAAAGAGGTTATAAAAAACAGATATAAACTAACATCTCACAGTGTATTCCAAGATAAGATCAAAATGGATAAGTGATTTAGACTTAAAATGTTTTATTATAAGCATATTAGGGGAATCTGGAAAAATATGCCTGCAAAGTCTAGGAGTAAGAGAAGAGTACAAATGATGAAAATCATATAATTTTGAATATATGAATTAAAAAGTTTTTGCACCAATTCAAATAATGTAGAAACCAATATTAGAATGAATATAGACATAGGTATCTGGGAAAAATTATAGTAAGTTTTTTTTTTTAATAAATGTCACATCTCTCTCTCTCCCTCTCTTTATCCAATTCATTTCCTATGATTTTTCTCCCAGAACATATTCTAGAAATATAATCAACCTTAATCAAGAATCCCAGGAATTATAAGGAAAAGAATATATTAGTGAAAAATTATAGCAGCTCTTTTCTGGTGGTAAATAATTGGAACTGGAGGAAATACACATAAATTGGGAAGTGGTTGAACAAGTTTATGATTGTGAAATTTACAATTGTACTGTTAGAATTTATAATCAGGATGATTTCACAAAAAAAAAAAACAGACAAACTCATACAAAGTGAACTGAGTAGAAACAGGAGTACACTGGGAACAGTGACAGTAATGTTATAAAGATGATCAACTGTGACGGACAGCTATTCTGATCAATATAATGATCTGAGATAATTTCAAATGACATGATTAAAATTCTGTTGAGAGACACACAGAGAGAAATGATCAACTCTGAATGTAGATTGCATACTCTATCACTTAATTTTCCTCCTTTATCTCATTTGTTTTCTTTTGCAACATTGATAACATAAAATATATTTTGCATGCATTCACATGTATAATCAATATCAAATTGCTTGCCTTCTCATGGAGGCAGGGTACAGAAGGGAGAAAGAAGACTTGGAACTCAATTTTTTTAAAAAGAACATTATTTTACATATTAATGTGAAACATTTAGTGAAATAAATTCATTTTAAAAGGCAAATGACAACTTAAAAACACATTGGTAGGAACACCTATGAATAAATTGCAAGATTACATAGAATAGTTGTACAAAATAAAATGACATTACATGGCAGGGGAATTGTATCATCTTGGGGATACATACACGCAATAATGTGATAGATGTTCCATCAAGGAAACAAAGCAAAAGACAGAATTTCCAAGCAATTATCTGGAAAACAAATCCCCAGTCCTTTTTTTTATTCTCTAGAACTTTGAAATTTGACCTAAGATATCTCTTCTTCTGCAGACATTACCACTAGCTAAAAGAGTTATTCTAAAGTCCTCAAAATAAAATTGAATCTTTATGTGGTGGACATGGCAATGAGAACATAATTTTGTCCAATTATGAAACACTTAAGGTAGCAATTACCAATTCACTGACATCCATGTAAAATGTAATTATGATATGATCATCCATCAATTTAATTCTCTCTAACTTTATATAATTATGTGGTAGAATGCATATCTGAGGATGTAATACAAGGAATGCATAATATCAAATTAAAGATATGGAAGGCTAAATACTGCCCTGAATTAATTTTTTGGAAATATGATCACTGTTAGGCAGAGTTACTTGATACATACTCATGCATACATACAACACATGTATGAGTGTAGATACACACATGTACAGCACATAGACACATATATTTAACCTAGTAATATAATTAAAGACATATATTCAGGAAATATCAATAGTAAAGGTAGAGTTTGATGATTTTTTAATCAAATTTTAAATGATTGATGTGTTTTTAATAGAATATGGAAATGTGGCAGACACAACTATATAGAGAGTCTGAACTAGTTACATGGCCCTATTCAAGAGTAGATAGTAAGGGGCTCAGTGGATTGAGAACTAGGACTAGATGAGGGAGACAGGAGGTGCTGGGTTCAAATTTGACCTCAGACACTTCCTAGCTGTGTGACTCTGGGCAGGTCATTGAACCCCCCCATTGGCTAGCCCATAACACTTTTCTACCTTAGAACCAATACACAGTATTGATTCTGAGATGAAGGTAAGAGTTTTTTTTAAAAAGAGTAGATAATCGATAGACATTTATGATCCAAGGTCAACTAGATAGGAGGACTCTGGGGCAGTGTCCCAAGGCTCTATGGTTCTTAGTTTGATATTCAATTTTTATTAGCTTCTTTGATAAATGCATTGATGACATGCTTAAATAAGATAGTCACCCAATTTCTATGCTCAATTCAATTTTGGGGGAAAATTAATGAAAGTGGAATAAGGACATTTATAGTATGTTTAAATACTTTTGCAAAGCACTTTAAGATATCCTTTCTTTGGAGTCTTAAAACAGCTCTGAAATAGTATGACTATCTTTACCCTATTTTATCAATGAAGAAACTGAGACTCAAAGCATTTAAAAGACTTCCTCATGGTCACACAACTGACACAAAAAAAAACAGAATAAAGATTTACCAGCAACTAAAACATCAAATTCCTGAGTACTTGGAGCAAAAGATGGAATATTTCTTGTAGATACAATGATATTCCTTACAGTTTGCGATTACTGTTCAGTTGTGTAGGACTTTCCATGATACCCTTTTGGGTTTTCTTAGCAAAGGTAGTGGAGTAGTTTGCCATTTCCCTTTCCAGCTATTTATACATGAAGAGTTGAAGCAGAAAGGGTTAATATCTGTATTTGACCTCATGAATATGTGGATTTTAAAATTAATATTCAATATCTCCAAAGTATAATATTTATAGAGATTTATTAATATTTAACTAGGGAGCTAGACAACACAGGGAATCTTCCCCACTCACTTCACATGGAAGAGAGAGTTAAGGCAACAAAGACGGGTCACCACTCAATTCACATGGAAAAGAGAGCTAGATACAATCACGCAAAAGATGCATGTAAACAGGAAAATGAATTGTGGGTAATACAGAAAGGAATTTGGGGCATTGCAATTCCAGGGGTTCAAGATTTTCCAACTATACAAAGATGAGTCTTCTTGATTCTAATCCCAGTGCTCTATCCACTTGTGCCACCTACCTACCCCTTTTTCCTTGAATGGGGTTATCTAATTCCAGCTAGTTCTGCTTTCTCATCACAGATCCCAACATTAGCCACTTTTTATTTTGATCTTCAGCATCTCAATTGTTCCCTCCTGAAATGTTCTTTTATAGACCTAGTGAAGAGATAGTAATCCTGAGGCTGGCTTTGTTTGTTCCTGGAATAAGAGAAGTGCCCTTGGGATGACTTGTGCCTCTGTCTGTTGGCCTTACCTAATGGCCATGCTAGTTATGCCTGGCTTCCTTCCCTTTTAATGGGCACAGCCTCTTTGCCAGTTCAAAGTCAATCCTCAGTAGATAGTGCTTGGGAAGGAATGAGAGTTAAACTTCATGTGAATGAGCAGAGAGACCAGCTGCTGCTGCCCTTTCAGAAGGCCTCCATGGTCTCCCTTGTACAAAGGTTGTGTTGTCTTTCAAAATAAAATTGGCCTTGTCCTTTCTCATGGAAACTATATGGGGACCCCAGAGGAAAGCAAGGACTAGCAATGAGAAGTTAAGGTGTCCCAGATCATCAAACTTTGTTCCTTAATGGGGACTCAGATATTTGAGGGAAGCTCCCAGCCAATTCTAAACCCTCCCCTTATCCCTGGTGTGTTGTAACATCTAAGCCTTTGGAAACCACACCAGAGAAGGTCAATAAAAAGGTTGCACTATTTGAATACGGATGAGATGTTTATAAATGTGAATATAATGGTGTTTGCCTCCATATCTGATTGAGCTGGATGATCAGAAAAACTGTAATGTAGATTTTTTTTGGTAGAATTGGAGTATTTCGTAAAGAATCACATCATTCAACCACCTTTGATTATTAGATGAGGAAACTGAGATAGTGGATAGTGTAAGGAAGTCTTGAATTTAAATCCTGCCTCTGACACTTAATGGCTCTGTGACCCTGGACAAAACCTCCTTTCCTTTGACACTCTATCAGTTTGGAGAAGGCGATTATCTTCTCACACCCAGTATTGCAAAAGGTTTCTAATTGCTTTTCCTGCCTCAATTTTTTTTTCTTTTTTTCTAATTCATCCTCCATTTGGCTAGTAAAACTTTGATCTGACTAGGTCCTACTCAGCAAATCTGATTCTCCTGCTCAATAAAATCCATTGGCTTCCTATCACTTATAGGAGGAAATTTAAAATCTTCTGCTTGTTAATTGAAGCTCTTCATAACCTGGCTCTCTCCTACCTTTCTAGTCTCCTTACATATTACTCCTTCCCACATTACCTTTAATCCAGTAAAAAAGAACCTCCTTGCTATTCCTCACACAAGATATTCCATTTTATCACTATGGATATTTTAACTGGCTCCCTACCCTGCCCGGAGTTATTTCCTTTTCATGTCAGTCTCTTGGCCTCTCTTTATTGTTTCAAGTCTTAGTTAATACCCCACCTTCTGCAAGAAGTTTTATCAATTGCTTTTAATATCAGAGCTTTCAGTCTCTTGATTATCTCCATTTAGCATATATCCAAAATTCCTTTCTTTACCCATATTTAGTTGCAGGTTGCCTCTCCCAAATTAAATTCTAAATATTCTGGAAGTAGATACTGTTTTTTTTTTGTTTTTCTATGTATTTATACTCTCTGACATATAGTGTAGCTGTTTAACACATTTTAATTGTCTAATTCAACATTTGTGTGCCTCAGTTTCCCCTTCTGGAAATGGCACTGATAACACTATTTGATTTAGGTAGGCTAGAAGGCACCCTAAAGGCCAAATTTTATGGGTGGCAAATTTGTTTCCATAATCCATCTTTATGTAAATATTCATTGTAACTTTTGAGGAGGCTGCTTATCCAAATCCAATTACTTTTGAGTTGTTTACAGTGTTTACAAAGAGTATACAAACTCTACCCTTCTTTTCAGCTTTGGCCAAAAAACTAAGTTTCAGGGGAAAGAAAAATTATCTCTAATGCTTCAATTCAACCAGAATAAGATGACAACTTCTTTAACATATTAGCACCGCACCCCAACGCAATTTACAATTGGAATCCACTACTACTACTACTACTACTACTACTACTACTACTACTACTACTACTACTACTACTACTACTACTACTACTAATAATAATAATAATAATAATAATAATAATAATCTGACTGGTTAGAGGAGGCAGCTTTCTGTCATGAATTCATCAGGACTCCATTCATTCAAAATAGATTCCTACTCTCTTTGGAAACAGAAGTGATCCTGCCAAGAGATTAGATTGTAGAAGAAAATATATTGCTTCTGACCTGCAAGGGGAATTAATGTCAAAATGGCAAGACAATTCAATAAAAGTAGGAGATCAAGCTAAATCTTTAGGATATCCATCTTCTGCTTGTTTATGCTGGATAATATCTAGGAATTCTGGTATAGGAGGCACATTGGGATGTGGGGGGAAGGCAGAAAGAAGAGACATCCCCATCCCTCAAGATTCTAACATGGTAGGGAATGGTAGGGATTTGCTTTCTCTCAGTGATGATACCAATCATCTTAAAGTCTTATTTTATTTCTGTGGCTCCATTACCCAGCATGGAAAACCAATATTTTATCACATTTCCTCAATTTGAGTCAAAGTATTGGCAACTTATTTTGATTTGGCTGTAGCTCTGCCACTTCCTGAATTTAATCATAGAACTCTGTCCATCTTATGAACACAAATAATGAACAGAATTTTTATTTCCTTTTTAATTTTTTTCCATTTTGAATGTGCTGCTAGCATTAAATATCACTTGGCAAGTGACCAAATACAAAGAATGATTTCATATGGTGTGACAGCCTCAAAGGTGAGGGAATAAGAATGGATAGTACAAAAGAGAAAATGAATTAATATCTCCTGAGACAGAGAGCCACATATAATCAGTATAATTCAACTTTCCCCTCCAAGAATCAGGAACATTTGTATATTCTTGCACTCTAAGTTACATCATGACCTACATTGCCATAAAATGTATTGAGATCATGTAATTTGTGCAGATAGGTGGCACAATGATTTTGTACCACCTAACTGGGTACTGCTAGCACCTAACTGAGTATGTGGCTTGGTGGCAGGAAGACCTGAATTCAAATTTGATTTCAGACACTTAATAGTTGTATGATTCTAGGTAAGTCATTTAACAGAGTTTGCCTCAGTTTTCTAATCTATAAAATGAGTTCAAAAAGGAAATGGTAAAAACAAGCTAGTATCTTTGCCAATAAAATCCCTAAAGAGGTCACATAGAATCAGACACAACTAAAAACAACTAGTGAACAACTGGCATATTAATAAAATTCAGAAGGAAGACTGAGAATCTGAAAGAACCTCTAGTCTGATGTTCTTATTGTACACATGAAGAAGCTGAGGTTCAAATAAATTTTGGCATGACTTACGTCATCACACAAGTAGAAATTTGCAGACTGAGAATTTGAACCCAGATCCACTGATCCCAAATCCTTTGTCATATAATATCACCTCAGTTACTATACTCTTTTAATAAAATGCTGTTTGTTTAACATAAGGCCATTAAATCTAAATATTATTCATATTTTTCAGCTGCACTAGTGGAAACAACAGGGAAGAGGAGGAAAGGGCTGATACATTATGGAACTACCAGAATTGCATAAGTGCATTCATTTACGCTACGTACCTCACTATCACATTGCCTAAAATGATACAGATCCTGACTCCAAATCCAGTGATTTTGGATTTGATCACTGATGCCATGGTAGCAAAATATCTCCGCTAAAATATGTCTTCTAGAAAATATTGGTTATAAATCTGAAGCTGTTGGCCTCATCCTCATGTTATGGAAGAGAACAGTTAATCAAACCTATGTACAAATTAGATCCCCATCAAGCTATGAAGAATGGATTGAAAGGGAAAGCACAAAAGTAGGAAGATCTGATAGGAAATAATAATTTTATAAAAGTGTTAAATCATCTAAAAATTTATAAACAGAGAATCATTTAGATAACAGTCCCTAATTTTCACAGATGATAGAATTGAGACTCAAAGAGGAATGGTAACTTATCTAAGGTCACCCAGATAGCTAATAAATATGGAGCTTGGATCTGAACCAAGGCTTCTGATGTTCAATATTGTGTATTTTCATGTTCTAGATCAGGAGGAATCAAGAAGAAAAGAGGGCTGTGAAAAATATTATGAAGGCGGAATCAACAGGATATTGCTGAATTATAAACCTAGGTTCATTTGTTTCAGTGTTTGGAGATAGAAACGTCTCCAAAGATGATATGTACAGCACGTTCTATGCTCATTATTCTACTGTCCTTCCTTTTGATATTGTATTTCACAACAGCAACAAAAATCCTATCCTTTCTTGCATATTTCCATCATTCTAAGAGCCTTCTTAAAAGAAATTTGCTTGAAATTTGTGTTTTACCCCTGCCACTTGGTATTATCATAAAGTAGATGGGTCAACCTGATAATATTGCAACCAATCTGAGAGATCAGCATTAAATTTTATGCCTTTGGTTACAAAACCAGCCAAGTTCAAAGCCTCTGGGAGTTAGGACAGTAACAAAATCTTAAATCAGTATTTGCTTCCTGCCCAGTCAAAAAGTTCCTATCATCCTTGAAATTACTCAAAGCATCTTTGTATTTTTTCTTTCATGAAGAGGAACTGAATCTGACTTTTTTGGATGGAGAAAATAAAACTGCACTATGCAATATGCTTCTTTTAGCATCTCAGAATAAAATATCCCTGACCACTATGCATAGTTCTTGGGTCATGGAGAAGAAATGAAAGAAAAAAAATGTGATCCTTAAAAGGACAAATCAAGTTTTGTAAACTTGAGCACATAGAAATAGCAGCATAAAGGAAATCAAGACAGCATAAACATATCAATGAGAAAATTCACTTTTATATGTATTGTGTATAATTAACCTATGCTAGTTACAGTTGGAAGATACAGAAGAAATAAATGACATGATCCTCAGGACTCCATGATTTTGTATGGCATCTATATCTTTAATAGTTAGGACAATAATCCATTTTTATATTCTTTTAATAGATTTTGTATATCATTAACACCCATTCATTGATCTTCACTTGGCCATATAATCTTCCTCTAAAATGGTGGCATTTTTATATTTATTCGTTCCTAGCCCAACACAATTCCTGGAAGATAGTCAGTGCTTAATAAATGCTTATTGAATTCATAGGAACATGGCATCACTTATTTATTACTAGAATGGATCTTAGATGTGCTCTAGTCCAAACCCCTCTTTTTCAGATAACTCAACTGAACATCACCATTCCAGATTTCCTTTATTTTCCCTGCCAAGAAGGAAAGCAAGCAGTAGTTCTACATGATCCAACTGTTAGTGTCATAACTACCCACTTGTTCTCACCTCATGGATCCCTGAATAAAGGTACAATGAGATAAATGATATTTTAAGATTAAATCGCATGACAACTTCCAAAAAGTCTTAATGAGCATTTCCACATAATTTGTAATTAACGATAGAAGCAAAAATTTTGGGTGGAGGAGAGGTGCAACTTATGGCAATCTATATCATCACTGAATCCATGATATGATGAGGAGCTTTGAAAAGTAGTCATAGTAGTTGTTATTTATAACATACTCTGCTTATTTTAATTTCATTTTGTTATGTTTTAATTTTTCAGGAGAGTTAGACTTTAAAACTCACTTTGGTTACACCCTGGCTATGAGCATTTTTAATTCACTTTACAATTCTGAACCTAATGGCCAATATCTTTATAATGAAATAATAATATTTATAAGATCTATCTGATGGTACTCAAAGGATTTTTCTTGATTGGGGCAAATTCATGTGAATAATGTGCGCAGGGAATAGGAAGGGGGCAGCAGTAAGACTAATCAACCACTATTGTTGACCTCAACTCAGCAAAGGCAAAGCATGGGATGCAGGGTATATAAAGAAAAAAAGAGCCTCTGTATTCAGGGAATTAAGACTCTTTCTGAAGAAATAACACATATAAGTATATTTTTGATCATTTTGTTTTGGTATGTAATCATTAATAACAGGGTGAAACAGAATAACCTTCGATATAGGAGATAGTCTTTGAACTGTTCCTTAAAGAGAGCTATAGACTTTAAGATACTAAGACGAGGAAGGAATGAATTCTTGGTATGGAGAACAGCATGTGCAAAGGAATGGAGCATGGAAATAGGACCATACATGACATGAACATTGAATAGGCCAATTAAGCCACAATTTAGAGTACAAGAAAGGAAACAATATGCCATGAAAGTTAGGCTAATGGTATATTTAAAATATTTTAATCCCTGAGGAGATTTATTTTATCCCAGAAGCAGTAAGAAGTCACTTGAATATCATGAGAAGTTTATTGAAGTAACTCAACATGTATCTTAGAAATATCAAAATGGCAAAGTGGGCTGAGGATGAATTGGAGGAAGGAGAGATTTGAATCAGGGAGAAACATTAGGAGATTATTTTAGTAGCCCAAACAATAATTAAGAATATCAGAATTAAAAGTATGGTAATATGAACAAATGCACTAATAGAGCTGTGATATATTGTGGAGGAAGATTAAACCAATAGTTTTCAACTGGAAGTATGGCAGTGAAACTGGCAGAAAGAGGGAGTTTGGGAAAAACAATGAGATTGAGAGCAAACACATTCTCTTTTGGATGTATTATCAGTTGTTTTGGGTATGACTAGGCATGAATATTTATAAGTTATTTGCATTATAGTTGATAATTGAATGTGAGGATGTACAAAGAGAAGATAAGGGAGGTATAATTTTAGCAACAAGACATGGAGCTCCCTTCTTTTAGAGACATACTCATATATAAGTAACTAATACAAAATGATACATAAGTAAATCAAAAATATGCAAATCAGACATGGAGAAATTCAAGAGAAAGAATGGGTATTGACTAGGGGAAGAATGAATAACAGATATCTTGCTACAGGAAGGATTTTTGCACCAAGTCTTAAGGGATTCCAAGGGTTTTCACCAGGAATGTTGAAATGAGCACATGCTTGTAGATTTTTGCTTCAACTGAAATTCTCATGAAACAAGAGGGAGAGAATAGAAGCAATAATGAGCTGACCATTCATAGTCATCTCTCCAAAATTCAAGTTTAGTTAAACAACTCACATTTATGTTGTCAAAGGGATTTGTAGACATTAGCTCTTTTTTCCTCACCACAATATCAGATTTTTTATGTTGTTATTATCTCCATTTTAAAAATTGGGGAACACAAGATTAGAGAGGCAAAGAGTTAATCAAATTATGTCCTTCAAAGCTTTTGGCCTCAGATTTCTCATTGGTAAAATAAAGAGGTTGAGCTGCCTAATTGCTAAGATCTCGTCTACCCTGAAAGATCTGATCTTAAGTATTGGTGGTAGAAATGACTCCTGGATATTTTTTCCAGGCTATCACTCTATCTCCTATACATGCTGATTCTTGAAAATATGACACAGGAATGTGGCAGTCCAGAACAATTAACTAGTAGGGAATTTGATTGGTCACTATAATTTTGGAGCATGCAAATTATAATTTCTACGCCCAACCCTGGATATTATTAAGGAATGAGTGAAGAGCTGCTTCTGAGTTGGGGAAAAACAATCCCCCTTTGTACTAATCTAGACTGCAAATGAGTATCATTATTTTTCCTCAAGAACTTAATTCATCAAAACAAATGGCAGACATGAGCTCAGAGCATGGCTTTCATCACAGAGGATAAATATATGCAACCTTCAACTAGATAAATTTTAAAATTTCCATTGTGAAGGTGAAGAGACATTTAGGCATATTTCATAGTCTTCTCTTTGCTGTTCCCAAATATGAATAGGTAAAGACTTAGTTTATTCAGAGAGCCTTTCTTTATATGTTAGTCTTTCTCCCTAACCTCTTTCCCTCATTCATTCACTAGAGACTATTGTTTTTGACACTGGCTCTCCTTTGAGTATAAATCTTTAGGAATCATAGATTCCATTGAACAATTTGAAACCATTAAAAATACAGATCATAGGGGGCAGCTGGGTAGCTCAGTGGAGTGAGAGTCAGGCCTAGAGACAGGAGGTCCTAGGTTCAAACCCGGCCTCAGCCACTTCCCAGCTGTGTGACCCTGGGCAAGTCACTTGACCCCCATTGCCCACCCTTACCAATCTTCCACCTATGAGACAATACTCCAAAGTATAAGGGTTTAAAAAAAATAAAAAAAAATACAGACCATAGGGGGCAGCTGGGTAGCTCAGTGGATTGAGAGCCAGGCCTAGAGACGGGAGGTCCTAGGTTCAAATCCGGCCTCAGCCACTTCCCAGCTGTGTGACCCTGGGCAAGTCACTTGACCATTATTGCCTACCCTTACCAATCTTCCACCTATAAGTCAATACACAGAAGTTAAGAGTTTAAAATTAAAAAAAAAATACAGACCATAAATATGAGACATCCCCTTCCTTATGTTTTAGTCTTTCCACTGCCAAAAGGCACAAACACAAAGACTGTAGATTTAAACCTAATACAGACTTTATAGGTGACTTAGTATAACCACTTCACTTTAGAAGTGAATACTAGAAGGATAAGAGATGATGACTAAGGCATTAATTGGTGGAACTAAGGTTGAAACCTGGGACATATAACTGATAATACAATACTTGTCTCTTTATAAAGCGATGTGTTGCTTAGTGTGGGAACTGTTAATCTATTTTACTGTATCATGTTTTGCAATATTATTATCTCTCTATAAGGAAGGAAACTCCATGACTGAACTGGGTTCCTGGATATAAGACTAAGATTCTGCCCTTTTGGTTCTGCTCACCTTGTCTGGACCCTCCAGAGTCTGTCTGAGTTACACCCTATGGATTTATGGTACTCATTAACCCACTTTCTCTATACTGGCTGACTTCCTATATAAATAGAAATTTTGTACCTTTGAAGTACATCTCCTAGCATCCCTCTCCTCCTTCATCCCCACCTTGTGTGCTTACATTGTTTGTATATAGTTGGTGTAATTCCACCTCTTGCTTTTTTGCTGCATGTGAGATTGGGAAAGCTGACTTTATACTTTTGTCTTTTTTATTCCTTTTAACTTCAAATTATTATTAATATTTTTTATAAAATATAATACTTAGAGTATTTGGATATAAATTTTTAATCTCAAACTTCCCATGTATGTACTATTCTATACATAGGACTGTATTCTTCTGATTGAGGTCATGCGTTCTTTCTCATATTTTCTTCCCACCCACTATATTACTTTGATATTTAACAATTGTAAAGGTGATGAATAAATAGCTGAGCAGCAGTATTAATAATGATAACAATAGCTAACATTCATATAGCACTTTACGGTTTCCAAAACTTGTGTGTGTGTGTCTAAATGTTTATCAATCTTTTCTGTATAACTATGCATGTAAATATGTGGAAAAGCCTTTCTTTCTTCCTAATTTCATTCTATCCCTTCTCCAGCCTCTCCTATTTTTTTATTCATCTTCATATTGCTAAGAAACCAATGAGGTTGCCATATCTTTGATGTTTACTCAACAATTTGATAAGTATACATTCTACATTCTCTTCTGTCCTAAACATTCTATTTCTCTATTTTGAACTCGTCCATTCTTATGTTCTATAGCAAAAAAAAAATCAATCCATATAGGATCAGGGTGAAGCATTGTGAGGTATAATGAAAAATGTTTCAGCTTTGCTATTCTATTTTCATTTCAATTTCTTTAATTTTTACTGGCATCTGTGATCCTCCTTTGTATTTAAAGTCTCTCTCAAGAAGTGCTTTTTGCTTGATTACTTGTTTAACTCCATCTTACAAGAAAAACTCTTTATTTATCTGTTTTTAAAACCCTTCCCTTCTGTCTTAGAATACTGTGCATTGGTTTCAAGGCAGAAGAGAGGTAAGGACTAGGCAATGAGGTTAAGTGACTTGCCCAGGGTCACAAAGCTAGGAACTGTCTGAGGCCAGATTATCTGATATTTTAAAGAACATCAAATAGGCACTGAAAGAGTACATAGATCACTCTTTACACTAAATACTCAAAATACAACCCAGGAATGTAATTGCCAAATTCAAGAGCTTACAAGCTAAGGAGAAAATATTGCAAGAAGCCAGAAAGAGACAATTTAGCTATCAAAGAACACCAATCAGGTTTGCATAGGATCTGGCAGCCTCCACACTAAAAGATCACAAGGCTTGTAATATGATATTCAGAAAGGCAAGAGAATTGATTTTACAACCAAGGATCATCCACCCATCAAAACTGACTATAGACTTCTAGGGGAAAGTATGGGAATCTAACAAAATAGAAGATTTCCAAATATTTGTAAAGAAAAGACCAGAACTAAATGGAAAATTTGATGTCCAAATACAAAACTCAAGAGAAATATGAAAAGGTAAACAAGAAAGTGGGGAAAAATGTTAAGGACTTTAGTAAGGTCAAATTGTTTATATAGCTTTAAGGAAAAAATGTTATTTGTAACTCTCAAAAACTGTATTCACTATCATAGTAGTTAGAAGAATTATCCATAGGTAGAGGTTGAGGTACTAAGTGGTTTAGGTGATATGTAAAGAACATCAATACATGAAATAACAAATTTCACTAATAATTCTTGTCTTGATTGTATTTATTAACTTTCTTCTGTTTTTCTTGTTTCAAGTGTCAGAAAATCACGTATTTAAATAATGCTGGAATGCTACTATTACCTATTTTTTTCTAAACATTAATATTTTATGTTTTTTTTAAACCCTTGTACTTTGGTGTATTGTCTCATAGGTGGAAGATTGGTAAGGGTGGGCAATGGGGGTCAAGTGACTTGCCCAGGGTCACACAGCTGGGGTCAAACTGGGCTGAGGCCGGGTTTGAACCTAGGACCTCCTGTCTCTAGGCCTGACTCTCACTCCACTGAGCTACCCAGCTGCCCCCAATATTTTATGTTTTTGATGATGATTAGGTTTTCAAAGTATATAATTTGTAAGTCATAATATACTGCCCGGTTTTCAAAGTATATAATTTGTAAATCATAATATAGTACTGTATTGCCATGGTCATTAATGTTTTTGAATGGAAGAATAACAGTTTTGAATATTTGTCTTTCTTTATATTTGAAGGTATTATCAGAATTACAGAATCCATTTTTTAAACCCTTACATTCCAATTTGGAGTCACTAATATGTATTGGCACCAAGGCAGAAGAGTATTAAAGGCTAGGCAATGAGAGTTAAGTGACTTGTCCAGGGTCACAAGCTAGGAAGTGTCTGAGGCCAGATTTGAACCTAGGACCTCCCATATCTAGGTCTGGCCTATATCCACTGAGGTACACAGCTGCCCCCAGAATCCATTTTTATATAGTTGAAATGAATAAATTTAGCCACCATGTAACGAAGTATTTGGAGTGTAAGATATTTCCCATGTCCTTGAAGGAATTATTACATATTGTATAGACTTTTCATTAGCAAATTATTTTTCTGTATTTAGAAATTCTGGAAATTATTTTTTTCCTTTCCATTGTGGTACTCTGGATACAAAAACATATATAAAGATTTATCATATTATTCTGGCTGAAATCATATTTAATTTGTCTCCTGCCATCTCTTTGACATCAGTAGATTTTACTTGAATAGAGACCAAATAAATTTTGCATAGGTTTGTCTTTTGCTTCTATTCTGTGAGATTTTCTTCTGCTTTAGTATTTTTATATTTCAAATTAGTCATTGTTTTTTGTTTTTTCTAGACAGTATAGAACATATATTTCATTTTTTTCTAATCTGTTATTGAAAATATTTCTTCTGACATGGTTATTTCTGAATCTTTTTATGATTACATATTTCATTTCTAATTTGTATGATTTGGAGATTATTTTTATTATAATAACCAAAGAACAATATTTTCCTAGTCAGTAATTCATTTTCCATTGTGTTGCAAGATTTTTCAAGAAAAGGTTATTATCTCTTAAGAGTTTTATATTAATCCTTTCTTCTGATATGTAGGATATTTTTTTTTCAATTTAACTACTTGTCTTTCAATATTTTTGCATTTCTGCATCCCCTTTACTTCTTTCATTTTCTATCCTCCCCCTTTGCTGGTGGGTATACCCCAGGAAGGGGTTTCAATTGTGCTCTAATTTACTTATAAAACATGCAACTTTGGCTCATTTTCTCATATTTTTCTTGGCTGTTGCAGCCATTGATATTAGTTGCTTATTTTGGTTACAATTTGACTTTCCTCTTGCTTTCTCCAACTAGTATAAATCTATTGATTTTGCTTTTGAATGGTTACAATGAAGGACACTTCCTACATCTAAAAATTAAACAAGTAAACAAACAAAAAAGTGATCCTTGAGAGAGATCTTAACTACACAAAATTATATAGATGGAAGCGAAAATTAAATAAATAAATGGGAAGATGTAAGAGCAGAACTGAAACTTTTCACCAACCCTCAGAATGCATCATCCATAACTTAGGTGAATCAAGATATTTTTCTTTTTTCGATACCATGGTAGAGTGAAGGAATTCACACTGGGAAGGACTCATTCTCCCAGTTAGTTGACACATTGAGGTGGTGCAGTGGATAAAGAACCCTTGCCACTGAGTAAGGAAGACCTGAATACAAATCTGTCCTTAAGTACTTGTTAAGCATGTGACTTTCAGCAAATAATTTAACCTCTGAGTTGTATACTACTTAGTAGGTGCTCTGCTGTGCCTTTTTCAACTTAAAAGCAAAATAAAAAAGGAATGGTAAAGAAAATTGCATCTCTCAGAAACCACTTTCATACAGATTGCTTCACCTATGAAATGGGAAATGATAATAATTTCTCTTCCTTGGGTTACTGTGAGATCAAATTTTATTATCTATATAATATCTATCTGTCTATCTATCTATCATTCTCTCTCTCTCTCTCTCTCTCTCTCTCTCTACCTATTTATCTATCTAAAGCTCTTTGTAAAATTTTAGCGCTTTTGTGAATATTAGTTGCTATTATTTTTATCATCACTATTATCCTGATTCTCACTTTCCCCTCAGTCTCTGTCAATGTGAGTTTGGGAATGATTCCTTCATTTTCTGGCCAATTGAACTAAGAGTTATACTGCAATCAGGTATCATCAGTGCAACCACAGCAAGTTCTCATTTAAATGTATTTAAATAAAAAGATCCTACTTATGACTGAAGAATAATTCTTCTTTACTCTGCATCTGGATCTTATTCCAAGGTAACACATTTTCATAAATTAATTGAGTAGCTAGAAAGTAGCCTGCGTATAGCAAACAGGATACTGAAGGGTATAATGTTCTTGCCATAGGAGAACCAAGTTGAGGAAATGAGAATATTTCATCCACAGGGAAAAGAAAAAATAAAAATGGAAGGATATGATCACTGCCTTCAACTATATGAAAGGCTGGTCTTTGGAAGAAGGATTTGACATCTTTTAGGGTCTAGAGAGTAGAATAAGCAATAGGTAGAATTAATTCAATCAAGTAACAAGTTTCATGAATACTGTATTATGTTGCCAATTCTTTGTGTCTGTTAGGTTACAAGCTGTTGTTCATCTTTAGCTTTCAAAAAAGGACCGATGACATCATGGGGTGATGTCTTGACTTGGACTTGAACTGAATTGAAATGAAGCAGAGTTGTACATAAACATCAGCCTCACTCTGTCTTCCCGACTCAATGAATTATAGTGGAAAGACCAAAGTCAGGATACCTGGCAATGACAAGAGATGTAGTGGATGGCCTTTTCCTGTTGGATTTTTTTTAAAATAATATTTATTTTTTAGAAAAGTTATTTTTACATGATTCATGTTCGTATTTTCCCTTTCATCCTGTGACCTCCTCCTCCACCCCCCCCCCATAGCTGATGCAAATTTCCCCTGGTTTTAACATGTGTCATCAGTCAAGACTTATTTCCAAATTATTGTTAGTTGCATTGGTATGGTAGTTTTGGGTCTACATCCCCAATCATATCTGCCTCAAACCATGTGTTCAATCAGTTGTTTTTCTTCTGTGTTTCCTTTCCTGTAGTTCTTCCTCTGAATTTGGGTAGGGTTCTTTTCCATAAGTCCCTCAGAATTGTCCTGGGTAATTGGATTGCTTCTAGTACAGAAGTCAATTATATTCTATTTTACCACAGTGTATTTGTCTCTGTGTACAATGTTCTTCTGGCTCAGCTCCATTCACTCTGCATCAATTCCTGGAGGTCTTTCCAGTTCACATGGAATTCCTCCAGTTTATTATTCCTTTTAGCTCAATAATATTCCATCACCAGCATATACCACAGTTTGTTCAGCCATTCACCAATTGAAGGACATGCCCTCCTTTTCCAGTTTTTTACCACCACAAATATCGTGGCTAAAAATATTTTCATACAAGTCTGTTTATATGATCTCTTCAGGGTACAGACCCAACAATGGTATGGCTAGATCAAAGGGCAACAAATCTTTTATATCCCTTTGTGCAAAGTTCCAAATTGCCATCCAGAATGGTTGGATCAGTTCACAACTCCACCAGGAATGCATTAATGTCCCAATTTGGCCACATCCCATCCAACATTCATTACTCTTCCCTACTATCATTTAGCCAATCTGCTAGGTGTGAGGTGATACCTCAGCATTGTTTTAAGTTGTGTTTCTCTAATTATTAAAGATTTAGAGCACTTGCTCATGTGCTTATTGATAGTTTTGATTTCTTTATCTGAAAATTGCCTATTCATGTCTCTTGCCCATTTATCAATTGGGGAATGGCTTGATTTTTTTATACAATTGATTTAACTCCTTGTATATTTGAGTAATTAGACCCCTGTCAGAGTTTTTTGTTATAAAGATTTTTTCCAAATTTGTTGTTTCCCTTCTGAATTTGGTTGCATTGTTTTTGTTTTTACAAAAGCTTTTTAATTTAGTATCATCAATCATCCTATTCACATGCAGAGTTATAATTATCATAAATAAATAAATAAATAAATAAATAAATAAATATATGGGAGTTGTGTATTCCCCATCATTTTGGTATCCTCTCTTAGTTCTACCCCTTCTTCTTAGGCTATTTCCTTTTAAACCAGTGATTTGTTTTAAACCAGTAACCCTTGTCCCCTCCCTTGATTTACTATCATTCTATCCCTCCCTTGTTATTCCCCTCTTTATTTTTAAGGCCTTATGAATTCCCTCTTCTTTCTCCTCACCCCCCTGTTTTAATCTCCCCACTCCTCTGCTCCCCTTGGTTTATCCCTTCTGACTTTCTCAGTAGGGTTTTATATCTTAATGAATATAGCTACTCTTCCCTCTCAGGGTTATTTCCACTGAGATTAAGATTTAAATATTACCTCTTAATGCTCTCTTCCTCTCCTTCTTATAATAGTATTCATCCCTTCCCCATGCCCTCTTTGTGTGTAAGAGAATATCCTATTTTTATTATTCATTTAAGTTTCTCTTGGTGTTCTCTACTATTCACCCCACTCTTTCCCATCCACCCCCTTATCATCTTAGACCATTTAGTACTCCAACCTCTCTCAGTGAATAATTCTTCTAATTACTATAATAGTGGATACTATAATAGTGAATAGAGTTCACTACAGAGAATTACACATAACATTTCTCCATATAGGAGTACAAATAATTAGATCTAATTGAAACTCTTAAAGAGGCAAATTTAAAAATAAGAGTTTTTGTGCTTTCTGCTCTGTTTCTTATTTACCTTTTCATCTTTCTCTTGGTTTTTGTGGTTGGATATCAAACTTTCCATTTAGTCCTGGTCTTTTCTGTGCAAATACTTGGAAATCTTCTATCTTGTTGAATGACCACACTTTCCCCTGGAAGTATATAGTCAGTTTTGATGGGTAGGTGATCCTTGGTTGTAGATCCCTTTTTCTTGCCTTTCTGAATATCACATTCTAAGCCTTGGGGTCTTGTAGTGTGGAGGCTGCCAGATCCTGTGTGATCCTGATTGATGCTCCTTGATATCTGAATTGTCTCTTTCTGGCTTCTTGTAAATTTTTTCTTTTATTTGGAAGCTCTTGAATTTGGCTATTATATTCCTGGAGGTTGTCTTTTCAGGGTTAGGGTAGAGGGTGATCTATGGATCCTTTCAATGTCTATATTGCCTTCTTGTTGTAGAACTTCAGGGAAATTTTACTGAATAATTTCCTTTAGTATGGAGTCCAAATTTCTATTAATTTCTGCTTTTTCAGGAAGACCAATGATTCTCAAATTATCTCTTCCAGAACTGTTTTTTTGATCTGTCAATTTCTCACTGAGATATTTCATGTTTCCTTCTATTTTATCAGTCTTTTAATTTTGCTTTATTTGTTCTTGTTGTTTTGAGAGATCATTGGCTTCTACTTGCCCAATTCTTGTCTTTAGAGTCTGGTTTTCTGCTATATTCTTTTTGTTTTCCTTTTCAATTTGGTCTATCCTATTTTCTAGCTGTTTAATTTTGGTCTCCAATTTGCTTATCAATTCTTTTGATTTGGGGGCATCTTTTTCTACTTGCCCAATTCTACCTTTTAGAAACTGGTTTTCAGCTATAATCTTTTGGTTTTCCTTTTGAATCCAGTCTGTTTGGTTCTTCAAGGCTTCCAGCTGGTCATTTCTGTTCTTCAATTTGCCTTTCTATTCATTTGATTTCTGAGCCTCACTTTCTAATTGTGAAATTCTGCCTTTTAAACTGTTATTTTCTTGCCAGTTCTCTACCATCTTTCTCATAATCTCAGATTTGAACTCTTCAATATCTTGTGACCAGTTTTCATTTTTGGGGGGAAGATTTGGATATGATTATTTGTTTGTTCTCCTCTGTTGTTTGCTCTGTTGTCTGGATTTTTTCTGTGTAACATTGTCAAGTGTTAAAGATTTCTTCTTGATCTTTCTCTTCTGAGGTTCTTATCTCTGGCTTGCCATTGTGAGCTGCCTGCTCATTCATCTTTACCCTCATGGCCAGGTTCTGTCTGCACTCTTTAGGCTCCTGAGGTCTCAGGTCTAGTTGTTGTCAAGGTCAAGCCTCCTGGTGGTCCCCTTGATTGTTCCTCTGCCCAAAGTTCCTTTAAAAGTCTCAGGGTGCTTCTTCCACAGTCATACACCCCTCTGCACGGGGTCCCAACCCACAGTCCGTGCCTGTGCTCAGAATCCGCATCTGCAGCTGTAACCTTGACTGCACTCAGGGTCTGTGTTAAAAGTCCACGCATTCTTTAGCCTCTTGGGGTCTTAAGTCTTGCTGCTCTCAGGAACAGGCCCTGGAGCTGCCAATGACTTAATAGGTGACTCAAATTTGTTCTAACTCTTGTGTGCTGGCTTTGGCCCTGTAGGTGGTGTGTGTGTGGGAGGGGGTTGCTCAGCTCGCGTTTTAGTTGAGCTATTTCACCCCTTTATAGCATGGAATTGCCCCGATTCCATGTACCTTCAATGCTGCCCCCTGTTGTGGGGTCCCTTTGTTCATCTGGATTTGTTCTTATGTCTCCTTGAGGAATCCTATATGTTTTGGTTAGGAGAGGGTAAGCAGCTGCCACCATTTTAACCCTAGCTCCCTGTTGGATATTTGAAAAAGCTCTCCAATCTCCACAGTGCCTGCTAGAGCCATGTTCATGGCTGTTGAAATAGATTTTCATCCTCCCCATTCTGCAGGAGGGAGTTTTCGTATGCTTGGGCTACGTATCACCCTAACTTGTCAGTGGAGTTGGAGCCTATTAGTTATCCTCAGCTTGTTTTAGTCCATCTGCCCAGTTTTACTTGGGTGTGATCACTGAATATGTTACAGCTTATTGGAGCCACAGAAGAAGATTGGATTACAGGTGGACCACAAAGATGCACAAGTAGCCCAGAAAATGGCTTGGCAATACCACTTGCCCTAGGTACTAGTCCCCGCTATATACTTCATGTAAGTAGGAAAAAAGAAATGCATTTTACTTTTATTTCACTTATATTCTAATGGTGAAGAACATAAAAAGGGATAGACAGTACAATTACATCATATTTAAGCATACAAAGTAGATTATTAATGGAAGGTAAATCAGATAGAAGAGAGGCAAGCTGAGACTATGTATGAGGAAAAACAACTTTTAAATAGAGTTATATGCTAACAACAACAACTTACAACTTTTACTTCCATAACACTTTAAGATATGTAAAGTATTTTCTACTTTAATTCATATGATTATCACAACAAGCCTTTCTCTCTTATTTTTAACATGTGAGCAAAAGTTTGAAAGAGGTTAAGGAACTCACTGAGAGTTGCACTGATAGTAAATACCTATTGCTGTATTTGAACTAAGAGCTTGACTCCAAATCCAGTACTCCACTCCTTATACCTCCTAATTGCCTTACTACATCTAGAATTGGTTATCTCTGAGGAAAGTAGTTTCCTTCCTGTGGTCTTTATGTACTGATGTCATATGTTGTTGAGTGGTTTCTTTTTAACTAATAGGCTAGGTAAGATAGCTTCTGTGGTCCTTTTGTAAATATTAAAATTAATGGTTAGGCTAAATATATGAAAATTATAAATCTTTTATTTACAAAAGAGGTGGAAAGAGTGAAAGTAGAGAAATACAAAAGGGTAAAGAAAACATTAACCTATCTAACTAAATATTGTTCCAGTGCTTGGCTCAGCCAGGACTTGTTAAGCCTTCAACCTGAATTAAACTCTCTTCAGAAGGCAGGAAGGAAAAGACATCTATCCACTCACCCAAGTTCCCTCCAAGAGGCTGGTCAAGACAATGACTTGAGCTCCAGGTGACTCCTGAGGCAGATTTTCTTTCTTGAGCTGACCTTCTTGAAGTCCAACTCCTTCTTGAAGCTGACTTCCCTAGCCCCAGAAATTCAGGGCCTTTTATAGGAGCTTCTTGTGCTTTCCCCTTTTCACAAGAGCTAATCACAGCTTCCAAATAATCTAACACTGCCCTCAGGGCAGTGTTTGTAGGAACCTTCTGGAGGGTGAATACTCACTGAAAGGGTGCACAGTTTATGAGGGTGTGAACTCTTAAAAGAATTCACAAGTTTCTGACTGAGTTAGAACAAAGGGTGGAGCTCTCCAAGTATCTTGCTGGCTTCTCACCTAACACTAGGTAGAATGTGAATTCACTAAATGGTTCTTGAGCTCCTCCACCTAGTTCAAGCTTGTACTTAAGTTAGTGTTGACCAAAGTGTTAGCTCCAACTAGGCAAAGAGAATAAAGGATTTCCTTTCACAAGTGTGAAGTCAAAGAGAACCGAGAATTCCCTTTTACACTTTACACTTCCGAGATTACAAAATTTTAGCATCTTATTTGCATTGTTCCTACCAGAGTCTAGTCAAGGAGAACATGTAGAGTGGTAAATTTTATATTTGTTTTAATTGGAATTAAAGGAATACCCTGGGTAACTACTATAGCACCAAAAAAGTTCCTATTAGAAAAATATTAAAACACTGAATTTAAAACATATTCTTCTAGAAACCAGTTGTTGGGATTTACATTTCCATTTCCTATATGGCAGATAGCAAGCAATTGGAAAGTTTGATGAAGAATGATTAGATTAAATTTCAAACAGTTTTTTCATTAGAATTTTGGAAATACTGTAGTGCTACACCTTAATCATCTTGCTTATATTTTTTTGTCATCTTGATATTCAGTACTTCAAGGGAATGGTTCATATTGTGTCATTATGTGTCCCCAATGCAATTTTGTTTTATTCTTTTTTTTGTTTTAATTGAACTGGTAATTTCATCCCTCTAGTAAAGGGGTACTTGTAGTTCATGATATTCCCTAGTGACGTCCAAACCAGATTAAAATGTAGTTCTTATATTATTTGAATGCATTTATCTATTAATAAAAAGAAATATATATTTTCTAAGCCAACATGGAGCCCTCATGAATCTTTATGGAGACTTTATAGTAGTGCCTAGGAATTGTAGGGGTTACATCACTGGTTTTGCACTCAGGAGGACTTGAGTTCAAATATAGACTCAGACATTTACAAACTGGGTGATCTTGGGCAAGTTCTTTAATCCTCTTTGTTTCAATTTCCTCATCTGTAAAATGAGCTGGAGAAGGATTTGGCAAACCACTTCAGTATTTTTGCCAAGAAAACTTCAAATGGGGTCACAAAGTATAGGACACAACAGAACCTCTCAACAATAACATTTCTATTTGAGTTTTATACCATTGATGTAGTGAACGCTTGATAAGAAATAGTCTGTTAGAGCAGATCATTGCCTGTTCCTGAATTTTGGTCTTCGAGAGTTGTTTGGGGCTCTTAGAGGTTAATTGTCTTGTCTAGCCTTAAATAGCTTGGATGTAACAGGGGGAGAACTTGACACCAAGGAGAGCTTTGTCTTTACTTCCCAGCTGTCTCTATAACATTTGTTCTAGGCTTCTCTTCATTTCCAACTTTTATTTTTGAGTTGCCTCCTTCATTTAGAAGTTAAGCTTTTTTTAGAGAAGGGATTGTTTTGCTTTTCTGTATTTATATCCACATTATTTAGCACAATAAATGCTTAACAAATGCTTTACCTATTGATCGATCTTCCTCATGACGACTAACCTTTAATCATTACTGAAAGGGCTAATATGCTGTGTTGCAACCAAATATATTCAGGTGCTTTTTCCCTCCATACAAGTTTCTTAAACAAGAAAATGTTTTATTTTTTATTAACATTGTTTGAATATAGCTTTATGTGGCTAGAAAATATTATAACCCAAAGCATACACTGGGGATTTGGATTAAGCTAAAAGATGTTTGGTGAAACCATATGGCTACCAGTTCTTGTTTTGGGATACCAAAATTTGAATGTTTACTTAATTTCAAACTTCCCTCTTGTGGAAACTATCTGTGAATATGAATTTGCTGTGCTGCCTAGGTAGCTTAGGTTGTTGCTTGAACTCTAAGTTATATTATGAAGGATTCACACTTTTTTGTCTCTCCTCTACTAAATGACTGAATAATTTTCAAAAATAAATGTTTTTTTCTAATTTGGGAGTTTGTTCTGGATTGAAACAGACAAATTCCTGAAAATACAGAAATTAAGTGAGGGGCGTGAAATAAGGTGATAAATGTGTAGCCATAAAGTTGAGGGTACATATCTTCCTAAACTTACTCTCTGGGAGACCTTGCATAATTCACTTAGTCTCATTCAATCTTAGTTTCCTTATCTATAAACTAGGAATAATAATGACATTGTACTTTCTTCATAGTGTTTTCAGAAGATAAAATAACATGTAAAACTTTATTTTGAAATCATAGAGCATTATATAACTGAGTTATTATTATTTTCAGGGGATCTGTGCATACTACTTATCCATATTGTACATCTCCCCTCTTCCTTTGGATGGTGTTAAGAGTAAGCTTCCCTGCAAATATGTAATTCTAAGTCAATCAGTGTATGCTGCTTATCTGTACCTTTTATTTGATGTATTTCCTATGGAAAGCCTCCCTCCCCCTTTTTTTCTGCCCAGCAGGACCCATGGTCCCATTCCTATCAAAATATACATTATTCATCAATATGTCTAAAGTACATTTGGTCGGAAAGACTTAAGTCTCTATCTTTTCAGAGGAAGAAAAATCTATATTAGTTGTAAAAGTCAGGGGGCTCAAATGCTCTTTGGAAAAATCATAAAGGGTTACCTTAGGCCTTACATAATTTTCTGAGACTTGACATACCATCATCTGTGTTGAGGCATTAGACTCAGATATATTGCAATAGGACCATTTAAGCAAGAAGAGTGCTGACCCTGGAGTCAGGAGTACCTGAGTTCAAATTTAGTAGCTATGTGACCCTGGGAAAGTAACAACCGTGTTTTCCTCAAGTTTCTTCATCTTCAAAATGAACTAGAGAAGGAAATGGCAAACTACTCCATTTTCTTTGCCATGAAAACCTCAAATGGGGATAAGAAGAGTCAGACATGAAAAATCAACAAAAAAGAAAGGACACAAGGACAGCCAGTTGATTCCATGTATAGAACACCCAGCTTGGAGTCAGGAAGCCCTGAGTTCAAATCTGGATAAATTTGGACAGCTAGAAGGTGCAGTGGATAGAGTGCCAGACTTAGAATCAGGAAGACTCATCTTCTTGAATTCAAATCTGGCTTCAGACACTTATTACCAGTGTGACCCTGGACAAGTCACTTAACCTAGTTGGCCTCAGCTCTTCATCTGTAAAATGAGAAAGAGACAGCCAACCACTACAGCATCTTTATCAAGAAATCCTTAAATGGTGTCCCGAAGAGTCACAGATAACTAAAAGGACTCAATCACTACAATAAAAAGATAGGAGGCTAAATGGGGATTGAAAGACTATACTGACAACTCACACAGAAATGAAGAACTCATTCTCCAGTGATCCCATATCCTCTGTGAGTTCTGAGGGCTAACAGAGTTTCCATGTTTGAACTGACAAAAATATAGCCTACTTTAAGTTTTGACCCTCATAGGGGGAAGACAGTGTAAAATGAACTCATGAAGAAAAGGGATTAATCATTCATAAACCACTTCAAATAACTCAACTAGCTCAACTGCGAAGAAGAAAACGTCTTCCAAGTCCTTAGCCCTTGAATGGAATGTGGCAAAGTTATAATGACACAGCGTGGCATGTGCTAAAAGCCAGAATACAAGAGATCTCACACTATAAATGGAAAAAAAAAACCTTTCTGGTCTGCTTGTCTGAGTCATACCTCATATTCACACCCTTTCTTCTGAGTGAGGTACATGTTAACTCTTTTGGTTAATTCAGAGGGAAAAAAAAGTGCCAATGCTATCCCTAAGGCACACTAAATAACATCTTTACTCCCCTGCTTTTTAATAAAATATTTTGTCAGTGTGAAGAGCTAATGGGTGAGCCAAGTCATTAAAACCAGTCCAGAAAAAGCGTAATCGATTGCTAAATAATAAATCAACTTTGTGTGGCCTTTGTATTCCCAATGCAACATATTGCCATTCAGGGCCATTACACGACATTTATCTTTAATGAATAATAAATGGTACATTCATATTGACTGAAGAAGCAATTAAATATTCCATCAGTAACAGAACACAGAAATATTTTAAATTATTAATAAACCACCAGCTTTGGTTGTCAGGTATAATGATCTTGTGATGCAAATAACTTATTTCCCTTACAATTATCAGAGATAAGTGAATTCTAATGATAATTAGACCCAATGCTGGTCATACTGTATAGCAACTTCAGTAAGCTCCACTGAGATGTGACTTTTCAACTCAGTTTGTCCAGAATCGAACCTCCTTCTCATTTCTGTGTCACCAGCATCAAACTACACTATCCTAAGCAAACCTACCTCCCCTGTCCAATTCTCTTTTTTACGTTGCCCACCCTCATTGAAATGTAAGATCCTTGAGGACACTGATCGCCCTCCTTGCTCATATTTTTATCACCTGTATTTAGCAAAATGTTGGCATAGAAAATGTTGGCATAAAACTTCATAAGTTTTCTTCCAACCATTTATCTATGCAATGCTATTAGAGATAGCAGGCATGGTATATTATTATTTAGAATATACTATGGGAAATAATTCTCCAAAGTAAAAAATCATAAAAGGAATGTTTCTTTGGACCATAGATACAGGGCCAAGAAATAAATATTCATATAGGGAACCCAAGATACAGATTGTTAAAGTAATTTTAATTACTTTAATAAATTACTTAATAATTAATATAATTCAATTTTGACAAATTACTTAATAAAGTAATTAACCTCCCCAAATTAATATATATGTATATCAAAGATCAGATATAGAAGTATTGTGAGTCCAGAATCATCTTTAGAGTTACAATAGTTATAGGCTCAGTTAGCTACCTATAAATGTATAAAATAACTTAAGATAAGTAACAGGAGGTAATTATTGTCTCAAGGAAATTATGAAGATTGGTGCATAGGACTGATTACTAGAAACAAGAGGAGAATATCTCATACATAAAAGTGCAATGAACCAGAAATAGCCATTAATTTGGAATCACAGTTGTTGTTCAGTCACTTTCAGTTGTATCCCTTTATTATCCCATTTCTGGCATTTTCTTGGCAAAGATACTAGCATGGCTTGCCATTTCCTTCCCCTGCTTATTTTATAGATGAGGAAACTGAGGCAAATAAACAAAGTTAAGTGATTTGCCCAGGGTCACATAGCTTATAATTATCTGAGGCCAGATTTGAACTCAGGAGGATGTTTTCCTGATTCCAGACCTAGAATTCTATCCACTGTGCCACCCAGCTGTCCTTGAAGTCTTAGTACCTATTTTTTAATCTTGGCTTTTTCACATATATCTGAGTGACCTTGGGCAAGTCCTTATACACAGAAGGCCTCTTTTTTCATAGATAATATAAAAGGTTGCCATCAGAGGACATCTAAATTCTCTTTCAAATAAAATTGATCATCCATTATAACCAGAATTCTATCTCTAATGCATCTATTGCTGAAGTGTAATAAATAAATATATAAGATATATCCTTCTTATCATTAGTGTCCTGATCTGAACATTTAGGAATTCTACTGGTACTTTCTATATTGTCACTCTTTTAATTGAAAATCTCTGATTTTGTACCAAAACAATTCATCTAATTTCACACAGAGAGATACGTAAAAAGATACACATTGATATGAAAATCTTCAATTCTAAAGATGGAAGTTTTTAGGCATATATTTAGACATATATGGAAGATAGGACTTAGAGCTAGAACATATCTCAAAGGCAATCTACAATGGACTTACTCTTTTTTATATTTGGAAATTAAAGACAAAAGAAGGGAGAAATTAACTTGTCATGAAGAGAGTTGAAGTGTGGAGACTAAAACAGAAGGAAGAGATATCCTGGGATAAGACTATAACCAAAATTTTATGTTCATTTCAAGGGGCCCTATTTATGCACGGACAATGATTAATTAAAGTGTACCTGGAAGAGAGTAATCTATGTGGTGAAAAGTATGGATACCAGGACTTATGAAGACTAGCTGAAGAAATTCATAATATCTTGCCTGGGGAGTAAAAGACCAGGCAGGGAACATTATTATTATACTTTTTAAATATTTGAAAGGCTGTCATGTGGACCAAGAGTGAGATTTGTTCTGTGTAGCTCCAGGGGCCTGAACTAGGACCAACAGGAGGAAGTTACAAGGAAGCAAATATCAAATTAACATCAGGGAGAATGTTTTAGCAGTCAGACCTGGGCAAAAATGGAATCAGCTGCCTTGTGAGATAAGGCACACACTCTCCCTGGGAGTCCTTAAGCAGAGGGACATTTTGCAGCTATTATAGTTATGATTCTTACTTTTACAGGGAAGTACGGCTAGACAACCTCTCAAGTTTTTTGTGAGTGTTTTTTTGCATGTGTATTTTTTTTTTTTTGTAATTTCAAGATCCATGATTTTTTGCAATGGAGAAAAAGCTAGAAAATTTCAAGCATTTTGCAATTGTATGGTATAATCATTTAATCTTATTTTCCTGGAATAAGGAGAGAATATAATATAAGAAACAATACTAGACTATCATTCTAGCAGAAATGGGTTTCAAGTATTACCTCTGACATTTAGTTGCAGGAGCAAGAACAAGTTATTTAACCCCTTACTACCTCATGAAACTCTCTAGGATGGAGCTAAGACATAGAGGCAATTTCCAAAATGGAAGTTTCATATACTAGGAAATAATTTCCTCCACTCATCACAAAGAAGAAACAGGTCCTATTACTTTAAGATCTTGTCCCTATTCATCTCTGTAGCATGGAATTTATACCACCAAAGCAAGTAGAATGTCATATCAATATAAATGGGCTTTCCCTATGCAATGTGTTAGGCTAACTAACTTAAAATAAATTCGATTCAATTCAACAAACATTTACTTTAAATCTAATCCTTGAAATTCACTCTGTTGGGCCTGGTGATTCAATGATGAAAATGAAAACAAGCTTTGTCCACAAGGAACTTATATTCTGTTGGGATGTGGGAGGTTGAGGAAGCAAAATTAATGTACACAGACAAGTAAATAATAAAAATGGGTGCTACAAATACAAAGTAGTTTGAGGAAAGTGGAGTCAGGTAAGGTCTCATGTAGAATATTGAATTTGATTTGATTTTTTTTCTTTTTTTAATCTTATTTTTTTAATTGAGCTAATAATTCCACCCCAAAAAAATGCATATGTGGAAGGAAGGCCGACTTGGCCTGAGAGTTAGTCTATACCGAGGTTTGGAAATAGGAAGTTAAATGCTTGAAAATTGTCATATGGTTTAGTTTTACTAGAACATAGAAAATGGGGGAAAGGGAGAGTGATGTGAACTTAACATAAAAAGATAGGTTGCAGTCAAACTATGAAAGATGATGATAATGACCTCTAGTAGGAAGGAGATCCCATAAGTTTAGAGACAAAGATGAGAGATTTGGAATAGATACTGAATATATAAGATTTCATAATTGATTGTATTTTTGGATGTAAAAGAGAACAAAAAGCTGGTGATGACTCTAAGTTTACAAAGCATGCTGGCTGGAAGGATGTAGATGCCAGTGACAGGAGTGGGAAAGTTAGAAAGAAGTATCTCTTTGGATGAGAAGATTCAGGTTTGTACATTATGAAACTGAAGTATTAATGAAAAGAGGCATCTAGGAGACAAATAGTGGAGGACTATAATTCAGAAGAAAGATGATAGCTAGATATGTGAATTTGGGAGTGATATGAGTAGAGCTGATTTTAAAACCAATGGGAGATAAGAAGATCAACAAGAGTATATAGAGAAGAGAGTTCAAGATGGAGTCCTAAAGTGTACCCAATCAAAAGAAGTAAGATATAGATTATCATTAAGAAAAGGAGACTGAGAAGGAGTAATCAGACAGATAGGGAAATAAGAGTTGGAAATGCTATAGAAATCCAGGGAGAAGAGAGTGTCCAGGAAAAGGGACTGGGCAGCAGCATCAAATTCATGTAGAATTGTCAAGAAGGAGAAGGACTAACAGAAAGTTATTGAAATCAGTAAGGAAGAAGAAATCACTGGAAACCAGGGAGAATTTCAGTCAAACAATAGAACCAAAAGCCTATTTACAAAGAGTTAAAGAAAGTAGAAGAATCAAGTACAATCTTTCTCTTTTGAGGAATGTTGTTGTGTAATAGAGGACCCGTATATAATCTAATTATTTGACCAGAATTATAGAATCAAGAGAAAATTTTGTTCATTTATCTTTGTTTTAAAGATGTTGGGAATCTGGACTCTCTCCCTCTGCCACACACAGATACACGCAGACACACAGACACACACACTCACACTCAAACACTCCAGGTCTGGCACTCTATCCATTCTGTTCTGCTTTGCAAATCTCCTTGATGGTCACCTTCATTTAGACATTCCTTCATTATTCTAATTGTCAGGGGACATCTGACATTTTTGGAAAACATTATTTTAAATTTTTGAATTTATCTTGTAATTTGTGAATTTACTATATCCATTGAATAGAATAGCAGCTTCTTGAGGGCAAAAATTTTTATACCTTTTGCATTTTTCTTTATAATCTACCACATTACATGACTTTTAACAGGAATTTAATAAATCCTTGATTATTGCATGATGATTTTATGATATATAACATAGCATAATGGAAAGAGCTCTAAATTTGGAATAGGAAATGTTGCCATTTATTTTTACATAACTCTAGAAAATTCATTTGCCATATATGGTGGTAGATTGAGAGCTGTAAGGAATGCTAGAACCCAAGTCCATTCTCAACATTGTTACATATGAATAAATAGCTAGTAAATAAAAGATAAATTAACTAGTTCAGAGCCATATACTAAGATAATAAATGGAGATTCAAACAAACCTTCTTCATTGAAATTTCAAGATCTTCTACACTATGCCATATTGCCTTATTTTCTTCATCTGTAAAATTCAGGATTTGGGGGAGCAGATGGCTCTAAGATACTTGTCATTTCCAAATCCTTGATTATATGACTGATCTCAAAAAGGGCAAGAGACACAGTGACAAGAACAAAAATATAATCTCTGACCACTTACCACAAAGAAAATTTTAAATCAAGTATAAAAGAAATTGATTTTTTACATTTTTTTTACTTTTCAGGATTTTTGGGGGGAGGGGTTTAGGATTTTAAAAAATCCTCAAAATTGAACATTCATTTCACAAAGTTTTGACTCAGAAAAAAGTAACATCCCCAAACCACACAATAAATTGTTTGCTTTCCATAGATCCAAAATCTCCTTACTCATAGTCCAGTGCTTTCTCATTCATCTGAAGTGACTCTGAGATATATGCCTGGTGTTGTATACTTTCTTTATGAATTTATTTGACTATATTTGCATTGATAAAATTAAATGATAAATACTATTTCATTCTCAGGTAAAGAAGAGATTCATAGAAAGTTGTCATCTATTTCTTCCTTGTAAATATCCCCTCAGGTTGGAATCCAAATTGATCTCATCTTAGAAAATAGAGTATTTTATCATTAAAAACAGTTATTGACTCAAAAGTGCTACTCTACTTGTGTAGTTTCTATATGAGTCTCTCTGAGACATTTGCTGACTTTACCTACAAAAATGTTTGCTGTCCTGCTAGCAATGCACATTCTAAAGACCAATGAAGTGATTATGCTCAGTTCTGTTCTGCATCTGAGGTGTCAGCTGAGTCTCTATAGGCTAATCTCTTGTATCTGTTCTGATTTGGCTAAGATGAACCCTCAAGGAAGTGACCTATGGATTAAAGAGAAATGGCCTAAGAAATAGAAGACCTGGCTCAGCCAATAACTTACTATTCAACCTTGTACAAATCATATTTATATGATGCATGCAAAATTTCTCATCATTAGAACATAACAATTGGGTTAGAAAATCTCTAAAACCCTATATGTTTCTAATATTCTCTTTCTGAAGGCATTAACCTACCCCAATGTTCTATCTTGTACTATCCTGGACAATTACTGGATCTCAGTTTCCTTGACTGTAAAATAAAGAATTGGGCTAATTAACTTCTAAATTCCCTCCCAGTTGACATATTTCATATTCCATGCTCTAAAGTTACTTTCATCTCTGACACATTATAAAATTTCGAAATACCACAACTTAAAAAAACACATTGGTTTTGCAATATCAGCTGTCTACATAAAACTGCTTAGGGATCCCACAACATTATTTTATGTACACATTTTTTCCCTGAAAAGTGAATTTGAAGCATTTTTTCTTAGAGCTCCAATCTTCGGCAAGATGTAATGCAAACAATTTAGGGTATCAGTTTAGTGCACAATCTATTTAGCTGATGTCAATATTGTTACAAACATCATAACTGGGTTGAGGAATAATGTCAAATGACAATAAGATAGTTATGTGTTTTCTATACAACTCATTATAATATAAAACAAGAATAGAAGTATAGTATCTGGGAATGCAGACTAAAAATATTCATATTCAATGAATCTGAGGTTATACAATGTGCAACCCATCAATGAAATTTCAGAACACTTGGTTATTATTTATTTTAATCTCTAGATACTTTAAAAAATAAAAATGGATGGTATGGAGGACATTTACCATGTTTAAAGCCCTGGTTTGTTACTGAGTGACCTACATTAGAGAATAGCTAGGCTCAGATTAAACATAATCCCAATTTCTGTCAACTAAAATCTAGAAATGGACACTCTCAAAAACAGAAGATATAAAAAATGCTATCCTCTGCCACAGAAGGAACTAAAAGAGTATGAATGTAGATTGAACCATACCATACTTCACTTTATTTCCTTCATTAACTTTTCTCTAGTGTAAACAGTATCATAATATGAGAAACATGGAAATATTTATTGTTTGATATCATATGTAAAATCTATATGGTATTACCTACTTTCTTATGGAATGTGAACTGGTGGGAAGGAGGAAGAAAACATGGATTATAAAATATCAGAAAACAATAAAAATTGTATTGATATGAAATACAGAAAAATTAATTAATAAAAAGTAAAGCATAGTCATAACAATTTAGGACAGGGGAAATCAAAGCAAAGCTATGGGAAAAAAAGACAATTGTTACCTTATTTTCCATTTTTAAAAAATTCCCTTTACCTTAGGGATTAGAATTCTAAGAAATCTTAGATTATCTAGAAGTCTAGATAATGTAGATTAAATTTTTGTGGATGTATAGATTATAGATTTTTGTAGATTTGTAGATGAATTTGCAGATGAACCAGTTGAAAATGTAACAATTAAAAAAAGCAGGTAACAGATGTTTGATAGAAGGGAGATAGAGAAAGTCTATGTGGTGAGTATCTTTTCCAGCACTCCCCTGGGGTGACTTTAAGGGGGTGTCACCCCAAATCTGGGTGACCTGGATGGTTGTGCCACCCCACAGGAGTCGGGGGCGAGGCTTCCCTATAAGAGGAGGTATGCAGTACACCAATCCGATTCTGAATAAGGACAGGGTTCACATAAACCTCCCCCCCTTTCAGTTAAATTCACAGTGGGTGGTCTAGCTTCAAGATGGAGGCAGCCATACCAAGCTGTGGTTCCCCTCTCCTTTGTTGTCTCTCAGGTACTCTGGAATGCTATCTGACTGTTGAATGGCTTTTTATTATTCTCAAATCAGGGATTGGGGAAAGGGGTGAAGGGTGGAGGCTTTTTGGGGTGCCCTCTTTGCTATTCCTATAGGGTTCTTCACTTAGGTGGGAACCATAGTGGATCCCACTCCTAAGCTTCTCCTCTCGCCCCTTCTACTATTTCTATTTCTATTTTTCTATTTCTATCCTTTTATATAGTTGTAAGTTTTGACTGAAAGGGGTCTCTCAGCAAGGTTGGATAATGGGAGGAGACTAAGAGATTGATCCCAAAATGGAGTCCAAAAACTTAGCTGACTTAATGGGTGAAGTCTTAATGGGTGAGATGTGATGGAATGGCTTTGATCAGGGAATCAGGGTTTCAATTTCCAAAAGAAAGAACCTCAGAAAACCCTCAGGACTGTATATGAGCTGGGATGTCCACCTCCTTCCTCTTCCCAGTCCTCCAATGAAAGACATCTCTCCTCTCCTCTCTTCCTCAGAGAAAATCCCAGAATCCTCTCGTCTCAACTGTCAGCCACTGTCAATAACTCTCTTCTCTTGCTCCTTTGGTTCCATCCCCCTTGCACAAATCTCATCCTTACAAAAGCAGTATGACTTGGTCAAGTTTACACAAATAATAATTTGCACACCCAAAATTCAAACCAAAGTGCTCTGATACACACTCCTATCTCATTTCCCAGATCTATAAATAGGGCTCAATGACAAGGTTTTTGGGCAAAGGAAATGAAAAAATCACATTCCTTTGGAATAGAAATAAGTTGAGCCCTAGGAATAAAGAGTGGATTATGCATGATTTCAACTATATACATCACTTGTGGGGAAGAAAAAATATCTACCAAGACAAGCCAGTACCTTCTCACCAAGGTTTATTCCTAGAAAAACTTTGCCTTGAGCACTGTGAAGTAAAATAAATTTTAATAAAATCAGGTCTTCCTTGTTTCAAAGCATTTTTTCCTTTAAAAGGAAAACTAGTTTAAATAAGTGACTACCAGATAGCTTTAGAGATTAATGCCTTGGTTTGTGGCTACTTCTTCTAACCTTAATTTGCCATCCATGTCCCTGTTTCAAAGATTTCATGTTAAGATTCCATTCCTGGAATTAGCTCATATTGTGTATTACTAATCCATTATATCTTTTATGTAGATCATTTGTTTCATTTTTCCCCTATGTGGAGTATTTTTAGATTCATTTTTAGGTAAATCCAGTAGTAAAGAAAATGAAAAATTTGATTTTTTTTACTAGAGAAAAGCTATCAGATTTTGAACTGGAATTTTTTATTTCTTTTTTCCTCTCAATTATGAGAGATGTGAAAGAAAAAATTAAATGCACACACATATATATGTGTATGTATATACATATATATGCACACACAACACACACATGCACACACATATATATATACATATATGTATGTATGTATATACATATATATATCACAGCAACACATCAGCAAGAATTATCAGTGACTCAATCCTGTCCACTTCTTGCTCTGTTACCTTTTAGTAAAATCCTTTATGCTCTCTAGGCATGTGATAGAGCACCTTCTAGCTCAAGTATATTGCTGGCTGGTATAACTCAGAGAGGCAAAGTAATCCAACAAGCAAAATATTTTTAAGGAGATCTAGGTGAATTCTCACTTGTTTCCTTTACCAAAAGATGCTCAAAAAGTTTGGAGCTTGGCTCAGAAAAATTAATGGACAAATTGATGGACAAACTTTGGAACTTTCATTCCTTCTCTGAGTTCATGACTACCAATGCAGCAAAGACACCCTGAAATATACAGCCAAGACAATGAAGAACTGCTACCTCAATGGGAAAAGGCCCAAAGTAAGACATGGAAGTGATATGTATATGCACATATGTTTGTTTGTATGCACACAAAGAAACACAAACACTAAATTTCATAAACAAAGGGGCTCCTGAAATCACGATCTTTACCCCCTCTGTTTATATATGATGAAACTAAATTCCACATATGTAAAGCTACTGCATACCTAAAGATACCTAGCTACTTAATAGCTGAACTAAATTAATATAAGTTGCATCTTGATAAGTTTAGAATATTTTATTAATTTTATGATCCTATAAATGTTGTAAAATTATCACAAGTTATTATCCAAAGAAATTGTGCATCAAATCATTCTTATCTTCTAAAATAGCCATTAAAGACATTTTTGTTCTTAACTTAAGACATAATGGCTGGTATTTTGCTCTGTCTCTTTCATGACCAATTTTTGAATGGGTGTGGGAGAAAATGAGGTAAAGGAGAGTTCTCAGACTTTCCCCATTTAATGTTGGGAATATGGGTCTCTATTTCCATCTTTGTTCTTTTCTTCCCCCAATTTAAGGTGAAGCAGATTAGAGATGGGCATGAGTTTATGAATTCTGAGAGGTCAAAAGATCAAGCTACAGTCCATCCTGGGATGTATAGAAAGCTAGACATTAAGAAATCAAGGCCCCAGAGACCTGCTTGATATAGGATATAAGTAGCAGACTTGCAATCATATCTGCTCTTTAGTAGTTAATTTATTGAGGTTAATTCAATGTATAAATTGATAAATTTCAGCCCATTCTCCCAAGGAATTGATATGGCAAAGGGAAGAATGCCCTGCCCCAAGTCGTTTGTATATAGGTTGGTTTCTGTAGTGTGTATGTGTTGTAACTCCCATTTCACAATATTCACAGTATATGTATTCCTGAAAAAGTTTAAAGCACTACTAAGACTTATCTTCCATGGAGGTGGGGAAAAGTGGAGGAAAGATACCCCAAAATAAAGAAAATATTCTCCCTTCTCTTAAAAACTTTTGAATCATAGATTTTTTTCACTTTTTTTGAAAATTTTTATTTAATTAGTTGATTTAGAATATTTTTCCATGGTTAAATGATTCATGTTCTTTCCCTCCCCTGTTCCCCTCCAATCCCCTCCGTAGCCAACAAATAATTCCACTGGGTTTTACATGTGTCATTGTTCAAGACCTATTTCCATATTATTAATATTTGCACTAGGGTGATTGCTTAGAGTCTACATTCCTAATCATGTCTCCATTGACCCATGTGATCAAGCATTTGTTTTTCCTCTGTGTTTCTACTCCCACAGTTCTTTCTCTGGATGTTGTGCTGTTTAAAAATATTCTAAGCCCTGGGAGACTATGTCTCCCAGGACTCCCTGCTACAACTTCCCCTGACACCTCCCACTTCCTTTGTGGGAGGTGTCAGAGAAAGTATAAAAGAGAGTTTTGGGTGCCCTTTGCTCTCTCTTGAGCCCAGAAGCTGGTCTCAAACCTGGCTATCAATCCCGGAGGAGTTCCTAACAGAGGAGACCTTTTTTCCCTACCTAACTTTTCCCTGTCCAAATGTAAATTAAACCTATGTATTCTATAATGAGTGCTACCTGATCTTTATTGAGCACCGAAGAGCTCTGGTCAATTTCCCCTCCTGGGCTGGGGGCTACCAGCTGGGCTACCTTCCTTCCCTTCCTCTGGCTTTCCCTTCCTCTTCCTTCCTTCTCCTATCCTACCTTTCTCCAATTACCCAAACCACTCAATGTGAATATCATTCTTTCTCATAAATCCCTTGGAGTTGCCCTGAATCATTGCATTGCTGCTAGTAGAGAAGTCCATTACATTCAATTGTACCACAGTGTATCCCTCTCTGTGTACAGTGTTCTCCTGGTTCTGGTCCTTTCACTCTGTCTCAATTCCTGGAGGTCGTTCCAGTTCACTTGAATTCCTCCAGTTCATTTCAATCATAGATTTTTTAAAGTTGGAATATTATAGTTAAAAGTGACATTAGAAACCATCTCACCCAAATACTGCCATTTTACAGTTGAAGAATCAATCTGAGTTCTAGAGAGAAGTAAATTTCCAAGCTCCCAAAGCTCTATGTTAGCAAAGGGATAATTAGAACCCAAATCTCCTACTTTCCATTTCAGTACTATTGCTTTGCAACTAATTCTCCTTCTAGTTATTCATTTCCAGAGGCAGGGTCTTGACTAAGTAGCTTTACTCCATTTTTTTAAGTTTATTCCCAAATATCGTTATCCAAATTAGACAGAGGGCTATCTATCCTATTAGGTTTTTTAAAATATAACTTATGTTTTAGGTTCACTTACAGAAATTGTCTTCATTTTTAATATTCATAATATATATTGTAAAGTTATTTTAAATAATAGCTATGACCAAAATAATTGCATCCATGATGATGACAATGATGTTGATGCTCTAATTTGTGAGTTTAGAGGCATAAGGCAACATCAGTTTAAGAATTCTCAGCAGCAAAGGGGATGAGGATTAACTTTTCCTTTAATTTATAGAATATTGCAGAGCACTATGATTGCACATGACACGTATATGCTCATCTAGGTATTACCAGTCACAAGAAATCCTAACTCCCTGGTCATTTCTGCACCAAGACACAATATCACACACCTGAATTGTAATTCACATTTTTCAAACAGAGTAGTTTTTCTTTTATTACATACATCCCTTCACTTGCCTTCTGCGAATACTATGTTTTTCACTTAAAAATATATATGGTACTTTTATGGACTGACCTCTCAGGCTAGCTCACAATTTCTGCTTCCCTTTTCATATAGCACTTGGAAATCTCACCAAATCTTCCTGTGATACCAGTCATTTTTCCCTTTAAATCTACCCTATGCAACATTATATGACCCTCTCATTACATTAACATTACCCATTATGCATCAGCTCTTCTTTCATGCAGTTGCTACCCAATGAGGTTCTCTATAAAATTCGTATCTGTAAATACACACACACACACACACAAAAAAAAACCATATATATATATATACATATATATATATGAGAAAGAGAAAGAGATTACTATTTCATAACACTTGAAGGAAGTGCATTGTGGTTCATAATGGTTTATGAGAAAGGGAGGAAAGGAAAAGGAGGTGATTTTTTCATGTGATAAGTGTCAATAAACTGTACCTGTAGGCTTCCATGGGCAGTAAGTCTAGATATATAGCATTATTTACCATTCCCATAAAAATCCAAAGCCTTTTGTCATCTGGTGAGTAACTCAATAACATTTTGTGGATTGTTTCTTAGTACTTTATCTTTGAATTTGAGATTCATATTAGAGAATTCATAAAACTATATAGATAAATCTTCCCAGAGATATTACTTTAAGTATCTTAGGTTTCCCAGGTGGTCCCAAACCTTGATAAAGGATCTATATTCACAACATTTAAACTATGCTGGCAAGACACTGAATCTCTCTGGGACTCAGTTTAAGCATGTATAAAAGGAAGCTGTTAGACTAGATGGAGTCTTAGGTTCCTTCCATCTTTACATCTTTGTCTATATAATCTTCCTTTCAGATGCAGTTAACAAGGTTTTGGAATGTTATTATTCCATGGCTCTAATTTTACACAGAAGGAAGCTGTTTCCCAGAGATGTTAAATAAATTGTCCAAGGTTCCGTAGGAAACAAAGTGAATAACTGGAATTTGAACCCAGTTCCTCTTATTCTTCCAGTTCTCTTTTCATGATATATATGTGTGTATATATATATATATATATATATATATACATATATATATATATATATATCTGGAGGAAGAGGATGAAAACTTTATCAATAGAAATTTCATCCTACCTTTCTCCCCCTGGCTACCACACTAACTATGAGAAGCTGAAGAGTTCTAGCATGTGGCAAAATGCTGTTTGGGGGAGTTTTGGAAATGTTCCCCTGAAATCATAATATCATAATAATATCCAAGGAATAGAGATGGATTGGGTTTCTCTAATATAATCCACCAGCAGTCATTCTATCACATGAAATTGAGGTCATGCCTTAGTGTTTGACATATGTTGCAGAGAACATTTTTTAAAAACACTATTTCAACTGTACAGAATAGGGAAAATGTAGATATTTTTATGCTGTCATAATCTTCATAAAATAGATATCCTGGGGAGTTCTGTGTAGCTAAATGTATGAATCATACATAATAAATTAAAGATGACATTCCCCAAAGAGTTACTTATAAATACATAATACTCTACAATAACTATCCAGACTCCAAGGGAAAAGGCAAAAGGAAAAAGAGGAACTGCCCTAAAATTCTGTATAACAAGTGTTGATTCATTAAAGGGTTTATGGAGAGTGACAACACCACCTTAAATATACTGCTATCAATAAATGCTGTACTATATTTTTTTAAAAGTAAAAATTAAAGTAGATGACAAGATATACCATTCTAAAGAAAAAAATTTTCCAGTATATAAAACTCTGCCCTAGAGAAAAGTACCTTCAATCCATTGTCCTTTTTCATCTCTTTGTGCCTTAGCATCCTCTGTTAGAATGTAAGCTTCTTGAAGTCAGAGACTGTTGGTTTTTTTCTTGTATTCATATCTCTATCCTTAAGCATAGAATTTAGCATATCATAGTACTTAACAAATGTTTCCTCTCTCCTTCCTTCCTCCATTTTCTTTTTTTCTTTCCTCATCTGATAATATCCAATGCATATCTAGTGGAGTGATCTGTAGCTAAACAAATAAAAAAAAATACAATATCACATAGAAGTCAGTAACAATTCAGTAAATAGCCTTATCATGTATAGAATAATAATGCATCAACTCCTTAATTAGACCATGACAGCTGTCCTCTGTCCTACTGAAAAAGACCATGCACAAAGAAGTAGTCCACCAGCAAATGTTAAACAGAACCCATTCAAGTACATTTCAGAATAGGTTCACCATATTATTTGCACAGTTCAGGATAAAGGCAAATGAATGTCCCCATCACTATCTGTCATCCTTAAAATATAGGGTGATATTACAGTTAATTTTCAACAGGCTAAAAAAAGATTCTCCAATTTAAGATAAATTTAAGATAAATCTCTTCTGGCTGTTGTAAGACTTGAAGACTTGAAGACTGGAACCAAAAATGTTTAAAACTGCTTCTAAAATCAGTGATCACACTTCTAGACCACAGGAGTATTAGAATTCTCACTGATACCCATACATAAAAATTACATACAGACACAACACATTGGTATTCTTGTTAGAGTACATGTGATGGTTGAAATTGAATGCTTAGTTGTGAATGAGCTATTATTAATATTTGAGTTTTAGTACAGAAGCAAAGAGACTATGAATAAACTGAAGGAGTGTGACTCAATGGATTGTTGTCAGTGAGGGGTTCTGAATTAAAACTATTTTAAGGATTTCAGCTCTGGCTCAAAGGGCTAGGTATCAACATTGGGGTTTTCTCATAGTTGTCTAATGATGAGTCAAGCAAGGGACATAAGTTTTTAATTTAAGTCTATTATAAATATTGGAGAGGATCATAAAAGGGCAGAAGGTGGAATCTGTGGGTATCTCAGAGGTCAGGAAGTGACTGCAGTGAGACTTTTGAGCCTAATTATGTGGCAGCATGGAATGTGAACAAATGATGGAATTTTAAGTCAAAGGCATTTTCTATTTGGATAGGTAACCACAGTGAATGGGACTTGGATCTGTCTTCCCATGGAGAGCAAAGTTAGGGAGATCTGGCCTCAAGTTCTGTTTGACTTCATACACATCACAAACTCCCTGTACATACAAGAGACAGCTATGGATCACTGACCAAGAACACTGGACCTGGAATCAGAAAGACTTGAGTTCAAATACAACCTCAACACTTCCTAATTATGTGTCCTTGGACAAGTCACTTAACCTCTGTATGCCTAGGAGGCAGCTAAGTATCTCAGTAGATAGAGTGCTAGACTTGGTGGCAAGAAGAGCTGAGTTCTAATCCAGCCACAGACACTTGCTAGCTATGTTACCCTGGGAAAGTCAATACACCCCTAACTACTTGACCAAAGAAGCAACTGTACCTACTAGAGAAGAAAATGGCAAACCACTCCAATATCTTGGCCAAGAAAATTACATAAATAGCAATGGTTCAAATCAGGCTAATCATATAGGCTAAGTACTTGAGGGTACTGGGAAGAATAAGCTAGGTCTTTCATATCTCTATGATATAAGAAGAATTGGGTCAGCCAGAGATGATATGGGTCTGGCTGAAGAGTTTCTTCAGCCTCCTGCTGTTACTTTTAAGCTCCCTTGAGGGAGGAGTCAAGAGGCCTCTCCCTGTCCTTAAAAACTGAAACCTTGGGGGAAGTGATGGCTGGCCACTTCCTGCCCAAGATGGATGCCTGGGTTTGCCCTCAAGAAATAAAGAAAGTTATTCCTTTCCTTCTTCAGCCTTTTCCCTACTAGTGGGTACAATGATTCATCAGAAACTTTTTGTATAAAAATTAAAGGGATTTATTATTGACAAGGGTAAGCTGAGGGGAAAGGGGATTTGGGTTTGGTAACCTCTGCTAAGGGAGAAGCTGGTATTGGGGGAGGGGTCACTGAAGAGGGCATCAGGCAGAGGGAGCCAGCTCCCTCAGCCAAGGATAATGTCCCTGTCCTGATGTAAAGATTAAGCAGATCGCTAGATAGGGTGATAGCTTGGTTTAGGTTCTTCCTGCCTGTCTATAAAAGCCAATTCCCACAATTTCCACCCACCCAATCACCCTTCCTCCCAGGGCCCAATGGAGAAATCCAAGGAATAGCAGGATATCAATGGAGAGGTCAAGGGAGAGGTTCAGGGAATCAGGCAAGGCTCAAAAGCCCCCAAAGCAAAAAGGCCCTTCAGTTGGTACTCCAGGGATATTTATAGTCTCAGGCTCTAACAGTTTTCCTGTGAGCCCAGAGTTAACATTCTATCCCTTCCAACTGTCAGGGATGCTACAGTTGGTTTCCAAAAGCAAGAGTTTTTGCTGCAACCCTGCATTACATGGTTCATGGGGTCACAAAGAATAGGACAAGACTGAACAAATATAAACTATCATATTTCTCAGTGTGTACAACCACGTTGTAAGTGTTTTGACCTTGAGCAAGTCTGAGCTTTATCTTTGAAAGAGGGATAATGAGAGAACTTCACTTATAGGGTTGTTGTGAGGTTCCAATGTCACAATTGATATAAAACTCTCTCCAAACTTTATACAAGGGAACTGAATATAATGCCATCTTATCAATATTAAGGCACAGTGATTACGAGCATAGGGAGAAGTAAAGCTTTGATTATCTTTAGTTTTGAGTCCCTACAGTTCACAAATAAAGAAGAGTACTGGTACTTTTACTCTAATTGCCGTAGTTACAGCACATTTTAGGAGAGACATCGATAGGCTGGAAGGACAATCAGATTGATGAAAGATTTCAAGGTCAGATCATAGTCCTGATATTAGAGCCCATTGAAAGAATGTAAATTGAGAATAGAGGCTAGAAGGAATGAGAGACATATATATTAGCTTTGTGAGTTATAGGTATCATATATTTGAGAAAAGAAAGCAGTACACTAGACCCTTAGTTTCATGTAAAAGATTCTTTTACCATGCTAAAACATATATGGAAATACACATTTTTGTTTAATTCAGAATAAAATATAACTTAAAAAAAGAGAAAAGAAAGAATTAGGATTTTGTTTTATTGGCCCATAGATGAGAAGACTAAAGAAAAATAAAAACAGGATGAAATGTAATCATTATGTTCAAGTTTATGAAAGACTGTGATTTGGAAGAGGAATCAGGTTTAGTTACTTTGTTGTTTTCCTTTTGGGGGGGTGGTGTTTGGCTGCAGAGGGTAGAATTTTGAGCAATGAGGAAGTTCAAGAGAGGTAGATTTAAGTACAATAAAGATTGTCCAAAAATGGAATGTGATGTTACAGAAAGTTCTAGAATTTCCATCTTGAAATGCTTTTTTCAAATGCTAGATCGTAAGGCAAGTGTTCTTTTTTAACAAATATATTTTATTAGATGTTTTCTAAAGATCCCTACCTCTCTAAAATTCTGTGAATATAATTATTTTCAGTGGCCATTGACTCTATGTCTTTCTGCCTTCATAGAATGATGAAAGTTTCTTAAGGATAGCATAGGATCTTTCATTTATATCTTTATATGCTTTGTATTTAGCACAATGTTATTTACAAACAAGTTGAAGAATAGTTTATAAAATTGACATTGGAGAATGTTGTTCTCATATCATATCTTGAATCTATTTACCTCATCATTTCTATGTTAAAATGAACTTGGTATCCTCTTTATTGAGTCCTATTTCATCCCTTGCGTGATTCTTAGTGTGATCCAAGTGAATATGTAACTTGGGTATTAATATTTGATATATTATCAATGAATGCTTTGATCTTATCATACTTTTTAATTTATTGGATGATAGTAAGACTTATACATGCCCATTTTGATATTTCATAGGTGATCAGATTTACTTAGGTATGAAAATATATGGTTGTGTCATAAGACATGAAAAAGATTTATTCTACAGGGAAATAGTACATATTCTTTCATTATCATTAGCAAAGGCAATAATAGCCAGCCAAACTATAATTCATGTTGGGGGACTAGAGCAATGAAAAAATAAAGGGAAAAAATGAGTGTGATACAAAACGTAGAGTTTGGGTCTTGTATGAGAGCTTTGAAGTCCTAAAAAGAAACCTGAAATGTTAAACAATTGAGTTATAGTGATATGGCATATTGAATCAGAATCCTTTCTGATATGGTATAAGTTCTTAGGAAGTTAAGAAATAAACAGAAAAGTACAGAACTATAGGCTAATTCTCTGTAGGACGAAGCTGATAAGAAGCTTGATAAAGAATGTGGGAGTGAGTGGCATTCTTTTATCACAATATATTGTATTACTCATTTGAAGTGAACAGGCAGAATCAAATTATATTGTTCCTCTAGGGAAAACACATTAAATAGTTCCTAAGTTTCATGAAAAGTTTCTTGAATAATATAAAAATGTCATTTGGACTCAATAAGTGTACAATTCTTAATATATTTTAAGGAAGAATAGAGACCTAAAGCTTAGAGCTTGAATCTATATCTCAGAATTAAACAATAAATGAAGTCAATGCTTACTTTACTTTATTCAATCAGTATACATGCAATATCAAGGAACAAAGTGAATCTCTGTATATAGTAAGAGATTGACTGGCAACCTCTTATCAAAACTCACCAAAGGAGAGTGCATTTAGATAAATTATTCCTGTGCAACTCTTCACTGCTCTAGGGCAAAGTTATCAAACATTATCAGTATTGTACAATACTCCTAAGAGCAGCCAAATCATATTAAGATGTAATTGGGAAATATTTAACAAAATAAAAATATAATAAAACATAGAAAGCATAACATTGTAAATCTAAGTCAATATGTGAGTTGGAGGGAGCAATATGTAGAGATTAGTGACTTCTCTTTCTATTGGAGTTTAAAAGTATTGCTCTAGGCAATCATTAAGACCATATATTACAGAGAAAATGACTTTCTGTTATGGTAGGAAAGCTGATATCACCTGAGCATTTCCCATATCAAATGACATCATAGGATCTGGAATGAGAGATGAAAGGGATTTTAGAGACCAATCTCTTCATTCAGCAAATGAGGAAATTGCGACATAGAGAAGTTAAATGAATTGCCCAGGATTGTAGAGTTTAAAAAATGTGTCCAAATTCCTTTGAAATTCAGTATCAGGCCAGAGGAATTGCTTCATCCTTCAGGATTATTTCAGCCCTAGAACTCATATTTCATTATTTCACTTTTTCCCTGGTGAACTTCTTTCTGATTTAGAGGACAGTAAATTCTTCCCAGAACTTCCTTTCAAGGAGACCTATGTTACCAAAATAGGTTTCCAAGACAACCCAAAGAGACTCTTGATTAAAAAAAAATGATATCTAAAGCCAAAGAGGGAACTATTGGAATATGATTGGAGATCAGAGCTTGTCATCTTTCCCCTTTATTCTCTTCATGAGTTTTTATTGCATTTTGGATATATGTAATCTGTCACTACATGAGAAATACGGAAATATGTATTACATGAAGGCACCAGTATAACTTAATCAGTATTTATTGTCATGGAGAGGGGGAAGAAAAGGGAAAGGAGAGAATCTTAATCCCCAAATGTCAAAAAATGATTGTCAAAAACGTTTTCTTTCTGTAATTGAAAAAAATAATTTAAAAAAGAAGGGATTGTAGACTGGCCCTCTCTTATGTCACATCTAATTTTGCTCCTTTTTTATTTCTCCTTAGTATCCTCTCTCCTCTCACATTTTTCCATCTTCAATTTGGGTTTTGTCTTCTCCCACTAGATTACAAGTTCCTTGAGGACTGTTTTTCTCACCTCCCTTCCCCTGAATCTATTTAGTGATTGACTGAGGGAGTATTTGAAATCAGGTATTCCCAGCCTCTTCTCAAATACTTCATTGACTCCAACACCTAGATGCCTCGGGTGTAGTCTCTATTCCTATTAATTAATCAGACCCAGATCTTATATTATGATTTCCTTTTAAAAATTTCATGATGGATACTGACGATATTGGAAAGCCAAATTAGGTAAATCTCTCAGCAATTGTTGGGGGTGTTGCTGAATGAAAGAAGTATAGAATAAATTCACTGCTGCCTCTATACCAAAGATCTGTAAAACATTATTACTTGAAGAAAGACTATATCTAGTACATGTCTCTCTTTAATAGAGGAGAAAATTGAAGTCCAGAGAAGTGAACTACCTTGTCCAAAGTCACCCAGGGAGTTAATGACAAAGCCAAAGCTAGGACCCACATTCTCTGAATGCCAGGTCAACATCACTGCCATTGCATCCTTTGAGAGAGTCTTTTTTTTTAAATACCAAGAGGTTTCTGGACTCTTACACTTTCCATTCCTTGTTGTTTCAAATCTGACATTTACTTGATTACAAAATTTTGAAAATAATGTGACAAAATAACAAATCATGGAATTATAGAAGCAGAGACTCTTGAGTTATGAGGATCCTTAGGACTTTTCCTTTTGGGAAGAATGCTAGAACTTAGAAAGTGTAATGCTTCTTACTACTGGATGAGACCTGAGAGATCTAATGTATTCCTAATCTTTTATACATTGAATTAAAAATATATTCTGATAACTGCATTTTATTATAATTTTATTTTCTTGTAATATCTTTAATTTTATGGAGGTAAGAACATAATCCTGAGATGATAAATCATAGGATTTATCAGACTACCAAAGTTTTCTATGACAGAAAAATTTTTAAAAATGAGCCTAACTAATATACAACCTTTTATTTTACAAATTGAGAATCCAAATCCCAGGAACCAAAAATGACTTTTAGAAAGTCAAGTAGTTAATTAGTGGCAAAAATATGACGCTAGATCTGAATGCTTCACTCCAACTCTTTTTGTTAGAATACATTTCAAATGCAAATATTGCCAAGCATAAGCAATTATGCATACAAAATATCCATGATCCAAAATGATTTCTATAAATGAAAATGTTTATGCGGGAGCACTAGGTAGTTCTATGGATAGAGGACTAGGTCTGGAGTCAGGAAGACTCAAGTTCAAAATCCAATTTAAGACATTTACTAGTTGTGTGAACGTGGGCAAATCATTTACATCTGTTTGGCTCAATTTCCTTGTGTGGAAAATGAGATGAAGAAGGAAATAACAGACCATTCTATTATTTTTACCATAAAAAGCCCAAATAAGATCATGAAGGATCAAACATGAATGAAATGACTAAATAAAAACAAATATAGATACAATACATGTATGCATATATACTTACCTACACAAGAAGTCAGTCTCAGAGAACAAGACTTCAAAGAGCTCTTTATCTACCCTGATGAACATTACATTGGTTGGAATTTTTTTTAAGTAGTAGATGTTTAAAAAATATCTTTTTCCTCTGATGCCTTTCCAAAAAAAAAGAAAAACAAAAAAAAAAGACCAAAAAGCAGAGAACTCCTTGAAAGGAAATATGTCTGTAAAATGATTTTTATTTTGGAGTAATGCATTATTTTACACATTTTATAAAGACCTATTCAAGAGTTTGAAATTCATTTGTCTCTTCCTGACTTCCTTCTCCAGGCAAAACACCATCTTCTTAAAGAAATAGTCATAATTTCTTGACTTATTTAATTCCACTGGGGATTGGGGTGTGAAGAGATGTGAGGAAATGAAGTTCATTTGGGGACTTAACTAGGCAGCATATGTCGTTTGATGGCCCAATAATAGCTTTCCTGGATCAAGTCATTTAAGGCTGGCTCAGAGACCCATTATATTGAACTCATTTCATTTTAGTACTAATGGGCAGGTCTGGCCTTCACATGTTTAGGGGAGTGGGAAGAACCTTGTTCAGGAAGTTAAGTATTTGAGTTCAAGTCTTGATTCTACCACATTCAATGCTATGGCTCCAAGGTCCTTAGAAGATACTTGTTATTAAATCGTTTTTCATGTCTGGCTCTGTATACTCCATAGACCAGGGATCGGCAACCTTTGTGGCCGTGAGAGCCATAAACGCCACATTTTTTAAAATGTAATTTTGTGAGAGCTGTACAGAGCTTACAGTGCATGCTCCTGTAACAGCGCCTGAGAAAAAATGGACTTTATGGCTCCTGCAGAAAGAGCCATATTTGGCCCTCAAAAGAGCCAGATATAGCTTGAGAGCCATATGTTGCCGACCCCTGCCATAGAGGGTTTTCTTGGTAAAGATACTGGAGTAGTTTGCCCTTTCACTACAGATCATTTTAAAGATGAGGAAATTGAGATGAGCTGGGTTGAATGACTTACCTAAGGTCACATAGTTTGTAAGTATCTGAGGTCTGATTTAAATTTAGGAAAGTGAGTCATCCTGAGCACAGGACCTGTGCTCTATCAAATGCATCATCTAACCACCTCCCAAACCTGGGAGGTCCTGATGAAACAGGGCTTGGAAAGAACAACAAAAATTGCAATGATATTTGAAAGGAGTAGAATGCAGAGAAAGGAAAGTTAATTAAAAATATGTAGGTTTTAAATGTTGTGAGGAGGATTACTTAGTTATTATTTAGGAGACCTAGCAGGAAGGGCTAGAGAATTCCAAATGGAATGGGGAAGCAGGAAGTGTGCTTCTCTCTCTGAGATGGACTCCACGGTGGTTGGGACAAGTTGTGACTGACATTGGGAGACCTCAGAGGAAGTGGAGTTTGTACCCTGACTCCCTGGGATCCTGAAGGAAGACTGTCATCTAATTGTGGGAGATTTTGGTAGAGACTATTAATCTCCCAGAATCTACCCACCTGAAAGAAGAGTACAGCTAGTGGTCCTGGAGGAGCTGCAACATTGCTGGAGTGTGTCAGGACTCTGCTATGAGGATACTCACTTCAGTCCTGCTATTCTCTGGGCCCTGTCTTGCTTAGGTCTCAGTTGAGTGTAGATAAGTCCCTCCCCTGACCCTGTGGTTTGCCTTTAGTCTGGAAGTGTAGAAACACCTATTCCCATCCTTTACCATAGTTCCCTTAATTAAATTTGTTACAAATGCTTGTCATTTGCTTGCTAGTTTCCACAGGCCCCTTGTCTCAATGATGAAGGGTGACAGTTAGGCCTAATTGTCACTTCTGTTAACAGACATTTTCCTTGGCAGTTAAACCCAGTCTCCCTAACTTGTTAAGTCCCCATATTTTGTCATTTATGTCTGCTACATACCCTTCTGGACCCACATATAATATTTAAGTTATCTTCCCTGGTTTTCCCCATAACAGAAATAAGCACCTTTAATGGGGGAATAAGTTTTCATAGGGAAAAAATTATTTCTGAATAATACCAGTTTGTGTAGTAATAGCTAAGATCTTCCTAATTAGATAAACTCAATCTCTTTGCCTACAAGTCTTCCCAAATCCAAATAAAGTCCCATTCTATTCAATAAATTATACTGTATCTGTTTAGGATGAAGAGAAGTCGGATAGATGAGATGCTTGGCAATGCAGAAAATGTCCAAGATGATTGTGTCTTCATGAAGAAGTAGTAATTTAAGTGGTCTCTCTAAAAAAAATTCCACAACTAAACAAAAAAATTTCACAGCAGAAACATCATTTCATCAGCAAAGTATACCATTGTGACTATTCAACATCCAAACAACCAGTTACAAAAGACGGGATGATAATGGATAGAGCTTTTCACCTGAATAATGGCAAACTGGCAATGTGTTCTTGCAGACTTGGGCATTTTTTGTCTCCTCATGATATCCATTAGTTTCCCTTGCATCCAATATACTCCTGTAAATAGAACAGAAAGATTCTAAAGAAAAAAAATTGGAGTCTCATCATCTTTTTTAGGTGTATCACAATTTTCTCTGATATTGATCTAGACAATAAAGTTTCCTCCAAATTATTAGAATATTTTTTCTTTAACTTCATCATACATCATCATCATCATCATTAGATTTTCATACCACCTTTAAGTTTTAAAAGTACTTTACAAATATAGTCTCTTTTGATCTTCATAATCTTGAGGTAGGTATTATTTTTATCCTCATTTTTCAGATGTATAAACTAAGAAAATCAGAGTTTACATGACTTACTCAAGGTCATAAAACTTATACATATATAAAGATGGATTTGATCTCAGCTCTTTCTAACTGGAAATCTAGGATCTTATCTATCCATAGTATTACCCAGCATGAGATCTATGGAGGTATGGAATGCAGAATAAAATAGTCAGGATATATATAGATAGATAGATAGATAGATAGATAGATAGATAGATAGATAGATAGATAGATATAGATAGATAGATAGATATAGATATAGATATAAATATAGATAATAGATATAGATATAGATATAGATATAGATATAGATATAGATATATACATTTTTAATAGCCCCAGGTCAGATTCAGATTTTTATTGCCCAAGTAGGTNATAGATAGATAGATAGATATAGATATAGATATAAATATAGATAATAGATATAGATATAGATATAGATATAGATATAGATATAGATATATACATTTTTAATAGCCCCAGGTCAGATTCAGATTTTTATTGCCCAAGTAGGTCAAATTTTTGGAGCAGTGCTAAGTTTCTTAAGTGTCATGGAACATTAAGAAGTCCTACCCAATGAAAGCCTTCAGCAAAACAAATTATACTTAAAATGAGCCCAAGCCCAATGGCTTTTTATACATTAAGTCCATAAACATGTTTGTTTCTTAGAAAAAGGATCAAGGAATAAAGATGATTAAACTGTTTGAAGATGCTAAAGAAGGAAAGGACTGTCTAATTTTTCTCTCACATAGAAATTAAGGATCTTTGATACTTATACTCACAAAATTGTAAACTAGTCCAGTGTCTAATTGAGTATGAGGAAGATTGTAGTATCCCAAGGAAGTAAGGAAATAGACATGTACGTGTGTGTGTGTGTGTGTGTGTGTGTGTTCGTGCATGCGTGGATGGGGAGAGGGGTTGAAAAAGATTAAGAATACTCACTTGAAAAATGAGATAAATCAATTAGGAATCATAGATTTAAAGTTGGAAGGGACATTTCAGGTAAGTCTTGTAATACAACCCTATACGCAAATACTCATTTTTTTTAAATGAACTCTTGAAAGATTAAGTACTTTGACAAAAGTCATAAAACTAGTAAGTGATAAAAGAATTAAGATAAAAGTTCTTGATTTTCCAATTCATTGCCGATTCTCCTCTCTAATACTGACTCTATTACTAAGGTTCTTAATGTAGGAGCCACAATATAATTTTTAAAATATTGTTTTAATATTATAAGAGTATTTCAAAGGTCTTTGTTTGCTTTGTAAACTTTTAAAACATTTTAATGCATTTAAAAACATGGTAAAATGGTAAAAAGAGGTCCACAGACTTCATCAATTAGCCAAATAGATTCAATCACACACACACGTATAAGATAATAGAAAAAAAGCAGATCTGCCTTAACTTTAGTTTTAATTCCAATGAACACCAATAAAACTTAAGATGTAAAATATTTGTAAAATTTGTAAGACTTTTCATGACTACCTCTATTTTTTAAATCATTTTTTATTTTCCTTATGATTCTAGATAAAGCCCTTAAAAAACTCTAAGTAGTTCTGAGTTTGAGATGAGGACAAGAAAGAGAAGGAAACAGTTGAATGGTCTGGATAGAAACCTGAATTCAATTTAGCTTCAGAAGTCTTTGATTCAAGTCTCATCCATCCATTTCACTTACTAGATATGAACAAGTTATATCATCTTTGTGATTTTCCATTTTCTTATTCCAAATATGAAGGAATGAACTAGAATACTAGATGATATCTAAGTGCAGATTTAATACTGAATGGTTTGCATGAGGGTCTTTCCAGACATAACATGCAGAGGTTATAAGATCCCTTCTAGTTCTGAAATTTGATATGCTAAATGCCCCGCTTCTTTGACATTTACATTCTAAGGTGCTTTATATTTCTCACATTATGTATTCTATATTGTACTGCCATATACAGCCCTAACATCCTATGTTCCTTAATCAAAAGTATCTTTTAACTCCCAAATACTATGAGTCTGTAACAAAACTGAAGGGAAATATTTAGAGTAGAATTTGGAATGATGGCAGCTGGATGAGATAGTGTGCAAAATTATAGGAGAGATGTGCTAAAAAAGTAAGCTATCTCAAAAGCAGATAGTTTTTCTTGTGAATTACAATAATAATAAGGCCTGAACCCCAGAAACAGTCACCCACTGGGGGAGGTGAAATTACATGGACTAGTGTTTACATCTAATTAGATGGATAAGCACAAACTATACAGGTTTGACCACCACGAATGGGATCTGTCTGCAATGCAGAAGCATTGGCATTTAAAGATATCATCCACATTTATCACATTTGTCACTTGCCATTAATTTACATTCCTTTTATGCATCTGTTCAAAAAATAATTAGGATTTTATGCTGCAGTAAATATGCTTGTTCATCCATTAGTGCAAAGCAGAAGATTAATTGCATTACAATGGGAATCAAGACTACAGCATTGCAAGCCACCAGGAGAACAGTGACAGCTGGGCTGCCCACAATACTTTGCTCTGATAAGCTTCAAAAACAAATGTAGATAGGAGAATAATTAAATCACTGACAAGCTGAACTTAGCCTATTCTTGTGCCCTGGGCAGGCTTTTAGTAACACAAGAGTCCCCCAAAATGAAACATAAAATTTCTAAATTTTGCTAGTTTAAATAAATCCTCAATGAATCTGTTTTGGATAAATATCACTAGCCTATTCCCTTCCATTGACTCCAGATTTCTAGTGCATAGCCATGTAGAGGGGTGAGAGAATTCATTGGTATCAAAAATTCACTAAGGATGATTTGTATCTTGAGGCAATAAGTGGAGTATATTTTAGGTCCTCCCTGTCACTATAAAACAAACAAAATAGACAGCCCCTTTAAATCCCATTGAATTTCTTGAATGACCTGAAAGAAATAAGTAATGTGGAAGGTTTCCTTTTAGTATAATAGACTTATTGTTGAAAGGGTCTTCTAGTCCAAAACATTTGTTATGCAAATGAGGATTCTGGGGACAGAAAGTTTAAGGTACCATGCTAGAGTCTGTAGAGTAAGTGTCACAGCTAAGATTTGATACCCTAGTTATCTGATTCTCAATCTAGGATTTTTTTCACTTTGTGGACTGCCTTCTATCTTCTTCACCTCTCCAACTTATCATCTCTTTTCTTCTCCATTCATTTTTATTGAAATATGGGATTTGGGAGGTTGATGGCAGGAATAGGAGAATGAGGAATCATTTTTAATTACATAGAAACAGAGATATGTTAGATAACCTGGATAAACCCTAGGTACTCTCCTTCTAAAATCAAGACGTTGGGGAAAAATATTCAATTTCCACAATTGAGATCAGATGTATTGGACAAAATTCAATCATATAATTCTTATCAATACTCAACAGATATTGATTCATACCAGAAATTGGATGTGCATTTCTATCCATACTGCCCTCTCCCAAAAACACACAACCATGCAAGAGGAGGAAGAAAATATATACTGCAGAAGTTACAATGTCTGGTTCTCATTCAATTCACACATCACATCAACACTGGAACCCCATAGCCACAAAGCCAATTTTCCCCTCTTCTAAGGTATGCACTAATAGCACTCAAACTAACTTCCCATCTAGTCAGTTTAATTTCTGTTTCCTATTTTAATTTCCACACTAGGAGGAATTAAATAAATGTAACATATTATTCTCAAATTAATTAGTTAAGCTAATTAATTAAATGAATATGATATATTATGATCCTGGAGTGACTTGTCATCTCCTTCTCTAGCTCATTTTACAGAAAAGAACCTGAGACAGACAGGATTAGGTGACTTGCTCAGGATCATACATCTAGTAACTGAGGTCATATTTGAACTCAGAAAAATAAGTTTTCCTAAATCTAGGTCTCATACTCTATCTACAGTGAAACACTGCTATACCTTACCTCTGATTGTTCATGTTTGCATAGTACTTTATGGTTTAAAAATATTATTTTACTTCTATTATCTTATTTGAGTACCATAATATCTTTGAGATTTAGGTGCTATTATCCTAAATTCATAGTCTGAGGAAACTGAGGTTGATGGATTAAAAACCTTCCCCAAGGTGACAGAGTCAGCAATTATCTGAGTTATGATTCAAATTCAGTTCCTCTTGATTCCATCTACAATGTTTTAACTGCTATGTCATCTAGCTAACAATTACTTTCTTAATACACCATATAAACCTTCAGGACCTAATATACACAAAATTGGACTGATATTAGCAAGTCTTAGTGAAACATTAGTTCCAGAGGAAATTCAGCAATTTAAAATAAATATGTCAGAAACTCAGCATTTCTTCCAATGCTTCTCTTTCTGTATACCCCACTGGAATGACTCTCCTCTGCCCCAAAGTGGGTTAATACTGAGCATATTGGGAAATTTCAACTGTGAACCTCCATTTTAAGTGACTGATTGCGTTGCCAACAAGAGGGGGAAAAGGCCTGAGCAGTGATCTTGGATAAGAAATTTAGAGATAAACACACATTATCATTCATGTTGTACAACCTCTTCAATTTACAGATGTGGAATCTAAGCTACAGAAAGGTAAAGTCTCATCCAAAGACACACAAGGAATAAATTCTAGAATCTGGATTTAAAGTCAAGTCATTTGACTATGAGTGTTGAGCATTTTCCACCTCACCATACTTGTTCTTTCTTCTTTTTTATTAATCAGAGGACTGGCACAATGGGTAGTGCACATTGGCACACAGAGTCTTGAAAACCTAAAATCAAATTTGAATAAAGAATGGCTATTTAACTCTATTCAAATCACTACATTTCTGTCTGCTTCAGTTTCTTCATTGCAAAATACGTATAATAATATCTAACTTCTAGAGTTTTTGAGATGATCAAATGAGATCATATTTGTATTGTTTAGCAAACTTTAAAGTGTTAAACATGATTATAAGCTATCATTTTTTCTTCTTTATCTTCTCTAACAACCAAGCCACAATAAACTTTAGGAATATATTCTGGTTTTCAGGTTCCAAATTTTCACTCTTCTCACTTATTTATCACCTGAACAAACTTTCTAACTTACTTTCCTTCCTCTGGAGGAAGTTGGAGAGGACTAGTGTGGACGTTGTCTTAACTCCATCAATTTACCACTAAGAAAACTGAAGTCCAGGAAACTAAAATGACTTTCCTAAGGTGATCCAATAGAAGACTTCAAAGACAGGAATTGAAATCAGCTAATCTGACCCTTGAACTAATGTTCTTTCTACCATAACAAGGCATCTCTTTTAGAGTTCAGCACATTTCTATCAAGAAGAGGGTGTTTTTTTCATGTAACTTCACTATGAAAATTAATGGAAAGGTCATATAAAAAGTGACTCAATCCTAGCCATCTTTATTGTTGTAATCTATTTTTCAAGGCTTTGTTTTTATCGGATATTATTCAAAACAGTTTACTTTTTTTGTTTCAAAATTTCAAAACATGAAAGGAATTTGATTGTTACCAAAAGGTGCTGAAAGGGACCAGAACTAGGTCAGGCTCTATAACTGATCAAGAAACAATGCTTAGAAATATGGGAGATACAAATGAATCAGAGATACATTCATATTTTAGTTTCAATAGTATAAGAATTTAAATTTAGGTTTTATGCTAAATGTGAGAATTCTAAAGTAAAATTGTGGTTGCCAATTTTAAAAATGCAATGTAAGCCAAAACTGACTTTTAGTAGCTTTATTTACAAAGAGGTGGAAAGAGTGAAAGTGGAAAAATGTAGATGAAGAGACAGAAAGCACTGCCTAGCTACCAATACCCTGAGTTTAATCATAATGTCTCCAGACTTCAAATATTAATCTGAAAGCCTAATCCAAAATCCTAATTTGGAAGCTGAAATCTGAAGAATCAGATGCTGAAGAATCCACCAAGAACCTTCAGTGTACATGAGGTTAAGAATCTCACCAGAACTCACACTGAAGGGAGTGTCCAACCAAAGTGTGCCAACTAGCAAAGAAGATCTCCTCACTGAAGAACCAAGGAAGGAATCACTCCAGTCACCACCACAAGCTAATGCAGGATCCAGTGAAAGAGTCTCCTTCTCCATTCAGGCTCACCAATGCATAGTGCTGACTGAATCCTTGAGTTGGTCTTTATAAAGCAGTTTTCTCAACATCACTTCTTATTTCTCCCCCATTTTACAAGAACCAATCGCAATCTTTCAATTGGACTAGCACTGCCCAAGGTGGGGGCCAATGACCTCTGGAGGTGTGAGCTTACTCTACTAAGTGACTTGTGAACTCTCTTACTTAATGTCAAGTAGGGGTACTTTAAGTTCTTGATTTGTTTAGCTAAAAATACATAAGGAGAGAATTAATCCTATCTTCACAGTAGCAACTGCCAATAATGAAGGCCCAAAGGCTTTTGGAAAGGTGAAAAGTCTTATAAATGCTGCTAACCCACTGCTCTTCACTCATTTCCCCTTAGCTATTGCAGTTACTGGATTTTGACTGACTTGGTGGCTGCATGAGTGGTATAGATAGATTCAGTGTGCCCAGATATGGTGCTTGCTTGGCTCCATGTTGGACCTCTTTGGAGCCATTCTAATCAATTCTCACTAAAGAGAGGAGGAGATTGTTTGAGGAGCTGTCCATAGAAAGATAGCCTAGGAATTGAGAAGATTTGAAGTCTGACCCATATGTAGATACGTATACACACATATGTATGTATATACATACATATACATATACACGTGTGTATATATACATACCAAACATATACCCACACCCATATACGCACATACATACATCACATGCATATACACATATGCACATGTCATACATGATACATAATATGCATAAATAAAATATATCTTATAATATATAACATGATACATAAATAATATATGCACATGTGACATATAACAAATGAATAATAAATAATATAAAATAATATATACCTATAACATGCACAGTATATAAGAAATACATATATGATGTATTATATAGCTATATGCATATTACATATGCATGTATATTTTATAAATGCTATATATAAATTATATATACTCATACACACACTGTGTGACCGTGGATCATTTCTCAGTGTCACCAAGAAACATGTTAAGCCTCTAAGATGCAGAACAGATTCTGACAGTCACTACTAGAGGAAATTTCTTCACTGAGATTTTCCCTATATAAATGAAATCACAAATATATCTTAAAAACAATAGTATACTATAACTACACAAGACTCCTTAGTTTTCAAAGCAAGCACATTATTAATAAGCATCCCCATACTAAATCACATTATCACATTTGTTCCTTTCAGTAACTCTGGGCAGGTCATTCAGGCTTCATCCTCATTTTTCATATGAGGAAAATCAACTTCAAAGAGGTCATAGGATCAACACCTGAGAGGGAAATGATAGGTCCCATTATTTTGTACATACAGAGTTCACTAAAGCCTGTCGACTCATCTTTAAACAAAAGGAAACAAAAGGAGATAAAGTGACACAGACATGTTACCACAGACTGTAAGTAGTAGATTTAAATTTGAACCTGACCCTTCTGATTCTGAATCCTGCCTTCTTTCCATTTTCTTTATTCCCATAACAATTTAGACAAATTTTATTTATCAAATATAAAAAATATTAAGACCTCAGGGCACTGTTTTAAGATTCAAAGATAAAAAGTAAAGTATATCCCCTCAACAACTTGCATTTGATCAGGGAAGCAAAATGATTACATGAATATATATCTAAATATATGTGCTTATCTAATTAATTCTTAAAACAAAATGAAAAACAAATTGAGTGTCCATAAATGGAAAAGTGTCTAGAGCAAAAGAATAAATTTAGTGTTGTGAAATAAATCTGGCACTTGCTCAGAAGTTCCCCTAAGTTGGATATCGTGTCAATGAGTTGAGGAAGTCCTATTAGTAATGTAGACATAGGATACTGCTTCCTCCACCAGTTTTTCTCTCAACTGTGAGAGGGAAGAAGTTCCTTGTCCTCTTTGATATCAATAGCAAGCAACACCTGTCCTCATTCTTCCAACCTTCTGACATCTGCAGACAAGGAGCATTTAGAATAATGCAGGTGAGAAGTCATTGCAAGATCTCATACTCTAGTCTTTAATTAGTTGAACAATACAAATATCTTCTGAAAGAAGATGTTTCTGTTGATCCCTATCATCTGTGATTTAAGGATGAAGAGATCATCAATTTAGAACTAGAAGAAAACTCAAAGGACATTCAGTTTCCTTTAGCCCCATTTAAGTCCATTGTCACTTGGGTCTGTTATGCTTCTTAGAACATGTTTCCTTACTTCAAGCTGAGATCTGCAGCTTTACAACTTTAACTCATTCATTGCTTTAAGGTCTTTTGTTTGAGGTCAGGCAAGTTGATCCTTATTCCAGTTGAAACCTTTCAAATACATGAACTTAAATGTTATACTGTCAAAGACTTTTCTAGGAACAATGGTCGATAGAGTATCATGTCTTGAGTCAGGAAATTCATCTTCCTGAGTTAAAATATGACCTCAGACACTTGGAAACTGGGTGATTCTGGGCAAGTCACTTAGCCCTGTTTGCTTCAGTTTCTTCATCTGTAAAATGACCAAAGAAGAACATGGCAAACCGCTCCAGTATCCTTGCAAAGAAAATCCAAATGGGATCAAGAGAATTAAACATCACTAAAAAACAACTAAACATAAAAAGGAAGAAAGTGGGGGAAAGACTTCTCTTATCTAGGTTAAGCATTCCAAATTCCAGTCACTGTTTTGCAGAAGATATGGTTTCCTGCTCCCTCACTTATCTGAGTGTTGTCCATAGGATTCACTTCAATTTTTTTTAATGATCTTCCTAAAATGTATCAATCAGAATTGGTTATAGTAACCCAGATATAATAAGACTAGGACATATATAGAGGGACTCCAATTTCCTCCATTTTGTACATTTCTCTTCATTCAGACTAATATCATATTAACTTCTCTGGGCACTTCATATTGTCAGACTCCCAATATTTTTTTCATTTTTATCAAGTCACACTGACTTCTATTCTGTACATTTCATTGATCTGTGAGATGTGGAAATAAAATAATAATAGTAATAATAAATAAATAACACTTATATGGCATTTACTATATTCCAGGCACTGTGCTAAGTGCTTTGCTAAAAATATCTTTAACACTCCTAAAGACCCAGGTGGAAGGAGATGCTATTATGATCCCCATTTTGCAGGTGAGAAAGCTGAAGCGAAAATATTAACTGACTTACCTGGGGTCCTGAGGTGGGATTTAAACTGAGGTTTTTCTTTCTTTAAGCCCACTGTTCTATTCACTACATTCTCTAGTTTTCTTAAATGTTATTTATATCACTTCCCTAACTGATGAGAGCAAGTATGGAGTAATGGATAGAGAGTTTCCCTTACACTGGAAAAGATTTGAGTTAAAGTTCTACCTCTGATATATGTTGTCTACAGAATGCTGGAAAAATTAAACTCTTAATATTTTGGACAGCTCCATCAAGACTATATCAGTGACATCATAGGTCACACTTACAAAAATTCTATAGTTTGAAAATGTAAAGATAAGGTTTTTATTATCCCTAGAGTTAGACTTGATAGTTCTTTAAGCATACATTTATACATATATATATATATACATACATATATGCATGTTTGCATATACAAATTCACAATTTTCTTTGTATCATTGCAGACTTATCTACATATATTTTCATTAAAACTATACATTCATGTATAGATCTGTAAATCTCATTGAATAGAGAACTTTTCTTTTCTAGAGGAATATTCTTCTACCAAAACCTTTGGACAACTCATGACTTAAGAAAGTTTTCTGGACTACAGAGATGTTACATAGACATCCTAGATTCACACAGCCTATAAAGTTAAATCTGGGACTTCTTTAAGGACAACACTATATTTTGTTGGCCATATTTCCCTTAATTTCTATTTTTCCTATAACTAATACAATTCTTAAAAAGGTAGTAAAATAATAACTATTGATATTATCACAGTCCACTATGTAATGAAGGACAAGCACATTTACAGATTACTTCCGGTCATAATGCTCACGTGAAAGAGACTTTGAAGTTTGCTTCTGAGCATGTAATGATGATGCCACATAATAGGAATACCTCTCAGAGGTTTTAGAGAATGCATAGATAATCTATAACTAGCTAATCCTCTTCTTGATCTTGGTGAACCTCTTCTTTTAATTAGGGTCCTTCTTGAGGTTATTTTGGTAAGAAAAAAATGTGTAAGAGGAAAGTCCTTAGATCAGTGGTTCCCAAACTTTTGGGAACACCTTTCCAGAAAAAAATATTACTTAGCGCCTCCTGTCACATACTATCACTGCCCTCCTACAGTTATTCACCACACGCAAATGCACTTGTGCCCATCACCAATCCCCTGGATCACTGCAGCACCCATCAGGGGGCGGTGGCGCCTACTTTGGGAATCACTGCCTTAGATCTTTTCCCTCAGTGGAAATGTATGATCAAAAGGATATGGCTTCAATATTTTATCTTTCTTTCCATTTAATTTAGTGAATTTTAATCTGAATGCTCTCAACTTGTCCATTTTGAACAACCAAGATAGTAATCCTCTTAGCAATCACAAGGTCTAAGGGTATGACAGTTAAGGAATTAAATCAGTGCAGATTTTGTACCCAGCCCAGCATCAGTTACTTGAGTATGGAGAAGCAACTTCATATCCAGTCCAACAATAGTTGAGGTAATACTTAGCCAACATAAATAATTCTTTGCACATAAACTTGTTGAGAATAAATCTATGAAGAAACTTTGCTAAATTAGTGCCCATTCTCCCAAGAAATCAAGGTGGGTATAGAATACAATAGACCCCTGACATAACTAGGAAAAGGGTATATTTTTAATGACATTTTTGAAGTAAATATTCTTTTCCAAAAGATCATTGGTTTTGATTTATTTAATGGAACTGGACTTCTAGGCATTTGCTTAAAGGTAATAGTGGGAGAAATCGCAAATAGTGGGGACCTGGGTCAATGGTATTGGGAAATACACATGTTCAACATCTCAGGAGGGGGATATGTCACAGTTTGAATGTAGGATAATGAACACAGAACATATTCACTATGCAAAAAAATAATAGCTTAGAATAAGAGCTAAAGATTTTGTAAAGTATAGCTTCTGTCACTAGACTTAAACTAATCTCAATTCTATTGAATACACTCCTGGCCTCAGCTTCCAAAGAATAGAAATATTTAATTCACCCTTAACCTTTTTTTGGAGAGTCAAAAGCCTTCTGGGAACAGACAGGCACATGCCTCTACTAATTCAAAGAAGATGTGAAACTTTAAAGTGACTTCTTTTTAGTGTTTTTTTCCTTTGCTGTGTTCTTTTATCAGCAAAAGTCTTCACTTTTTTGCTTAAAATTTATTTTTAAAAAAGTGCATTGTCCCTTCTAAGTTCCGAGGCTTTGTCTTTTCTCATCTTTGTTAAGAAGCTAAAATTCTCCAAAGAAAAGAAAGAACATGAAGTAAAAGAATATTAAGAATAGCCAATCAGAGAGTTCTCTGGCAACCAGATTGACTATCTCTAAACTCTCCCCTGTCATCAAGTAACTTAACATTAATGCACAGTGTGTTTTCTCACCATCTGCCACAAAGATGTACATTACTGGGCATTCTTCCCCTGTGATAAGGGGGCTGAGATCAGGCGTGACATATCAGACATATAGGAAATGTGAGCCAAATCTGCAAAATGTGCCATTTTCATTCCAGTTTCTTCTGGATTGTTTCCCATTCAGTATAGGATACAACCATGCTTCTAATCCATCTCCACTAAGACCAAACTTATCAAACTCCTAATTCATTGTTTTCCACAGGGGTATAGTTAGTTGCCCAAATTACAACTTTAACATAAATAATAGGGAGGAAAGAAGAAAGTATTTCCAAAAGGGCTAAACTACTGCAAACTTCTTAGACACTTAGTGTGTTCAATTTCCTCAGTTTTAAATATGCTACTAAAGTCTCACCTTTACTGAATTCAAAAAAGGCCTCAGACACTTATTAACTGTGAGATCCTGGGTAAGTCACTTAACTCTATTTGACTCAATATCTCAATGTTAAGTGAGCTGGAGAAGGAAATCACAACCAATATTAAAATCTTTGCCAAGAAGATCCCAATGGCATCACAAAAAGTTGAGCATAATTGAAAAATGACTTAACATTGAATTCAACAACATTGCTCATAATTGGGGAATTATCTTTCTAAGGTACATTAGCAATATTCATAGCAAATCTGGGTAAAATGTTTAATTGATCTACATGGAAACACCAAGATTCATTTCAAGAGCAGAATCCTAAGGGAACAATTCTGTATGAAACTTTATGGTAACACAATTTCTTGACTAACTTCTCTAGGCCTTTGTAATTTGTAACCTGATATAGATTTTATATCAAAAAATACATTTCTTCTAATTCTGATTCTTTATATATAATTTATAATGAAGGAATTATAAAAAATATATAAAAGTTTCATATTGTCAAGACAAAGCATTGTTAGATTAAAATTAATAAACAAATAACTCCAAGCATTATATTTAGCAAGATTTATTAATAATCACTTTAAGTAGAAGAAATAAAAGAACAAAAGAAAAAACCTTAGTAAAATAACCCTAGCACTCACCCCACATCCACAAACCACAATCAGGGGAAAAGAGAGAGAGGAGGGACTACACAAAATTTATATCCTCCCTACATTAGAACATAACATGAGAAGAAACATGGGAAGCTGGGAAAGAGAATTCTGGGTTCCAAAATTCTAATTACCCAATCCTCTCTGTGATTGTAATGGGAAACAAGTATGTAGAAATCTCCCAGATTTACATTCCTAGTTTTCCCAATGAATCATTTCACATAACCAATTTTATCTCTAGAGATCTCTAACTAGAGGTGTATACAAATTGAACTTTCTAAAGGGAAACTAAAATAATTTGCAGATAAAAGGGAAATAAAAGATAAAGAGAACAAAACTAATGATTGCTAGGTGCATTAACAAAGAAAGCCACTTAGGGGCAGTCCCCTTTGGCATAAGAGTGTACATTCAAAATAAATGCCGTCAATATCCCAGAGTTCAATTTCATTACATCCCAAAGTTCATTCTGGATCTTTTGGTGCAGTGTCTGGTTTCTGCAGGCTTTTTTATGGTGCCTTCTCCAAACAGTGCACTTTCTTGATTTGAGGAGGTAGCAAGCTTCTTATTCTAAAATTACTCTCAAACAAGAAATTTTTTTTATAAATCTAGAATTCTATGACAATAATAAAATCCCTGGTGGGAAGGGTATTGAACAAAACATGGATAATCCCAGGATACATGACTGAGTTATGAGGTAGATGAATCAATTGTCAAAAGAATATCAAAAACATAAAACAAATAAAAGAGAAAAAGTAACTTCTGGATCAAACATAAAATCTCAAAGGCTCATGTGTAAAAATTCTAAAGAAAGGAAAAATAAACCTATAACACTTTCTAGAATCAGGTCACAATTAAGGTGATTTATGCTCCATAAGACTGTAGTAGCAATTATGCACTTACCCAATCAGCAGCCAGGACTACAAAAAATTGCCACACTATGAAAAGGGAGAGAAAAGACTAGATTCTGAAGCAGAAGGGAAATAGCATTCCCTGGTCTCATTTTACCTCTGCTCTTATGGATAGGGGAGCCAAAATGACAGCCAAACTGAGGTACTTGGTAGAAGTCTGAATTTGGTATGAGGGAATCCTCCATCTGACTTTGCAAACAGTCACTTCCTCAAACCCCAAAATAAATTCAAATCCCCTGTCTTGGTGCATAATCTCACTGAGTTTGATTTGTCTCCTTGACCTTGTGTTCTAAGGGACTGTGCAGGTTAACTTTGCGCTCCTTGGCATTGTACGTGGGCTTTTTTGTGATCCCTTCTGGAATTAGACATAATCATTAATAATTACAATAAATGGTAGGCTTCCATAGGCTAAAGCTTTTGGGTATGCATTGACATCAGGGTTAATGCACATTTTCAATTTATCCTAGTACAAAATCAAAAATCCATTAATGCTAGTAATATGTGCTTAAAGTACAAAAAATGAGAGAAAGAAAGAAAACTCAAATACTCTATGGCACATTCAAAAAAACAATAATAATTTTTTTCTTTATTTTTTTCCCTCTATTTTTTAGAAAAAAAATTTTTCCATGGTTCCATGATTCATGTTCTTACTCTCTCTCCCCCAATCCACCCCCCACCCCGTAGCCAACTCTCATTTCTACTGGTTTTATCATGTGTCATCAATCAAGACCTATTTCGATATTATTGATAGTTGTACTAGAGAAATCCTTTAAAGTTTACTTCCCAAATCATGTCCAAATCAACCCATATGTTGAAGCACTTATTTTTCTTCTGTGTATCCACTCCTGTAGTTCTTCCTCTGTATGTGGGTAGCATTATATTCTATAAAGCCCTCAGAATTGTCCTGGATAATTGCACTGCTGCTAGTACAGAAGTTCATTACATTAGACTTTACCTCAGTGTATCAGTGTCTGTGTACAATGTTCTTCTGGTTCTGCTCCTTTCACTCTGCCTCAATTCCTGGAGGTCTTTCCAGTTCCCATGGAATTCTTCCAGTTTATTATTCCTTTTAGCGGAATAATTTTCACCAGCATATACCACAGTTTATTCAGCTATTCCCCAATAGAAGGAAATACCCTCGTTTTCCAGTATTTTGCCACTACAAAAAAATGCGGCTATAAATATTTTCATACAAGTCTGTTTTTCCATGATGTCTTTGGAGTACAAATGCAACAATGGTATGGCTGGATCAAAGGGCAGACACTCTTTTAGTGCTCTTTGGCATAGTTCCAAATTGCCATCCAGAATTGTTGGACCAATTCACAACTCCACCAGCAATGCATTAATGTCCCAATTTTACTACATCCCCTCCAACATTCATTACTCTCCCCTTCTCTCATTTTAGCCAATCTGCTAGGAGTAAGGTGGTACCTCAGAGTTGTTTTCATTTCTATAATTATTAGATATTTAGAACACTTTCTCATGTGCTTATTGATACTTTTGATTTCTTTATCTGAAAATTGCCTATTCATGTCCCTTTTTTTATCAATTTTTCATTTATCAATTGGGGAATAGCTTGATTATTTTATACAATAGATTAATGTCCCGATTTGGCCACATCCCCTCTAACATTTATTACTCTTTCCTGCTGTCATTTTAGCCAATCTTCTAAGTGTGAGGTGATACCTCAGGCTGTTTTGATTTGCATTTCTCTTATTTTTAGAGATTTAGAACACTTTCTTGTGTGCTTATTAATCGTTTTGATTTCTTTATCCAAAAGTTTCATATGCATGTCCCTTGCCCATTTATAGATTGGGGAATGGCTTGATTTTTTGTGCAATTGATTTAGCTCCTTGTATATTTGAATAATTAGACCTTTGTCAGAGTTTTTTGTTATAAAGATTTTTCCCCCATTTGTTGTTTCCCTTCTGATTGTGGTTGCATTGTTTTTGTTTGTACAAATTTTTTTTTAATTTAATGTTATCAAAATTATTTATTTTATATTTTGTTATTTTTTCTAACTCTTCCTTGGTTTTAAAATCTTTCCTTTCCCAGAGATATGACAAGTATATTATTCTGTATTTGCCTAAATTTCTTATAATTTCCTTTTTTTATATTTAAATATTTTATTTTATTTTTAAATTTTCCATGGTTACATGGTTCATGTTTTTACTTTCCCCTTCACTCCCCTTTCATTCCCCCCATATCCAACGCACATTTCCACTGGTTTTAACATGTGTCATCAAGCAAGACTTATTTACATATTATTGATAGTTGCATTGGTGTGGTCTTTTCGAGTCTACATCCCCAACCATGTCCTCATCAACCTATTTATTCAAGTAGTTGTTTTTCTTCTGTGTTTCCACTCCTGCAGTTCTTCCTCTGAAAGTGGGTAGCTTTCTTTTCCATAAATCCCTCAGAACTGTTCTGGGTCATTTCATTGCTGCTATTACAGAAGTCCATTACATTTGATTTTATCACAGTGTATCAGTCTCTGTGCAAAATGTTCTTCTGGCTCTGTTCCTTTCATTCTGCATCAATTCCTGGAGGTCATTCTAGTTCACATAAATTCCTCCAGTTTGTTATTCCTTTGAGCACAATAGTATTCCATCACCAGCAGATAACACACTTTCTTCAAACATTCCCCAATTGAAGGGCATACCCTTGTTTTCCAGTTTTTTGCTTCTACAAAGAGTACAGCTATAAATACCTCAACACAGCATTTACTACTTTCCTTTGCTGTCATGCCAGCCAATCTGCTAGGTGTGAGGTGATACTTCAGAGTTGTTTTGATTCGCATTTCTCTAATTATTAGAGATTTAGAACACTTTCTCATGTGCTTATTGATAGTTTTGATTTCTTTATCTGAGAATTGCCTATTCATGTCTCTTGCCCATTTATCAATTGATTTTTTGAACAATTGATTTAGCTCCTTGTATGTTCGAGTAATTAAACCTTTGTCTAAGTTTTTTGTTATAAATATTTTTCCCAATTTCTTGCTTCCCTTCTAATTTTGGTAGCATTGGTTTTGTCTGTACAAACACATTTTAGTTTAATATAATCAAAATTATTTATTTTACATTTTCTAATTTTTTCTAACTCTTGCTTGGTTTTAAAATCTTTACTTCCCCAGAGATCTGACAGGTATACTATTCTGTGCTCACCTAATTTACTTATAGTTTCCTTCTTTATATTCAAGCCATTCACCCATTCTGAATTTATCTTGGTGTAGGGTGTGAGATGTTGATCTAAACCTAATCTCTCCCATAATTTTTTTTTCCAATTTTCCCTACAGTTTTTGTCAAATAGTGGATTTTTGTCTCAAAACTTGGGCTCTTTGGGTTTATCATAGAATGTCTTGCTGGTGTAACTTACCCCAAATCTATTCCACTGATCCTCCCTTCTGTCTCTTAGTCAGTACAATATTGTTTTGATGACCATGATTTGATGATGATGATGAATTTTTTTTAAAAATAAAAAATATGTAGTTCACCTTCCGTGAAACACTGTGTTATACAAGAAGACACACAGCACAAAGATTTCTCACCCCAAAATGAGATTCACTTCCTTTTTAACTTAGCCATTATCTACGGTATGAAAACACATGATTTTTACCAAGTAACAGCTTTTTAACACAGTAGCACAGCAGCTAATGCACATTCAAAGAAGTATCAAAATCCCTGAAATCATAATAGCCCAGTTAATGATAATAGCAAACACACTTGCTATCATTAGGATTCACATGAGTTGCTGTGTGAAATTTAAAAAAAAACCTTTGAAGCTCATGGATACTTGCCACAAATTCTCCAAATCTAGCCAATCTTTCAACTTTGGCCACAATATTGCTAACAAAGTCTATGACTGCCATCATTCCAAAATTTGGCAGGAGAGCCCAGAAAAAAATAACAACAACAAAAAAAACTTTGTACTACTGATAATTGGGTCTAAAATGTCTCCAAAAATCTAGATCATTCTGGTGGAAAAGTAGAGTAAGATGAAGAGTTAAAAATAAATTAAAAACCCATCCAGAGTTAACCAAGCCCCCCAGGAAATTCTCCCCACTCCCATATAAGATTATAACCCATCACGGGGTAAGCAAGCCCCTTGGGAAACATCCTTCCTCTGGTATAAGACTGTAACAGCATAAAAGGCATATCTTTATATGTCCCAGCCATTGCAAAAGTGGAGACAATGAATACCATAGTGAAAATCACTTCTGATGTCTTATATATTATGTTTTTATAAATGTGGATGTGGGGAATACAGTATTGCTATTGCACTTCACTTCAGCTACTAAATGGACCCTTACCTCATGTTACATACAAGTCAAAAGTAGGCAAATGATTAGTCAGAGGTAATGGTGCTACCAGATATTTGAAAATCACTTGTGAAGACCTCTTAAGATCAATTGAGGGGCAACTGGGTAGCTCAGTGGATTGAGAGCCAAACTTAGAGATGGGAGGCCCTAGGTTCAAATCTGGCATCAGCCACTTCCTAGCTTTGTGACCCTGGGCTGGTCACTTAACCCCCTTTGCCTAGCCGTTACCACTCTTCTGCTTTGGAACCAATAGACAGAATTGATTCCAAGCCAGAAGGTAAGGGTTTTAAAAAATCAATTGAGATATTTAGCTTGGAAGCGGTGAAAAGGGGCTTTGATTGGGTGAATATTAAAATATTTTGTCACCAGGGAATTGAATAATTATCAATTCACAATTAAAGAATAACCTCAAGTCAAAATGACTTTTAAGGAAGTTTATTTACAAATGAGAAGAGAGAGATAGTAAGAAAATTAGAAAGAGAATCAGATAGGATAAGTGATCTAAAAACACTGAGTAATTTGCTCTGGCCCCTGGCTCAAACCAGGTAGATTTAACTAGTCCTTAATTGGAGAAGGCTGAGTAAAGAATCCCCAAGGCCCAAGGGCTGGGGATGAATGAAGCAAAAGCTTCAGTCTCTGGTCTTCTCTTGAAAGGAGACTTCCTTCACAGAATCTAGGAAGATTTAGTCTTTACACTCACCATGTGTAGTTCTAAGGGAAAGATTTAAGAACAGTCTCACCAAGGTCTCAGGGTCCCAGGTACAGTGCTCCTCTAGGTCCATATCACAAACAAGAAGAGTTCCTTCAGGTCCAAGACCCAAAGGAGAAGAGAGAGGCTGAACCTACTCAACTCTCTTTTAAAGGGGCTTCTTTTGTGTCACTTCCTGTGCCTTTCTCCTAGTTTATGTGTCCAATCACAACAGATGCTTTTCTTAGGACTGCCCAGGAAGCAGTCTGTAATTCTGATTTGTCATTCACTCTAGCACACTTAGGTCACAGACCTCCCAACTTGTGAGTTAAGTGGAGTTGTTTACACTTTTGGTGATTAGATTTGAGAATGGGAAAGGTAGATTTAATCTCATTATCACAAGCTCATTAAATTCCCCAAAGGTTGTATATAGGTTGTAACCAGTTTGATTGAGTACATCCATCATCAGCTATGTGACAATTAACTAGGGCAAAAAGGAAGAAAAGGACATTAAGGCAACATGTAAACTCGATGGATCTGGTGACAAATCAGCATCCATAAGGACCTATGTTTTGCCACCAAAAGGGTATATCCAATTTGTTTATGGGATTTTACAATGTTATTTTCTCCAGTCCAGTCATAGGGGGAGGGTACAAATAAAGAGAACATAATAGAACATATAACTAATGGCCAAAACACAGTAGCTGAAAATGACATAGTGCAACAGAATATTACAGATTAGATTTATATATGAACTTAAAAAAAATGGAATATTAAAGCAAAAAAAGAGCAAAATCAGTAAGCATGACAGAATGTGAGCAATGATTTCAAGAGTCCTTTTCTCCAATTCCAATAGCTGCTTTACAGAGAGTTCTTCACTATTCGGAGGGGATCAAACTGAAACAGTTAATGTCAATAAAGCAGTGGGGTCGGAAAAGTATTAAAATTCACCTCCACACTCATTGAGGTTCCTTCTCCTCCTCAGTATCATCATCCATCTAGATTCCTTTGGTCACACTTCTGGGATTCCCCATACCTACACTGAGCATAATGTGGATGAACCACATTTTGGATGTGTTGCAGAGACTGGATAGAATCTCCCTTCTGCATATTGAGATTACTCAAGATATATTTCAGTTGTTCCTTCTTGGGAAAGAATGGATGAATTTCAAAGTATCCAACTGGTACCAATACTCCCAGGAATGGTAGTAAGAAAAGGCATCCTAAAGCTGTAAAGCACAGCTCTTTCATAGAGTGGGCCATGCTTGCCATCCTAATTATTAAATTGGTTGCAAATATACTTCATGTCTGTAAGTGCTGCTACCCTAGTATGTAGTGGCTAGGATTAAAAGCCTCGCAAGGAATATTTGGGAGAGGATTTCCATCTCTTACCACCACCTCCAGAGGTAAAGTCAGTGGCCCTGGGACAACTCAGTCCCCAACCCCACAGCCAGGGGCATGGAAGCCCTCCTGGTTTAGCCAGGTCAGGGTTGGGACAGATAGTGTGGATTGGCTGCTCCACACTGTGTTCTCCTGTTGAAAAGCGGCTAATGCAGGCTTGAGATCCACATGAGTGTAGGAGGGGGTAGCCCAACAGGATTTGGATCTTACCTTTCCATAAGGAAAAAGAAGGTACTTCCAAACAGCTCATAGACCTTCAGGCAAACAGGAGTGATAGGGAGGCCTCCGAGGGAGTGAGGGGAGCAATGGCTCAAATTGCAGTAGCTTGAGGACAGCAAAAAATGGGAGGCTTATCCATTTAGGCCAGGAGCCCCAGGGCAGGGTGGTCTGCAAAAAAAAGCAGCATGGTAAAAAGCAGCTTATTAGCAGGAGCAAAATTTATATGCTCTCTATCCTTTACTCAAAGACTTTCTTAAAAAAAATTCAAGGATTCTATCCCTTCATGGTTCTCCAACAATTTAAGATTAAAATTAATATCCAATGACTCCAAATGTTATATTTTGCAAGCTTTATTATTAATCACGTGAAGTAGGAGAAGTAAAAGAACAAAAGAAAATTCTCCTCCCTGGCCCTCACTCCACTGCCACAAACCATGATCAGGGGAAAAGAGAGAAAGCTAGGGCTTTACAAAACTTATATCATCCCTACATTAGCATGTAATGTGAAAAGGAACATGGGAAGCTGGGAAAGAGAATCCTGGGGTTCAAAATTCTAATTACACATTTTCAAGGAACTTTACTTCTAGGTGGATTGATAGCAGCAGGTTACATCATGTACACAGAGTGGCAAATACATATATATCTGAGATATAATGAAAGTTGTTCCTCCTAGGGGAAAAATAATAAGAGGATATATTTCAGGCATTATGGGAAAATTTTTCATAGAAATGAAAGCTATAAAGTCATGTTCGCAAACATCTATTAACTCATTTTGTAACTTTCCTTCACTTTTTTAACCCTTGTACTTCGGTGTATTGTCTCATAGGTGGAAGAGTGGTAAGGGTGGGCAATGGGGGTCAAGTGACCTGCCCAGGGTCACACAACTGGGAAGTGGCTGGGGCCGGGTTGAACCCAGGACCTCCGGTCTCTAGGCCTGACTCTCACTCTACTGAGCTACCCAGCTGCCCCTTTTCCTTCACTTTTTAACTTAGAATAGTGATTTTTTTATTATATTAGCTTAGTCTGCCCATGAACAATTAATATTTCTTCAATTGTTTAAATCTGTCCTCATTTGTGTGAAATGATCTGTAATTGTGTGCATATGATTTCTGGGTTTTTCTTGCCAGGTAAACACACAACTATTTTATTTTGTCTATAGTTTCTTTGATTGGAATTTCATTTTCTATCTTTTCCTTCTGGATTTGGGGTGTGGTATATATAAAGGTTAATGGTTTATTGGTTTATTTTATATTCTAAAATTATGCTACATTTATTATTGTTCCAATCAATTGTGTGGTTTATGTTAATTCCTTAGAGGTCTCCAAGTATATTTTGTTTTCACGTTGCCTCCAAAGCAAGAGACAAGGAGGGAGAAAATAGAAAAAGAAGGTCTATCATTTTCAATGAATCCTTAAAAAAAAGACATCAGTTCAACAACAAAGACTTTAAGACCTTGGAAAATATATGGGATATTATTGATTCCTCTTTGCTGTGGGAATATATAACTTCTGATCATTAATTTACCCAATAAACTAATGCATATATGTAAAAATAATTTACTACCGTTTCATTTTTTTCTTGTTTGCTTGTTAGAAGTAACATTTCTAATACCATATTGAATAACAGTGATAACAGATATCCTTACTTCAAACTTGAACTCATTGGGAAAGCTTCAGTTTTATCCTTATTACAAATAATGCCTACTCTTATTTCAAATATATGTTACTTATCATTTTGAGAAAAGATTAGTTGGGGATAAAAGTGGGGATGAAGATGCATAGGGGGAGACTGTGGTCAAAAGAAAAATACTTGTAAGCAGAGACAGGGTGAAAGGTGAGAGAAAGAAAAGAATAAACAGGAGTAAAGTATGATGGAGTGAAGTACACAGTTAATTATGATAACTATGTATGTAAATTGAATGAACTCACCCATAAAATGGAAGAAGATAGCAGAATGGATCCAAACACAGACTTCTCCAATATATTGACTACTATACCATATTTTAAAGTCAAGACAAGAGCTTTTAGTTCATATTTTCTGGGCTATACCACCATTCTCCATTAACATTAGTAAGGCATTACTAACTGCAATAGGTCTGGTAAACTGAGCATAAATATGCCCAAGGCTGGAAAATGTAAATATTGCTTAGTGCTAGTAGACAGATTTACACATTGACTTGAAGCTTTTACATCAGCTAAATATAAAGCAGGGTTTGGGGTGAAAATATTGCTAAAGGGAATAATTCCTGAATTTGGTGTCCCAGTTACCATAAACAGAATTTATTATACTTCAGCTGAAGTAAAAAAGAAAGCAGAAGTTTTAATCATGATTTCAGATAAAGTCAAAGCAAAACTATATCTAATTATTAGAGAAACCAAAATTAAAGAGCTGGAAAACAGGATAAACCAAACCAAAAAGGGAAATCAAAAGATAATAACAGAAAACCATTCTCTATAGACCAGAATAAGGCAAGTAGAAGCCAATGATCTCACAAAACAGCAAGAACTAATAAAGCAAAGTCAAAAGAATGACAAAATAGAAGGAAACATGAAATACCTCACTGAGAAAATGACAGAGCAAGAAAACAGGTCTAGAAGAGACAATTTGAGAATCATTGATCCTCCTGAAAAAGCAGAAATTAATAGAAAATTGGACTTCATACTACAAGAAATTATCCAAGAAAACTACCCTGATATACTTCAACAAGAGGGGAAAATAGACATTGAAAGGATCCATAGATCACCCTCTACACTAAATCTTGAAAAGACAACCCCCAAGAATATAATTGCCAAATTCAGGAGTTTCCAAACTAAAGGAAAAAATATTACAAGAAGCCAGAAAGAGACAATTCAGATATCAAGGAGCACCAATCAGGATTACACAGGATCTGGCAACCTCCACACTTGGAATATGATATTCAGAAAGGCAAGAGAATTGGGTCTACAACCAAGGATCACCTACCCATCAAAACTGACTATATACTTCCAGGGGAAAGTATGGGTATTCAACAAGATAGAAGATTTCCAAATATTTGTAAAGAAAATAACAGAATTAAATGGAAAGTTAGATTTCCAATCACAAAAATCAAAAGAAACATGAAAAGTTAAATAAAAAGAGAGGGGAAATAAAGAAACCTCTGACCTCTAATTTGCCTTCTTCAAGGGCTTCAATAATATCAAATTATTTGTATTCCTATATGAAGAAATGCTATTTGTAATTTTCAAAAATTGTATTTACTATTATAGTAATTAGAAAAATTATTCATAGGGAGAGGTTGGAGTACTAAATGGTCTGAGATGATATGGGGGTAAAAAGAGGGTGAGAAATATTAGATGGCATCAAGAGAAACTTGAATGAATAAGAAAAATAGGATAATCTATACCATACAAAGAGGGCATGAGAAGGGGAGGGGATAAATACTATTATAAGAAGGAGAGGAAGAAAGCACTAATAGGTAATATTTAAACCTTATTCTCAGTGGAAATAATCCTGAGAGGGAAGAACAGGTATATCCTTTGGGATATAGAATTCTGTCTAACCCTTCAGATAAAGTAAGAAGGAATAAACCAAGGGGAGCAAGAGATGGGGAGTTCAAAAAAGTGAGGGGAAGAGAGGGTGGAGGGAATTCATTAGACCTTAAAAATAATAAGACGGGAACAAAGAGGGAGGGGTGGAAAGAGAAGTAAACTAAGGGAGGGGATAAGGGGGACTGATTTAAAACAAACCACTGATTTAAAAGGAAATAGCATAAGAAGGAAGGGCAAAACTAGGAGAGGATATCAAAATGTTGGGGAATACACAACTGATAAATATAACTCTGAATGTGAATGGGATGAACTTGCCCATAAAACAGAAGCAAATAGCAGAGTGTATTAGAAAACAAAATCCTACTATATGTGGTCTACAAAAAACACACATTAGGCAGGTAGACATATATATATATATATATATATATATATATATGTATGTATATATATATGTATGTATGTATGTATTTGATTAAGCTCAAAGGCTGGAGCAAAACCTATTGAGCTTCACCTGAGAAAAAGAATGTAGGATTAGCCATCATGATATCTGACAAAGCCAAAGTAAAAATAGATCTGATTAAAAGAAATAAGGAAGGGTTCCAGGTTAAGAAGGCGGCAGAGTAAAAAGCAGGTGCTTAACCTCTCCTAACTGAAACATGTAGGACTCCTCAAGGGGACAGAAAAACAAATCCAGATGAATGAAGGGAGCCCACAAAAGGGTGCATCATTGAAGGGGCAAAGCCAGTGCAAAAGAGTTAGAGCAAGTTTGGGGCATCCATTAAGTCCTTGACAGCTACCTGGGGTAACCATGACCTGTTCCTGAGAGCAGCAAGACTTAAGACCCCAAGAGGCTAAAGAAAGCATGGACTTTGAACACAGACCTTGAGAGCAGGAGCAGTTGCAGCTGCAGACGTGGATTCTGAGCACAGGTGTGGATTGTGGGTGTGGACACAGTGCAGAGGGGTGCACAACTGTGGAAGTAGGGCCCTGAGACTGTTAAAGGATCTTCAGGCAGAAGAACAAGCAAGGGGACCACCAGGAGGCTTGACCCTGAGAACAACTAGACCTGAGACCTCAAGAGCCCAAAGAGTACAGACAGACCCTGAGTGTGGGGATAAAGCTGAGAGGGCAATGGGCTAACAATGGCAAGGCAGAGACAAGAACCCCAGAAGAGAAAGATGAAGAAGAAATCTTTAACACTCAACAACTTTTACACATAAAAAGTCCAGACAACAGAGTAAACAGCAGAGGAGAAAAAACAAGTAATCATATCCAAACCTTCCCAAAAAATGAAAACTGGTCACAAGCTATTGAAGAGTTCAAATCTGAGATGATGAGAAAGATGGCAGAGAACTGGCAAGAAAATAACAGTTTAAAAGGCAGAATTTCACAATTAGAAAGTGAGGCTCAGAAATAAAATGAATTGATAAGCAAATTGAAGACCAGAAATGATCAGCTGGAAGCTCTGAAGAACCAAACGCACCAGATTCAAAAGGAAAACCAAAAGGTTATAGCTAAAAACAAGTCCCTAAAGAATAAAACTGGGCAATTAGAAAAAGATGCCCTCAAATCAAAAGAATTGATGATCAAATTGGAGGGCAAAATCAAACAGCTGGAAAACAGGATAGACCAAACTGAAAAGGAAAATCAAAAGAATATAGCAGAAAACCAGTCTCTAAAGACAAGATTTGGGCAAGTAGATGCCAATGATCTCTCAAGACAACAAGAACAAATAAATCAAAGTCCAAAGAAAGATAAAATACAAGGAAACATGAAATATCTCACTGAGAAATTGACAGATCAAGAAAACAGGTCTAGAAGAGATAATTTGAGAATCATTGGTCTTCCTGAAAAAGCAGAAATTAATAGAAATTTGGACTCCATACTAAAAGAAATTATTTAGCAAAATTGCTCTGATGTTCTACAACAAGGGGGTAATATAGACATTGAAAGGATCCATAGATCACCCTCTACCCTAAACCCTGAAAAGACAACCTCCAGGAATATAATAGCCAAATTCAAGAGCTTCCAAATAAAAGAAAAATTTTTATAAGAAGCCAGAAAAAGACAATTCAGATATCTAGGAGCACCAATCAGGATCACACTACAAGACCACAAGGCTTGTAATATGATATTCAGAAATGCAAGAGAATTGGGTCTACAACCAAGGATCATCTACCCATCAAAACTGACTATATACTTCCAGGGGAAAGTATGGCATTCAACAAAAGTATTTGCACAGAAAAGACCAGGACTAAATGGAAAGTTTGATATCCAACCACAAAGATCTAGAGAAACATGAAAAGATAAATAAGAAACAGAACAGAAAGAAAGAAAACTCTTATTTTTAAATTTGCCTCTTTAAGGGTTTCAATAAGATCTAATAATTTGTATTCCTATATGGAGAAATGTTATGTGTAATTCTCTTTAGTGAACTCTGTTCACTATTATAGTATCCACTATTATTGTAATTAGAAGAATTTTTCACAGGGAGAGGTTGGAGTACTAAATGGTCTAAGATGATAAGGGGCTGGGTGGGAAAGAGTGGGGTGAATAGTAGAGAAGACCAAGAGAAACTTGAATGAATAAGAAAAATAGGATATTCTCTTACACACAAAGAGGGCATGGGAAATGCAGGGGATGAATACTATTATAAGAAGGAGAGGAAGAGAGCATTAAGAGGTAATATTTAAACCTTAATCTCAGTGGAATTAACCCTGAGAGGGAAGAGTACCTATATCCATTGAGATATAGAACTCTAACTGTACTGAGAAAGTCAGAAGGGATAAACCAAGGGGAACAGAGGAGTGGAGAGGTCAAAAAAGGGAGGGGAGGAGAAGGGAGAGGGAATTCATTAGACCTTAAAAATAAAAAGAGGGGAATAAGAAGGGAGGGGTAGAACGAGAATAAATCAAGGGAGGGGACAAGGGTTACTGGTTTAAAACAAATCACTGGTTTAAAAGGAAATAGCCTAAGAAGAAGGTGTAGAACTAAGAGAGGATACCAAAATGATGGGGAATACACAACTGATAATTATAACTCTGAATGTGAATGGGATGATTGATTATACTAAATTAAAACGCTTTTGTACAAACAAAAACAATGCAAACAAAAATCAGAAGGGAAACAACAAATTGGGAAAAAATCTTCATAATAAAAAACTCTGACAGGGGTCTAATGACTAAAATATATAAGAAGTTAAATCAATTGTATAAAAAAATCAAGCCATTCCCCAATCAATAAATGGGCAGGGGACTTGAATAGGCAATTTTCGGAAAGACAGATCAAAACTATCAATAAACAGGGGCAGCTGGGTAGCTCAGTGGAGTGAGAGTCAGGCCTAGAGACAGGAGGTCCTAGGTTCAAACCCGGCCTCAGCCACTTCCCAGCTGTGTGACCCTGGGCAAGTCACTTGACCCCCATTGCCCACCCTTACCAATCTTCCACCTATGAGACAATACACCGAAGTACAAGGGTTTAAAAAAAAACAAAAACAAAAACTATCAATAAGCACATGAGAAAGTGCTCTAAATCTCAAATAATTAGAGAAATGCAAATCAAAACAATGCTCAGGTATCACCTCAAACCTAACAGATTGTCTAAAATGATAGTAGGGGAGAGTAATTAATGTTGGATGGTATGTGGCCAAATTGGGACTTTAATGCATTGCTGGTGGAATTGTGAACTGATCCAACCATTCTGGATGACAATTTGGAACTATGCTCAAAGGGCTATTAAAGATTGGCTGCCCTTTGATCCAGCCATACCATTGTTGGGTCTGCACCCCAAAGAGATCATGGATAAACTGACTTGTATGAAAATATTTATAGCTGCATTTTTTGTAGTGGCAAAATACTGGAAAACAAGGGTATGTCCTTCTACTGGGGAATAGCTGAATAAACTGTGGTATATGCTGGTGATGGAAAATTATTCCTCTAAAAGGAATAATAAACTGGAAGAATTCCATGTGAACTGGAAAGACCTCCAGGAATTGATGCAGAGTGAAAGGAGCAGAGCCAGAAGAACATTGTATACAGAGACTGTTACACTGTGGTAAAATAGAATGTAATGGACTTCTGTACTAGCAGCAATGCAATGATCCATAACAATTCTGAGGGACTTATGGAAAACAACCCTACCCACATTTAGAGGAAGAACTACAGGAGAGGAAACAGAAGAAAAGCAACTGCTTCAACACATGGGTTGAAGTGGACATGATTGGGGATGTAGATCCAAAATTACCTTAAAAATGCAACTATCAACAATTTGGAAATAAGTCTTAATAGATGACACATGTTAAAACCATGGGAAATGTGCATTGGCTATGGGGGGATTTCAGGGGGTGAAGGGGAAAGTAAGAACATGAATCATGTAACCATGATAACTTTTGTAAAAAATAAAAATTATTAAAAAAAAGAGATAGGGAAGGTAACTACATCCTGACAAAAGGCAGTATAGACAATGAGGGAATAAAAGTACTCAACATGTATGCACCAAATGGTATAGCATCCAAATTTCTAAAGAAATTGGCAGATATCAAGTAGGAAATAGACAGCAAAACTATTCTAGTAGGAGACTTGAACCTACCACTATCAGATCTAGATATATATAATCAAAAAAATAAATAAGAAAGAGGTAAAAGAGGTGAATGAAATCCTAGAAAAAATAGTTAATAGATATGTGGAGGAAAATAAATAGGGTGAAAAAGGAATACACCTTCTTTTCAGCTGCACGTGGTAATTTCACAAAGATTAACCATGTACTAGGGCAGAGAAATATGGCAAACAAATACAAAAAAGCAAAAATAATAAATATAACCTTTTCAGATCATAATGCAATAAAAATAATAATTAGTAAGGGCATATGGACAGACAAATCAAAATTAATTGGAAATTGAATAATTTGATTCTCCAAAATCAGTTCAATAAAAATGAAATCATACAAATAATTAATAATTTCATTGAAGAGAATGCAATGATGAAACATCCTACAAAAATCTGTGGTATGCAGGTAAAGCAGTACTCAGGGGGAAATTTATATCCTTGAGTGTATATATTAACAAATTAGGAAGGGCAAAGGTCAATGACCTGGGCATGGAAATCAAAAAATTATAAAGGGAACAAATTAAAAGTCCCCAGTTAAAAACTAAATTAGATATTATAAAAATTAAAGGAGATATTAATAAAATTGAAAGTAAAAGAACTATTGAATTAGTAAATAAGACTAGAAGCTAGTATGTCGAAAAAACAAATAAAATTGACAAAGTACTGTTCAATCTAATTTAAAAAACGAAAGAAGACAACCTAATTATCAATATCAAAGATGAAAAGGGAGACCTCACCTCTAATGAAGAGGAAATCAAGGCAATCATTAAAATTTTTTTGTCCCATTAAAACAAGTTCTAAATAATTGGAAAAACATTGATTGCTCATGGGTAAGATGAGCTAACATAATAAAAAAGATCATACTACCCAAATTAATTTACTTATTTAGTGCTATATCTCTCAAACTACCAAAAGTTTTTTTACTGAATTAGAAAAAAAAAACATAACAAAGTTCATTTGAAAGAACAAAAATCAAGAATATCAAAGAAAATTATGAAAAAAAAAACCATGAAGGAAGGTGGCTTAGCAGTACCAGATCTTAAACTGTATTATAAAGCAATTGTCATCAAAACAATATGGTTCTGGCGAAGAGACAGAAGGGAGGACCAGTGGAATAGACTTGTGGTAAGTGACATAAGAAAGACAGTCTATGATAAACTCAAAGAATCCAGCTTCTGGGACAAAAACCTATTATTTGACAAAAACTGCTTGGAACATCGAAAAACAGTATGGGAGAGATTGGGTCTAGATCAACAACATTTCATACCCTATACCACAATAAATTCAGAATGGGTGAATCACTTGAATATAAAGAAGGAAACTATAAGTAAATTAGGTGAGCACAGAATAGTATACTTGTCAGATCTCCGGGAAAGGAAAGATTTTAAAACCAAGCAAAAGTTGGAAAAAAAATAGAAAATGTAAAATAAATAATTTTGATTACATTAAACTAAAAAGTATTTGTACAAATAAAACCAATGCTAACAATATTAGAAGGGAATCAACAAATTGGGAAAAAAATCTTTATAACAAAAACTCAGACAAAGGTTTAACTACTCAAACATACAAGGAGCTAAATCAGTTGTACAAAAAGAAATCAAGCCATCTCCCAATCGATAAATGGGCAAGGGACATGAATAGGCAATTCTCAGATAAAGAAATCAAAACTATCAATAAGCACATGAGAAAATTTTCTAAATCTCTAATAATTAGAGAAATGCAAATCAAAACAACTCTGAGGTATCACCTCACACCTAGCAGATTAGCTAACATGACAGCAAAGGAAAGTGGTAATGTTGGAGGGGCTGTGGCAAAATTAGGACATTAATGCATTACTGGTGGAGTTGTAAATTGATCCAATCATTCTGGATGGCAATTTGGAACTAAGCCCAAAGGCCTTTAAAAGACTATCTGCCTTTTTATCCAGCCATAGCACTGCTTGGTTTATACCCCAAAGAGATAACAAGGAAAAAGGCTTGCACAAAAATATTTATAGCCTCGCTCTTTGTGGTGGCAAAAAAATTAAAAAATTAGGGAATATCCTTTGACTGGGAAATAGCTGAAAAAATTGTGGTATCTGCTGGTGATGGAATACTATTGTGGTCAAAGGAATAATGAACTAGAGGCATTCCATATGAATTGGAATGACCTCCAGGAATTGATGCAGAGTGAAAGGAGCAGATCTAAGAGAACATTTTACAGAGACTGATACACTGTGGTACAATCAAACACAACAGACATCTCTTCTAGCAGCAATGCAAGGAACACGAGCAAGGCTGAGGGACTAGTGAGAAAGAAAACTAGCAACATTCAGAGGAATGACTGTGGGAGTAAAAACACAGAAAAAGAACAACTGCTTGAACACATGGGTTGATGGGGATATTATTGGGAAGGTAGACATAAATGATAAATCTAGTCCAATTATCAATAATAGGGAATTAGGTCTTAATCAGTGATACATGTAAAACCCAGTCGAATTGTGCATTGGCTACAGGGGGTGGGGAGGATTGGGGGAGGGGGAAAGGGGAAAGAACATGAAATATGTAACTATGGGGAAATATTCAAAATAAAATTAAAATTAAAAAATAAATAAAAAATTAAACATTAAAAAACAGATTTAAATAATTGGAAAACATTAATTATTCATGGGTAGGACAGGCTAACATAATAAAAATTATAATGCTACCCAAATTATTTTACTTATTCAGTGCGATACATATCAAACTACCAAGAAACTTTTTATTGAATTAGTAAAAATTATAATAAAGTTCATTTAGAAGAACAGAAGATCAAGAATATCAAAGAAAATAATGAAAAAAATGTGAAGGATGGGGGCATAGTATTACCAGATCTTAAATTGTACTATAAAGCTTTGGTCATCAAAACAATATAGTATTGGCTAAGAGACAAAAGTGATCATCAATGGAATAGGCTTGGGGTAAATATCCTTGGCAAAATTCTATATGATAAACCCATGTTTGGGGAGAGATTAGGTCTAGATCAAGATTTCACACTCTATAGTAAGATAAATTCAGAATGAGTAAACAATTGAAATATAAAAAAGGAAAATATAAGTAAATTGGGTGAACATAACATAGTATACCTTTCAGATCTATGGGAAAGAAAAGAATTTAAGACCAAGCCAGAGATACAAAATATCACATAAATGTAAAATGAATAATTTTGTTTACATTACATTAAAAAGATTTTGTACAAACAAAACCAATGCATCCAAAATTAGAAGGGAAGAAATAAACTGGGAAAAATTTTTATAACAAAAACCTTTGACAAAAGTCTAATTTCTCAAATTTATGAGGAAGTAAATCAATTATACAAAAAGTCAAGCCATTCTACAATTGATAAATGGTCAAAGGACATGAATAGGCAACATTCAGATAAAGAAATCAAAACTACTAATTAGCACATGAAAAAGTGTTCTAAATATCTTATAATTAGAGAAATGCAAATCAAAACACCTCTAAGGCACCACCTCATACCTAGCATGTTGGCTAATATGACAACAAAAGATAATAAATGTTGGAGGAGATGTGGCAAAATTGGGACATTAATGCATTGCTGGTGAAGTTGTGAATTAATCCAACTATTCTGGAAGGCAATTTGGAACTACACCCAAAGGGTTTTAAATGACCACCTGCCCTTTGACCCAGCCATACCCATTCTGGGTCTGTACCCCAAAGAAATAACAAGTAAAAATTTCTGTATGAAAATATTTATAGCAACACTTTTATAGTGACAAAAATTTTGGAAAATGAGGGGAAGCTCTTAGTTTGGGGAATGGCTGAACAAAATGTGATATCTGTTGTTGATGGAATTCTGTTGTGCCAAAAAAAAATAATGAACTAGAGGAATTCCATGTGAACTGAATGACCTCTAGTACTGACACAGAGCAAAAGGAGCAGAAGCAGAAGAACACCGTACACAGAAACTGAAACTCTGTTACACAATCAAATATAATGAACTTCTCTACTAGCAACAATGCAATGATCCAGGACAATTCTGAGGTACTTATGAGAAAGAACACTACCCCCATCCAGAGAAAGAACTGTGGGAGTAGAAACACAGAAGAAAAAACATTTCCTTGATTACGTGGTTTGATGGGGATATGATTGAGAATGTAGACTCTAAATGACCACTAATGCAAATATTAATAATATGGAAAATAGGTCTTGATAAATATTACATATAAAACCCAATTAAATTGATTGCTGGTAACAGGAGGTGGACAGAAGCAGAGAAGAAAAGAATATGAATCATGTAACCATGGAAAATGGTCTAAATTAATCAATTATTTTTTAAAAATATATTTAAAAAAAAACAAGAAAAACAGGGTAGGCCAACAAAGCCTATCACTAAGAGATAAAGAAATTCCATTTAAATTAACAGTAGATTTTATAAAATATTTGGTAACCTACTTTCCAAAACAAACCCAGAAACTATATAATTTGACTATAAAATGCTTTTCACATGAATAAAATCCTATATAAAGAATTGGGAAAATATTAATTGCACTTGTGTAGGCTGAGCAAATAAAATAAAAATGAAGATTTACCTACATTAATCAATGTATTCTGTGCCATACCAATAAAAATGCCCAAAATTATTTCATAGAACTAGAAAAAATAATCACAAAATTCATCTGGAAAAACAAATGATCAAGAATATTAAGAGAATCAATTTAAAAATGTGAAGGAATATGCATTAGGATTACCAGATCTCACTTATACTATAAAACAGTAACCATCAAACAGTCTGATACTAAGAAATAGAATGGTAGATAAATGGAAAAGATTAGGTACACAAACCTAGTAATATATAACCACAGTAATTAAGCTTTTGATAAATCAAAAGATCCCACCTTTTGGGGCATGAATTTAATTTACAAAAACAGTTTGGAAAATTAGAAAATTATTTGGTAGAAAATGGGGATGAACCAATATCTCACATGGTATACAAAGAAGGTCATTGTGGATATATGAACTGACTATAAAGAGTGATATTCTGAACAAATTAAAGGAGTATAGAATAGTCTATCACTCATATCTACAGACAAAGTAAGTATTTAGGAACAAAACAAAATATTTATGGAGCATTACAAAGTATAAAATGGATAATTTTAATAATGTTAAATTAAAAAGTCTTTGTCAAACAAAAGCAACCAAAATTAGAAGGAAAGCAGAAAGCTGGGAGGAAAATTGCTGCAAGTATATCTGAAAGAGCACTAATCTCTCAAATATATAAATGTCATATTTACAAAAATTAAAGTCACTATTTAATTGATAAATTGACAAATGATATTAATAGGCATTTTTCAGAAGAAGAAACCAGTCATTAATAATCATATGAAAACATACTCTAAATCACTCCTGATTTAAAAATGCAAATTAAACAACAATGAGGTACCACCTTGCACCTATCAGATTGGCAAATATGACAGAAAGGGAAAATAACAAATGTTAGAGGGAATGCACAAAAATTTGGACTCCAATATATTGTTCGTTAGAGCTGTGATATGACCCAACCCTTCTGGAGAGAAATTTGGAACTATCCTCAAAGGAATCTAAAAGTCAACATACCCTTTGACCCTTCAATACTGTTACTTGGTCTTTATCCCAAAGAGATTAAAATCCAAAGGGTTCTCCTATTTGTCCAAAAAATAATTATAGTCTTTTTTTGTGGTAATAAAGATTTAGAAACTGAGGGGCTATCATTTGGGAAATGATTAAACAAATTGAGTATAATTGTAATGGAATTCTATTGTGCTATAAGAAATGATGAGCAAAGTGCTTTCAGAAAATCCTGAAAAGTCTTACCTGAATTGATAGAAAATGGAGCGAATAGAACCAGAAGAACATTATATACAGTAACAGTAACATTGTATGATGAACAATTATAAATAACCTAGCTATTCTCAGCAATACAGTGATCCAAGACAACTTCAAAGACTCATGATAAAAAATACCATTCACCTACAATAAAAAAAAATTATGGAGTCTAATGAAGAACAAAAATCTATATTTCACTTTCATTCTTTTTTTGTTAGAGATATCTTCAACAAAATTAATAAAATGTAAAAATGTTTTAAGTGATTGCACATATAAATCTATAACAGATTTCTTTCCATTTCAGGTGGTGGGAGGGGTTATAGAGATGGAAAGTAGGAAGGAAAGAATTTGGAATTCAAAATTAAACAACTGTAGACAAGTCATTTACATATGCTTGCCTTACTTTACTCATCTGCAAAATGGTCTAAAGAAAAATTGGAAAACCACTCCAGGATCTTTGCCATTAAAAATCCTATACAAGAACTCAAAGAGTCAGACATGATTGTAACGAGTGAATAACAACTATAAATAGATAGAAAGATATAGATATATGTATACAAACATTTATCTCACATATATCTAGATATATTTGTGTATCACACTTTTGATTAGCTTTTTCCTAACTCCAGCCCTGCATCTTTATCCATTATGCTGTGATACCTTTCCTCAAGTTCATTAATGTAAGAATAGTTGTTAGCTCCTAAGGAAAATGTGTTATCCTCTATGATCATGAGGTAAGAGAGAAACAAAGTCAGTTGGACCTGTAGAATGAACCCTTGGGGTTCGTTTTTCCAACTCATATCTAAAACTTATAAGATCCAAAATCTTGAATCGATTTCCAGGATGTATCTGCAGATTCTATATCTGAAGCAGAAGTACATTGGCTTTTTATGTCACTTTCTCTCTTACATGAAGGTTTCTCCATCACCCAGAAGAGTTTATTTGTCAGGCAAACTGTTCCTGTCTCTTTTGTCACCTATGGAAATTTCTGGCAGAATTTTCTTCCCCAGTTTGCCAGCTCACTGGGCAATGAATCAGGATTATTCAGTTCACAAGGAATGACTCTAAGTTGCAGAGGCTGCAATATTGGGGACATTTATGGCAATAGCTTTGAGAGAGGATTCATTGACTTTCAAGTCATAAGGGAAAAAGTAACTGGTTTTCCATGTTAAAAACCAGTTTTAAACAGCAGCTGGGGGCATTTGGAACAAAAGAAATAACATTGGACTTGGAATGAAGATACCTGACTTCTAATCAGAGGATTTTCATTTCCTGGCTGTGTTACCTCAAACAGATCACCAATTCTATGAACCTCAGTTTATTTACTGGAAAGCCAAATAATCTTTCTTATTCTTTTCTGTGCTAATATTCTGTGATTAGACACCTAAATTGTCATTAACATAGAATTTTATCACTATCTTCAGCAATTTTTTTTTTTTTATGATTAACTTACTTTGGAGTTTTTCTCTCATGAAATGAGAATATGTGATCTCATTGAAAGTTTATTGTCTACAGATAAACAATAAACCTCTTTCTGATAAGAACCTACATACACTGAATCCATATTATGAGGAGGAAAAAAACTATATGGGAAGAATAAACTTATTGAGTTTGCAAGTTAAGCAGTTATAAAATTAATTAAAACTGAAATAAGTGCATTATATTTTGAGTCATGATGATTATAACAATTAAAAACTGAAACATACTTTGCTCTGTGATTTCAAAGCATTTTTGTATATTATCTTTTATTTTAACCTTGCAAAATAACCTTGTCAAGTAAGTATTTATGTTTAACTTCCCTCGTTTTACCGATGAGCCTGAGGTTATAAAAGATTATGTTAACCTTTTTTGAAATTTAAAATATACTTTGATATCAAGCTGACATAAGATAACTAAATAATTAAATCTTCTTTATACTTTTTTCTTCAATAATGGTAAATTTATTATGTAGGATAAATTATGAGGGGCTACAGTATGTTAATTTAATGATAAGTATTAATTTTCATCAACACCAAAAATGATTTAAATTTTTAGATTGACCGAACTCAGACCATAAGGACTAGAAAGGTCCATAGAATTTAGAATGGATTCAAATTAGAGAATAAAAGTTTGTATAATAAATAATATTTATTTATTTATAGAATAGAAGAGAATACAATATAATATATAATAAAAATATAATATATGCAATAAAAATAAAATAAAGAATAAAAGAGAATTTAAAAAGCTCAGAGTTCCAAACTCCATCCTCTCTTGCATCAATCAAGCCAAATTTAAAGATTAACTTTAAAATTATCATTGTTTTATTTATATTCTAAATTTGCTTACATAAGAATATGTTGTATTCTACTAGTAGAATCTAAGTTCTAACTTACTTTGGAGTTTTTCTCTCATGAAATGAGAATATGTGTTCTCATTGAAAGTTTATTGTCTACAGATAAACAATAAA